>NC_023749.2:26583620-26883620 GCF_000499845.2 Phaseolus vulgaris
TTAGGGCACCAAAGGTACCACTCAGACAGTTATTTCTGTTAAGCTGAGTTGGCAGTTTTCACAAAATAAATTTGTTAAGTTCAAAAATGAATCTGTTGTTTTCTTAACTGCTATTCAACTGTTTTTTGAAAAGAGGTTAGAAACTGTTTTCTATATAAAGAAAAGTCTCTCTCACATGAATTAGTGCTGAGGAATTACGCTTTTGACAGAGATCAAACAATTTCCATGTGAGAAGAAGGATTGAAAGAGTTTTTGAAAGGTTTTCCAAAGAGATTTTCAAGTGTGCTTGTTCTAGGAAACCTTGAATCTTGGTGAAGGTTCTGGTGCAGTTCTGCAGCAAATTGAACTACTGGTTTTGAGTTCTTGCATCTTCTTTTCAGGTGTAATCTTTCCTTTATTCTGTTTTGTAAAGGTGTAAATGTTAGTCACTCCTTGATAGGGTTTCTTGGAGTGCAAGGTGTGCTGAAATAGGGTTTTTCAGCATTGTGTGTGTTGTTCTTGTAGTGTTCAAGAACTGCTGGTTTTGTAAGTGATTGGTACTGTTTTTAGTGAATTCCACCTTGGGGTAAGGTGAGACTGGATGTAGCTCTGTATGAGTGAACCAGTATAAAAACGTGTGTATCTTGTATTCTCATCCCTGCACTCTTTTCTGGTTTTTGCTTAATTCTGTCAATAACTAAATCTGTTCTTTTTAAATTGAATCTGTTAATTTTGGGTTAAGTGAAAACTGTTCTTCCTGATTTGTTGAAGTTTTCTGATCATAAACAAGGTTGCTGCATATAATGGTTTAAGTGAATTGTGAACAAACTGATCATTCATTAAAACCTGAGAAAGGATCATACTTCTTGAAATCTTGTGTTGTGTAGCTTTTGATTGATTTCTAAGCATAGCTGTATCCTTCATCCTCACAATATTAAGCTGATCTGGTTCTGTTATATTTCTTGTTGAACACAATTTTACATTGAACAAAATTCAAATTGTGCCAAGACTGCTCTGAAGAATCAATCTGTTTCATGTAAAAACAATCTGTTCTTTTTGCCTCTGGAATACTGAAAAATTGTGTGTTCTTGCGAAAATTTTATAAGCTCAATTCACCCCTCCCCTCTTGAACTTAGACACTAATAGACCCAACAAGGTGCACCTCACTGCGTTCCACACGCAGATGGTGTTAGTAGGAGGTTCAGACGCTGCAAGATGCAAGCTCTTCATGAGCACTTTAACTGGGATGGCGATGGATTGGTTTATTAGCCTTCCTAACGGCCATATCACCTCCTTCCAGCAGTTGTCACAGCTGTTCAGAGAGCAATACCTGGCGAACAGGGCCCCGCCGCCAGTTTCCTACGACATATTTGACATGAAGCAATACCAAGGAGAGAGTTTGAAAGAATACATCAACCGCTTCAGGGCCCAAGTGGTGAAAACCGGTACCTCGGAAGAGCCCATGATTCTGTATGCCTTCAGGAAGGGCGTGAGTCCCGGCCCCTTTTGCGAGTCTATTATACGCAATCGCCCAAGGACTTTCGCCGAAATACGGCGTCGCGCGGTGGAGCATATCGCTTCCGAGGGAGAGGTGTGTGAAAAACGCACCAGCGTCGTGCCCTCACGCCCAAGGGTACAGACGCAGAGTCAGCCCGTCAGGGCCAACGAGACCACGACGGGAAAAAAAAAGCAGAGGGGAGACGCCCCTACGAGACCAGAAAACCCCAGCCCCCGCCCCGGGGCTCAGCAGGAGGCGATCGTCCTGTCAGGAGAGGGCCAGACCGGCGAGGTACAACTTCGCGGTGGAGTTGAAGGACCTGATAGCCGTTCCTAATATAGCTGAGAGGTTGAGGTGACCGACGAAGACTGACAAGGTATTGGGGCCACGAAAAGACTCTTGGTGTGAGTTCCACGAAGCTTTTGGTCATCACATCGACAACTGCCTGTCGTTGGGGTATCAGCTAGACGAGCTTGTGAGAAGCGGTTTCCTGAAGGATTATGTTGCAGAACCCGCCGAGACACCCACCCTGCCGGCGCCCACAGAAGAACAGGCGCACGAGATGCCCGTGCTCAGCGAGGTCCATACCATCGCCGGAGGCTTATCTGGTGGCGGACCCACCGCGTCCCAGCGAAAGAAATACGCGAGGGGGGTCAACTCAATTGAAGAGAGAATCTCGGGTGAGCCATGGGAGTCGGACCTCGTGTTCACGAGAGGGGACCTCCGAGACGTTGTACCCCACGACAACGACCCCGTAGTCATTTCAGTCGTCACAGCGGGCCATAAGGTACACAGGGTCCTTGTCGACCAAGGGAGCTCCGCGGACGTCATGTTTTTGTCGACGTTCAACAAGCTGCGTTTGTCCCCTGACCTTCTGAGGCCCTACACAGGCTGCCTATATGGGTTCGCAGACAACCAAGTGGAAGTCCGAGGCTACTTGGAGCTGAGGACGACATTCACAGATGGAGAAGCCTCGCGCACCGAAAGCATACGATACTTGGTCGTAAACGCCAATTCCGCCTACAACATCCTGTTGGGGAGACCAGCGCTGAATAGGCTGAACACGGTATCCTCCACGCGTCATATGAAGATGAAGCTGCCAGACCTCAGCGGCAAGGTAATAGTTATCAAGTCGGACCAGGAGGAGGCGCGGAAGTGTTATGAAAACAGCCTAAAATCGAGAAAGAGCGTGTTCATGGTGTTTGAGCGTCCGCCAAGTGTTGACGTGACAATGATAGAGGCAACGCCCTCCGGGTCAACGCCTGTTGAGGCCACGCCCGTGGGGGCGACGCCCGAAGCAGACACACTCATGGAGGAGGGTCCCGACCGCACGGCGCCAGCGGAAGAGGCGACGCCCATTCAGGATAACAGCAGGGACCAACAAGCGACTAACGTGGTGGATAAGAACATTGGCGGCAAGACGTTTAAACTAGGGCGTCTGCTGAGCCAAGAAGAGCAGGAGGCGGTGGCAGAGGTGATCTCACGCCATTTGGACGCCTTCCCGTGGTCTGCCTCGGACATGCCCGGCATCGACCCTGATTTCTTATGTCATCACCTCAGCATGGACGCCACGGTTCACCCCGTGCGCCAAAGGAGGAGAAAATTCAATGAAGAGAGACAGCTGGTGGTACGCGAAGAAACGCACAAGCTGCTGAGGGCTGGCAGGGAGATCCAATACCCCGAGTGGCTAGCCAAAGTCGTCCTGGTAAGAAGGCGAATGGGAAGTGGAGGATGTGCGTGGACTTCACTGACCTAAACAAGGCGTGCCCGAAGGACTCGTACCCACTGGCCAGCATCGACGCGTTGGTAGACAGCGCCTTCGGCTGCAAGGTGCTAAGTTTCCTGGATGCGTTCTCGGGGTACAACCAGATTAAAATGCACCCGAGAGATGAAAGCAAAACCGCATTCATGACGGAAACTAGCAGTTACTGTTACAAGGTGATGCCTTTCAGCTTGAAGAATGCGGGTGCCACCTACCAAAGGCTGATGGACAAGGTTCTAGCACCCATGTTAGGAAGAAACGTATACGCCTACGTGGATGATATGGTAGTGGCGTCGACGGATAAGGCACAGCATGTGGCGGACCTGGAGGAGTTATTCATCACTATATCCAAGTACTGCCTCAAACTAAACCCCGAGAAGTATGCCTTTGGGGTAGAGGCCGGGAGGTTCCTAGGTTTCATGCTCACGGAGAGGGGAATAGAAGCGAATCCTAACAAGTGCACAGCGATCATCGCCATGCGTAGCCTGACGTCAGTAAAAGAAGTACAACAGCTGACGGGGCGGATGGCGGCGCTCTCGAGGTTTGTTTCTGCCGGACGGGAGAAGGGGCACCCATATTTCCATGGACGGACGAATGCGAAACGGCTTTCATCAAGCTAAAAGAATACCTGGCGGCACCACCGGTCCTCTGCAAACCAGTAGAAGGCGTGCCCCTCCGGCTGTACTTCACGGTGACGGAACGAGCTATCAGCTTTGTGTTAGTCCAAGAGCAGGACCAGATTCAAAGACCTATCTACTTCGTAAGCAAGGCCCTACAAGGCGCGGAGACGAGGTACCAGGCGTTGGAGAAGGCAGCGCTGGCGATGGTGTTTTCCGCCAGGAGGCTTCGTCATTACTTCCACAGCTTCACGGTGGTAGTGATGACGAACCTCCCTATACAGAAGGTACTACAGAAGCCCGATGTAGCTGGAAGGATGGTGCGCTGGGCGGTGGAGCTTTCAGAATTCGACATCCAGTATGAGCCTAGAGGGTCCATCAAAGGGCAGGTATACGTAGATTTCGTGGCAGAACTCTCGCCCGGGGGCGAACAGGAGGTGGAGGCAGGCTCACAGTGGTCGCTCTCAGCGGATGGCTCTTCCAATCAGCAAGGAAGTGGTACGGGAATAGTCTTGGAAGGACTAGATGGTGTACTGATCGAGCAGGCCCTGCGCTTCGCTTTCAAAGCCAGTAATAATCAGGCTGAGTACGAAGCCCTGATTGCAGGAATGCTTTTAGCCAAAGAAATGGGCGCGCAGAACCTATTAGTGAAGAGTGACTCTCAACTGGTTACGGGGCAAGTGTTGGGTGAGTTCCAGGCGAAAGACCCGCAGATGGCGGCATATTTAAGGTACGTCGAATCGCTAAAGGGAGCCTTTAGTGCTCTTGAGCTGGTGCATGTCCCAAGGGAGCAGAATGCCAGAGCTGACCTGCTCGCCAAGCTGGCCAGCTCAGGCAAGGGGGCAGGCAGAGGACTGTAATCCAAGAGACGCTTAAGGCTCCGAGGAAATTCATAGAGGATAACAGGGTGGATGTCCTCCACATAAGCACCGCGAGAGGAAGGCCAAGGAGTCATCGTTCCTTGACTCAGGATACGTTGAAAGCGCCTCGCATTAGCGTATACACGGACACGCCCGAAGGAGGGATGCGAGCGCAGATACATGTTTTAGTCGAAGGAGACACCTGGATGACGCCATACAGGCGGTACCTAGCGGATGGGGTTCTCCCAGTGGAGCCTGAAGAAGGTAAGAAGGTTAAGAGAAATGCTGCGAGGTACACCCTGGTAGACGGAGTGTTATTCAGGCACGGTTTCACTCACCCTATCTTAACATGCGTAAGCGGCGACGAGTGTACCAGAATAATGACGGAGCTCCACGAAGGCATTTGTGGGAGCCATGTGGGCGGAAGGTCCCTAGCTTCTAAGGTAGTGCGCGCAGGTTTTTATTGGCCAACAGTAAAGGAAGATTGCGTGCGACACGCCTAGTGTTGTAAGCAATGCCAAAAACACGCAGACTGGCACAAGGCGCCGCCAGAGGAGCTGCGATCCATATACAGCCCATGGCCTTTCCATACCTGGGGGATCGACATCCTAGGTCCGTTTCCGCTGGCGATAAGGCAGATGAAATTCTTGATCGTCACCATCGAGTACTTCACCAAGTGGATAGAGGCGGAGCCCGTGGCCCAGATCACCGCGCACAAAGTCCAACACTTTGTGTGGAAGAATATTGTGTGCCGTTTCGGCGTACCTAGGTGGCTGATATCCGATAACGGAACCCAGTTCGCCAGTCAGCAGTTGAGAAACCTGTGTGTTGAGGTAGGCATCAAGCAGGTGTTCGCATCAGTTGAACACCCCCAGACTAATGGGCAGGTAGAGTCAGCAAACAGAGTTTTGCTGAGGGGGCTAAAGAGAAGGCTAGAAAAGGTAAAAGGAGAGTGGGCAGAGGAAGTGCCAAGGATCGTGTGGGCATACCACACCACGCCCCAATCTTCCACCATGGAGACGCCTTTCAGCTTAGTGTATGGGTCGGACACGATGATCCCAGTTGAAATTCACAAAAGCTCCCCACGTTTCCAAAATTTCGTGGCGAAAGAATTTAACGAAGAAAGGAGGGTGAACCTGGACCTACTGGACGAAGCCAGGGTGGAAGCCAAAATAAATGCCGAAGCAGTAAAGAGAAGGGTAGAGCGACAATATAGCTCTAAGGTAAAGCCGCGACAGTTTCAGATTGGCGACCTAGTTATGAGGAATGCTCATCCATACGAGCTGGAGAATAAGCTGTCTCCCAAGTGGACCGGACCCATCAAAATTACCGAAACTAAGGGCAACGGTTCGTACAACCTAGAGACATTGTGATGTGATTCCACTAGCCATATAGAGAAAGGTTCTTGACCTTCTTAGGAATCACCTTGAGTTGGACATTATAGAGGCACTTTTCTTAGAGTTGGATCATTTGTTCTAAGACAAGAACTCACCAAAAACTAGTACCAAATCCCAAACTCATTTGGATGAACCAATTTTAGTCAAATTGAACCAAAAAAGAGGAGAAACTAAAAGGAACCGAACAGAATTGAAATTAAAAGGCAAGAACAGAACATAGGTGCTGGAAAAACAGAAAAACAGAACCAAAAAACTCAAGAACACAAGACAACATGAACAATTGAAAGAGAAGAAAGGAAGGAGAAGAGAGTGCTCATGAAGATGGAAGAATGTTGGATGATCTCGCCACTAGAAGTGTGGAATGCTCCTAGATGAGAGTGATGCCGCCACTTGAGGACTCCAATGATCCATCAAGATAAGACTAGAGAAGAAGGCTCCAAAAGCTCTCCAAAGTTCACTCAAAATTTGAGTAGAGTTTTCTTAGATTAATTCCAATCTGAATTTTACAAAGGAAGCACCTCTATTTATAGCCTAAGGTGCTGAAAAAATAGGTGGGAAATTTCAAATAAACTCATTTGAAATTCCCACCAAAAACAAGTCACATGGGAGGTGTGACCTTTTTCTACTATGACACCTCCCAAAAACTACACCTACACCTATCTACTAATACACCCCCTCATAAAGCTCCTAACTAAAGCCTAAAAGATGCTAAAACAAAAGAGGTTTCTAATGTTTCCCTCTAAGCACCTTCAACTAAAGAAATTACAAAAAGAGAAAATAAATGTCCTCTAGCTCCCAAAGCTTTGAACATGCTTCTTGTAATCCTTTGAGGTGGACATTGACCTCCATGGGCGTCCTCCATTTGTGCCTCCACCTCTTCTTGATCTTGTTGATTGGCCTCCATGTCCTCTTGAGCTTGATCTCCATCACATTGGAGGGGGGTCCCATCTCGCGCAGCTGGAATGCAGCCAACTTAAAATTTTATTTTAGTTGACTTATGTAAGCAGCCATGTAACAATTTAGTTTAAGGGGACACTCTTTTTCCCTCTCGGGGGTTTTTTAACGAGGTCACCCAAATAAAAAAGGAAAAGAAATTCGAGGAAAAACCTTTGTCTTGGTTTCAGTCTTTATCTTTTTCCCTTTCGAAGTGACGACAGGCATCGCCAAGCACACGCGTCGTCAAGAAAGAAGGCGTCGCCAAAAAAGAAGGCGTCGCCAAGAAGCGCAGAGCGCCGCCAAGAAAGGGGACAGTGGAAAAACGCGCAGTGCATGAAGCGTGTGCAAATGTAAAACAGCGTTAAAGAAATCAAGCATGGCACAGTGGAGTCAAATTTACATGTATGCTCGAAAGGAACGGGAGCAAGGTGAATAGGGCAGACATCACAGGCCCAGTGCTCATACAGAAAAAAGAAAAAATACAACGAGCCACTCTCAGCCCTTCGGACCTTGGCAGGGAGAAGGACGACGCTTCAGTCTCAGCCCTCAACGCCTGGGTGAGCTGTGACCTCCGCTGGGGGTTTATCTTTGACCCTGCACCAAGGGAAACAAGAGCAGTGAGGGCACCATGAGTTAGACCACGTAGAGATCTAATGAAGGTAAAAAGCGGAAGTTACTGAGATAGCCACTCGTACATATGTACTTCTCTAGGGTTCCGGCGTTGAACTCCAAACTGATCAGGGTGGCGGAGTCAAAACCCCCCGCCTCAGCCAGAATCCGACACGCAACCTGGTCGTTCGGGCTTAGTTTCTTGAAGGGTTTGGACTTGAGAGCTCGTGCCTCTCTCACCCAGTACAGCGGAAACCCATCCAGGGCGGAAGGCACGACGTCAGAACAGCAGATCTTGAAAAACCTACCCTTCCACCCCGTGAAGGAGCTTTGGAAGGGAGTCAGGAGAACCCTACCAGGAACGTTGCTGAGGGTCACCCAGAGGTTGTTCCTTTGACGTTTCACCTCGAAAAAATGAAGGAAGATATCAACCGAGGGCGCACACCCCAGGAACCCAAACAGTACGTTGAAGGCCTTAACAAAAGCCCAGCTGTTGGGATACAGTTGGGCTGGTGCAGCGTTGATCTCCATCAGAAGTTCCCTCTCGAACCTGGAAAAGGGCAGACGTACGCCAATGCTCTAGAACACCACCTGATAGATATAAAAGAAAGGAATCCCGTCGTTGGAACGCCACCCCGGGCGTCGACCTGAGCCAAAGTCAGAACGGTTTAGCCGCCCCGAACGTCGCCCGTGGAAGGTGCAGATGGTGTTGCCACCATGAGACATCGAGGGTGTCGCCAATACAAGAGGGCGTCGCCGAGAGAGGTGGCGTCGCCAAGAGAGAGGGCGTCACCAAGAGAAAGCGTAGTCAAAGTAGAAGGTATTACCATTGTGAAACGTTTAAAGGTGTCGTCAATACAACTATCAGCAGCTTCACCTCCCCGATACCCACAGGTAGGAAAGACTCTGGAGGGAGATGAAATCGAAAGAGTCAAAGCTAATCACTAGCGGCGTCGCCTCCCCGATACCCGCAGGTAGGAAAGACTGCGGAGGGAGGCGAGATCGCTAAAGGCTGAGTGAATTGCTGGCAGGGTCGTTCCCCGATACCCATGGGGAGGAAAGACCGTGGAGGGAACGACCCCTGGAGGGCTTTGAGCTTACCCAGCGACTAGCGTTTTTAGACACCCTAAGGACGATACGGCGCTGCGGTAGCAGGCCTCTCCTCAGGCGTGGGCACCGGGCACCGAGAATCAGGGGACAGGCCGCTTAGGTGTTTGAGGCACCCCACGGACGATACGGCGCCGTTAGGCAAGCCTCTCCGTGAGCGTGGGCATTGATGTGCGGCCTTATCCCGAACGTTTGAGGCCTGGAGTACGTCTCAACTTTTGCGTTGCGGCAACGGCAAAGCCACGAACGCCTTCACGAGGCAAAGGCCTCATAGATACAAAGGCGGAACAAGCTACGAAGGAACGCGATGGGGGCAAAGCAATCGGAGCACGGGGAAATGAGAAAGGAAGGTAAAATCATACAAACAGAATTTGATAACGCAAAGGCACGAATTTGTCATGCAAAATCCAAAGTTCCGACAAAAGTGCAAAGGAGTTACAAGTTTATCACAGAGTGGCAAAAATAACTATAAACCTCGAAAGGTAAAGGTGGCGGGTGAGAGGCGGCGATTCAGTCATCCAAGTCGAAGGGCACGACCTTCCCGTCGACGACATGGTGTGTGGGGTCGCAGTTTGAAATATTGATGCCAGGGTTCTCGCTGGACGCCTGAGTCAGAGCCTCTTGGAAGCCCTCTTCAAACGCGTCCGCCATCTCCCCAGTCAGTCCTTGGACCTCCCCTTCTAGTTCCGCAACCCTAGAGTCCTTGGATGTCAACTGTTTATCCAGGAATTCCTTCTCCACGCGGAGCTTGTTAGCCTCGGCTTGGAGAAGGCTCAAGGCTTCGACCTTCGCAGCCAAGGCGTTCTCTCTCTCGCTTAACTTCTGCCTCCAAGAAGCGTCCAGTTCTTCAAATTTTTTTCGCTGTACTTCAGAGGCAAGAGCCGCCTCTTGGAGGCCAATGCTTTGGATTTGGTAGGAAGTGAGCTGGGCCAGCTGATCGACATGCGCCTGTTCAAGTTCGCGCGCGTACGCCTCGGCCCCCTCCCTGCCCTCGTGGGCCAGTTTTAGCAAGGATTGGGAAGCTTCCTCCTTGAGCCCCCAGTTTTGTTTCTCCTCCTTCAGCGCTCCCACTTCTTGTCTCAGTTTGCGGAGAGCCTCCCTCCCTCTTGATAGCGCCTCGAGCCTGGGTGCGCCACTTGAGTGCCACCACCAGGAATGCCCCCATATAATAAGGCATGCCTCCCCCCTTGTGAGGATCAGTCGGCGACATTCCTTCAGTGAAACCCTGCGTCAACTCCCTGTGGATGGGGCGAGGAATTCGGGGCTTTCGAGAAGTCGAAGCTGGAACTGATGCAGGAGGGGCAGAGCCAGAGGCCTCAGCTGCGTCATGAAGCGGTAACGGCGAGGGCAGGGAAACTGGATCAATCCTTTCCTCTCGTTCCTCGTGGGCTGGTGGAGGTGGAGGGGATGTGGCGCTTGGAGGATTGTCCCTGAGAGAACTCCCACCACCGCGAGACGCGACTGTCAAGACAGGGACGCCCGTAGCCCTTCTCTTACTGGAAACCAAGGCGACGCCCGAATCTTCATTGTCAGAATCTACCACCAGCACCCTCTTCCCTTTGTTGGGGCGTGCTGGGGCAGGAGTTGACGCCATGGCCAATGGTACCGCGGAAATGGGAGAAGGAGAGGCGGACGGAGGAGGAGTCGGCAGGGAAGCAACGGTTGGCACGGCAGGGATGACCGCATCTCCACCCTCTTTGGCTGACCTTGCCTTCTTCAGGAATTTGGCAAGGGCGAGTCGCCTCGACGAAGTCATCACTGAACCTGCAGCAACGAGAATAACAGAGCAAAGACCAATTCAGATATAGCAGAATGGTTGTATTTGTAGCTAAGCGCATGCAGATAACCATAGGGTTTCAAGCGGAGCAAGCGAGTTCGTATAACCACGACAGTTCATGCAGTATAAACAAGCAGGGGCGGATACCGAAGTAAGTGGAGAGTCCGTGGGCATTGAACTCATTGGCGATGAGCTTGGCAGTATCAAAGACTACCCCAAGCCCCGCCAAGGCTTTGCACACGTCCCGATCAGCGGGAGCAAATTGGTCCAAGGCCAGGGCCTTCATTGTTATGGGCTTGTCCTTCCAGTATAGAGGAAAGTCGTCTAGGGCGGTAGGATCGTGCTTGGTTGCACGAATTTTGAAAAACTTCCCTTTCCACCCTTTGAATGAGTTCTGGAAGAGCGTGAGGATGATGCGCCCGGCGACGCCAGAGAAGCTCATCCATAGGCTCTTCCCTTGTTTCTTTACCTCGAAAAAATGAAGAAAAACGTCCACGGAAGAAGGGACACCCAGATATCCGCAAAGAATTTGAATCCCCCTTACGAAAGCCCAGCTGTTGGGGTGGAGCTGGGCGGGGGCGGTGTTGATCTCTGTGAGCAGTTCCCACTCGAAGGAAGTGAGAGGTAGACGCAGGCCCACTCTTTTGAGTACCATTTGGTAAAGGAAGAAGAAGGGGTTTCCTCTAGTGTCCCTTGAGTCCCCACAAACGGGTACCCCGGGTTTCACCCGGCATACCAAGACGTGGGAGTCGTGAGTTTTATGGAAGGCGTTGAAGTTGTAAAGCGCGGGGTCCCCCCTGTGGGCCTCCACATCATCAACGGAGTTTAGGGTGGAGCATTCGTCGAGGAGATCGTCGGGGGCCCAGTCATACTCCTCTTTATAGTAAGACCCAGGGAGCGGAGGAGGCGCGTTGGTCTTAGTTTTCGCCATTGATGCAAGAGCTGAAGAGCAAAAGAGAAAAAGAAAGGGTTCAGAGGAAAGGGTTTTGGAGGAAAAAAGGGGAAAAAATGGAGGAATCCTAGGTGAACCCTACCCACACGAGAGAAAAGAGGAACGAGAGGAACGAAGAAGCACCACAACGACATCGAAAGAAATGCAGCAACAAAAACAGTCCCAGGCAGTTCATGCAGTAAAGGGAATCGTCAAGGAGAGGAAAAACCGTACCTTTGGGGATCGAAGGGTGTGGAGAGCGGAAGCACGAAAGAGCAGGGGTCGCGAGAGAAGAAATTCGAAGAAGATGAACAGTGAGGAAAGGCAGAGAAAGTGGATGTAACAGTGGTTTCAAGCGCGGGGTTTGGGTAACTCAAACGTTACACTTGCAACTCAAGGGGCGTTAATTGGGGACTGTTTGATTCCGCCGCGTGTCAAGGGATTGGGCGCTCAAGGGGAGCGCAAGAGGCCCTTAGGGATGACCGCGTGATGAACCACGTGGCACGCGATTAAGCGTGGCCCAAAAAGTGTTGTTTTCCCGTTTCAGAGGATGTCCAATCAGCCATTAAGAACACCCCAAGGGTTCAGAGAGTGTCACGTCAATGTTTTCAAGGTGGCCACGTCAGAAAGAATGACACATCACCGGGTGCCACGTGGATGGCGTGGGCAAGGCCTTAGTCTTTTCGCTGAAGACAAGTCATCATCTTAAGACTGGGGGGCTTGTGTACCGTCTCATACCCGGGCGTTGACGAAGTCAAGGTCAAAGTCAGCGTCGAGGTCAAAGTCAACGTAAGGTGTCGCCCAGGTGGGGGTGACGCCAAGCACAGGCGTCGCCAAGAGGAAGCGTTGCCAAGAGGAAGCGTCACCAAGAGGAAGCATCGCCAAGATAAGGTGTCGCCTAGCAAGGCGTCGCCAAGATAAGGCGTCGCCTAGCAGGGTGTCGCCAAGGTGGAATGACACAAAAGCAAGGTGACCACAGCACTGCTCCCCGACACCCATGGGTAGGAAAGACCATGGAGGGGGCGACGCCGTGGGAAGGCCTCAGACCCCTGATAACCAGGGAACAGTGATAAAGAGAAGAGAAAGGTGGCTTCAAGGCCACAGAAATAGCGCCAGTATAGAGCAACCTGACTCGTGAAGTGCCCCTGCCATCCAGAAACGCCCTTGGGATAGATACGACCCAGGAGAGAGGTCATGCCCGGGGGCAGCCGGGCACAGGGCACGAGAGGAAGGTAGATACGCTCTCACAGTGAGTGACTAGAGGCTTGGGGGCATGAGTTGGCACCCAAAAAGTCACCCCTTGCGCAGTTGCACTCCTAGGTAGGAGGGCTCACGCGAGGAAACACCCTCAGATAGGGTAACAGTGCTGTGAGGTCCTCCACGTGTACAGCAGCCAAGTCAGAATGGAAACGCCACGTTGTCAGGTACAAGGTAATTAAGGTTATTTAATACAGTTTTCCGTTTCGAGCGTTTCGAACGTCTTAAATGCGCTGAGCGTTTTTACAATTAAATGCGCTTTAAGGCGCTTTGAATGCGTGAGGAGCTTAAATAGCGCTTTGAATGTTGGGAACAGGGTTCGAACTTTTGGCTAATTTTCCAGAAACACTCTAGTTTCTTGCTTGAGCCTCGAGGTTTTGCACAAGGGACTAGGGAAGAATTTTGGCCAGAACGAGAAAATACACACTAGACACAATTCTCCTTTTTACCACCTTCAGAGTGCCATACGCGGTGCTCCGATACGGAGGTGCATAGTTTTTGGTGTTTCTTGCTGGCTGACTTGAGCGTCGGAGTGCAAACAGCCGCTAGGGCGCCCTTTTTGTCCTTCTTTGCAGGTTTCCACAGATTGCCGGAGGGAAGGTGTCCCTAGCTGACGGGCAAGGTTGCGCACAAAGACGGCCCAGGTCAACCGGACGGAACAGTTGCCTCTACCAATACTACCTTGGCCACCCCCTCAATCATCAAGTCCGAATTTGAGGAGAGTCAACTAGACTTTTACATAGGTCTGCCCTCCTTTTTTTTATCCTAATTTCCCTTCCTGCGCTAAGTCTGCCTTGTTCTTTATCAAATTTATTTGTGTTACACTGTCCTGCATTTATTCTTGGCTGCTTGATCTTCGCGTTACTAACTGTTCGAACTGGGGTGATTTGCAAACATTGATCTCTCTTTGCAGATACCATGTTGGGGAAAGATCATATAGCCAGGCTGCGCTCCATGGTCAAACGTCATAAACTCGCAGCGGGCTCTCAAACCGTCCCGAACTCCACTGCAGAGGCCGCTGTTGTTCGGGGCGAGCTCCCTCCAGTGGGCCCGCCTTCCCTCGTTACCCTTCCTGCCTCTGAGAGGAATAAACTACCGCCAAAGAGGGCCAAGAGGAAGATTCCCACAGTGGTGTCGGATGAAGAGGAGGACGAGAGTACTAAAGATGGGCTTGTTTGCAAAAGGAATAGAGTGACCACAACTGAGCCACCAGCGGTTGAAGGCATGGGCCCAAACTTTGTAGATAATCCCCCCAGCGCCTCCACACCTTTTGAGAGCGCAGGGGATGCTCTCCCATCGAACAACTCAACTGCTGGGGGCGCTCAAGAGCAAGTTGTGGGTGCTCAATTATCCCCCCAACCTACAGTGGAGTCACCTGATGTTTCCCTCGCCGTCCAATCTCATGAGGGTGGTTGGGAGAACCAACCCTCAACGCCTCCTCCAATCCCTGTTCTTCCAGCCCTTGTTGAGGAGGTTTTGAAGGCCCACGCCGCTCACCTTAGCACCATGACTACTGAGTGCGTAGAGAAACGTATTCGCAAGATGATGGGTGAGGCTCTAAGGGACTACTTAAGCCAGTATGAATTCGAAGTCGGTGCTGCGAAGGCCCAAGTCCAAAAACTTAAGTGTGATATTACGATGCGGGGACTGGAGTTTTCGCGGCTAGAGAACGCCCTGAGGGAGGAGCTGCGGAGTGAACGCAAAAATAGCACTGAGTTACGCAAAAAGCTCAATGACAAACTTGTTCCGTCCGGTTGACCGGGACGTCTTCGCGCGCGACCTCAACCGTCAGCTAGGGACTCCTTCCCACTGGTTGCCTGTGGATTCCTGCAAAAAAGAGGACAAAGGGGCGCCCTAGCGGCCGTGTGCACTCCGACGCTCAAGTCAGCCAGGAAGAAACACCAAAACTGTCCACCTACGTGTCTGAGCACCGCGTATGGCACTCTGAAGGTGGTAAAAGAACTGTGTATATGTGTGTGTGTGCTGTCTCCTTCAGGCAAAAATATTCTCCAGTCACTTGTGCGTAACCTTGAAGCACGAGCAAGCAACTAGAGAGTTCTCTGGTAAATTTGCCGAAAGTTCCAACCCTCTTTCCAACATTCTCCGCGCTATTTAAACTACCCAAGCATTTAAAGCGCCTTAAAGCGCTTTTAATCACAAACGTAACACACTCATTAAAGCGTTTTAATTAGAAAACGTAGCGCATTTAAGTCGTTGAAACGCTTGGGAGCCATTATAGTACCTGAATGCTCGAAAGGGAAACTGTATTGAATGACTCTTAATTACCTGGCACCTGACTAAAGGGTGTTTCCATTCTGACATGGCTGTTGTACACGTGGAGGGCCTCACGACGCCGTGACCCCATCTGGGGGCGTTTCTGCCCATCTGGGGACGTTTCTACGTGTGAGTCCTCCTGCTTGGGAGTGCTAATGCGCTAGGGGTGACTTTTTGGGTGCCAACTCATGCCCCCAAGTATCTAGCCACTTACTTTGAGAGCGTATCTGCCTCCTTTTCGTACCCTGCACCCGCTTACCCTGGGCGTGACCTTCCTCTTGGGTCGTATCTGTCCCGAAGGCGTCTCTAGGGTGGCAGGGGTACTTCACGAGTCAGGCTGCCCTACCTTGATGTTATCACTATGGCCTTGAAGCCACCTTTTCTTTCTCTTTATCACTTTCCCGAGATATCGGGACCTGAGGCCTTCCCACGGTGCCGCTCCCTCCATGGTCTTTCCTACCCATGGGTATCGGGGAACCGCGCTGTGATTGCCTTGTTTCTACACTGTTTGATCTGGCGACGCCTTCACCTAGGCGACGCCTTGCCTTGGCGACGCTTCCTCTCGGCGATGCTGGCACTTGGCGTCTCCACACCTAGGCGAAGCCTTGTGTTGACTTTGGCTCTCAGCCGTTGACGTTGACCTTGACTTAGTCAACGCCCGGATACGGGACGGTACACAAGCCCCCCAGTCTTAAGCTGAAGACTTGTCTTCAGCGTCAAGACTAAAGCCTCGCCCACGCCGTCCACGTGCCATCCGGATGACGTGTCATTCTCTGCTGACTCAGCGATTCTTCGAGTTACTGACTTGACATTTTCTGAACCACAGGGGTATTCTTAATGACTGATTGGACATCCCCTGAAATGAGGAGGATAATACCTTTTGGGCTACCCTTGATCGCGCGCCACGTGGCCCATCGCGCGGCCATTCTCCAGGGACCTTTGCGTTTCCCTTGGGTAACTGATCCCCGCGTGGCACGATCCCACGGCCCTAGGTTAGCGCCTCTCGAGTTGCGAAATGTAACGTTTAAGTTACTCCAAACCCCGCGCTCACCCTACTGTTACATTCATTCACTCTGCAACTCCGCACTGTTCATCGCCTTCGAAACCCCTTTTCTCTGCAATCGCGATTCTCTCCTTGTTGCGCTCGTCTACTGCCTCCATTCCAATAACAAAGGTACGATCTCGAGTATTCACGACTCTTCCCTTTCGCCGCATTATAGGATTCATTGAACTGCCTGGGACTGTTGTTATTCTCGTTGTTACTGCATTTCTCCGCTTCTTCTTCCTCCTCTGATTTTTCTCGTGTGGGTGACGCTTCCTGGGATTCTTTCCCCTTCTTGCCATGGCTAAACTTGCTAAACCCTTTTTCCTCTCTTCTTTCTCCAGCTATCTATTTTTACCATGACGCGCGCGCACGCGGAGCCTGATTCTTCTCCCACGACCCCCAAGTCCAACTACAAAGCCTTCTACCCCTGGGCCCCCGACGAGCTCCTGAGTGAATGCACCAGCCTGACTTCCTTCCAGGACCTGGAAGCTCACCGGGGGGATCCCCATTTGTACAACTTTAACGCCTTCTGCCGCACCCACGACGCCCACATATCCGTCCGTCCCGGCAGGCCTGGGGAACCTGTTTGTTTGGACGACAGACCTAGAAAGGGGAAACCTTTCTTCTTCATGTACCAGACCGTGTTCAAACGTGTAGGAGTGCGTCTCCCGTTCACTCCCTTCGAACGGGAGCTTCTTACTGAAATCAACACTGCCTCCGCCCAGCTCCATCCTAACAGCTGGGCATTCGTGAGGGGCTTTCAAATTCTTTGTGGATACCTGGGCATTCCTCCTTCTGTAGATGTCTTCCTGCATTTCTTTGAGGTGAAAAAGCAGGGGAAAAGCTTCTGGGTAAGCTTTTCCGGGATCGCAGGCAGGATCCTCCTCTCCCTCTTCCAGAATTCTTATAAGAACTGGAAAGGGAAGTTCTTCAGGGTGTGCAGCGCCAAGCACGATCCCACAGCTTTGGATGGCTTCCCCCTTTACTGGACGGAGCGCCCTAAATTGCTCAGGGCCAAAACCCTGGAAGAGCTATCTCTCGCCGATAGGGAGGTAAGCAAAGCCTTGGCGGGGTTGGGGATCGTCTTTGATACCTTGAAGCTGGTCGCTAGCGAGTACAATGCTCACGCCCTGACCACCTATTTTGGTAAGGGGCTCTCCCCTCATCTTTCTTGCTGTGAACAGCCTGCCATCGAGTGTTTGTTTCCCCATACTATTATGCTCGTTTTACGCTGTACAATGTTACTTGCATTTCACGTCTCCTCATGTATTGTGAATTCGCATACCTGCTTTAGTATTAACCCTTGCCGTTTGGCCTGTCTTGATGTAGGATCGGTGATGGGCGCTTCCAAGAGAATGATGCTGGCGAAGGCAATGAAGGAGGCATGCGCCGCCGGGCGGGCGCCTCCTCCACCCCTGCCGCCGATCCTGTTCCCCCACCGACCCTGTCACCGCCACCTCCCATTACTGCTGAAGCTCCCTCTAACCCGTCTCTGTCATCTCCACCTGGCCCTGAAGCGCTTCCAACTCCCAACTCTCCTCCGCCTATCGCCGCCGTTCCCCTAGCTGCAGCCTCGTCACCGGCTCCAACCCCTCTTGAAAAGGGAAAAAGGGTTTTAGAGATTCTATCAGATGATGAGGACTCAGAAGGCGTGGCACCCTTCAGAAGAAGAAAATCCGCGCGGGTTCCTCTTCTGGTAGAGACGTCGCCGCAGGGAGGGAACCCCTTCATGGACAACCCTCCGAGTGCAACCTCACTCCCTCCCCTGACACTCCAAGAGGAAAGGGGCGAAGGCGCCGAGTCTGCCCCGCCTCCGCCGCCGCCAGAAACCACTGCTTCCCCGGCTCCCGACGCTGCCGCCCCCGATTTCATCGCCATCCCTCCTCCAATCATGCATCTGATGAGGGGTTTCAGTGGCGGGACTATGCCAGAGGGTACCGACAGGAGGGAAGGCATGCCTTTCTACTTGGGGGCCTTCTTGGCGGTGGCTCTTGAATGGCGCTCCCAGGCCAGAAACGCGGTCTTGCAAGCTCAAACTCTCCAGGCCTTGGAAACAAAGGCAACTACCCTGGAAGAGGAAATGAGGACCCTGGGACGCCAGAACGAAGCCTATCAAACTTCTCTGAAACAAATACAAGAGTCCAAAGCAGAAACAGAGAGGCAACTGGCAGAGGCATTGGAGCTCCAGGCCGGCTTCTACACTCGGGAAGTTGCTCTCCAAGTACAGGTAACGGGTCTTCAGGAATTGGTCAAAGCGGATGCAGAAACTCAAAAGGACCTGAAGGACCGTTGCTGCGAACAGGATGCCAAGATGGAGCGGATGGAGGGGGAAATGGCCACCCAGACCAAAGCTATGGACCTTCTCCGAGCTGACTACGACAAACTACAGGTCGAGGTTAGCCGGCTTCGCGTGGAGAAAGAGGCTCTGGAGAAGCAGGTGACCTCTGGAGATGCCGCCATTGAGGAGCTGGAGAAGGAGAAAAAGTCTCTTATCCAGGAGATGGCGAGTACTTTCGAGGAGGGGTTCCAAGAGGCCCTGACCCAGGCGTCCTGCGAGAATCCTGGCATCAACCTTTCGAACTGCGACCCCACACACCACGTCGTCGACGGGAAGGTCGTGCCCATGGACTTGGATGACTAAACCGCTGCCTCTCACCCGCCACCTTCCCCTTCGAGCTTAACTCCTGATCCTGCCTGTTGACTGGAACGCTGGAAACTGCCTCGTCAAAGGATCGACGTGCGCACCGCTTCTCACCTCCGTTCCTCTTCGGGATCTATCTCAAGAACCTGCAAAGAAACAGTACGGTGCCGCTGCGGCCGATCGCACTCCAACGCTCAAGTCAGTGACGGTATCACCAAATACTAAGAGAACAAGAACCGTGCAAATCCTCTCTCACAGTCAGCTCTATCACTCGCAAGCGTAAAGTGTATAAACTGAACGTGCGTACCTCAGAAAGTTTGTTAAGAACTCTTATATACCTGGTAGCTTTCTCTCTCCTGGCAGTTACAGACTTGGACACGTGGCTCGCATCCAACTGTACACGTGCCATCATCTGGAGGATCCCTTACTTGGCGCTGCTTCTACTCTCATTTTGGCTAAGTTACTTATGCATGGTACTGCTCAGTGCATAGCTAACTCGGGAGTGCGATCTCTACTGGAACTGGCGAGTTAGGGGTTTTCATACACCTTCCCTGTGGTGTCGCCGGCCGCCTTCATAATCTGCTTCTCCTTCATCTTCGGCGATGTGCTTGCTCTGGCGATCTCCAATGACTAGGTCGCCTGAATCTACATCTGGCGACTTCATCTTTAACCTGGCGATCGCCTATTCTGGTAAGCTGGAAATCGGAACACGCCAAGATAACAACTGGCGACTACACGAGCCCCCCGACTTCCTTCCCTTCTGCCAACCTGGCGCCTTGTCAACACGCCTATACTGTAGTAGGATGCCACGTCATCACACCCGACCACCAGGGCGGTACACAAGCCCCCCAGTCTTAAGCGAAGACTTGTCTAGCGAAAAGACTGAAAGAGCCTACGTTAACACCGACCTACGTGGCACTGACGCAGAATTCCAAGCGGTTGTACCTTCTGCTGCTCTGACGCTCCACCAAACCCCTCACTCATCGCTCGACACGTGGCTTCATCAACGACTCTCTTCATTTGCCGTTTGCGCTTCCTAAACCCATTTTGAAAAACCCTTAAACCCATTTCGCTCCACTGTTCCATCACTTTCTTCGTGCCTGCAAACGCTCTAACTTCTTTCTGTGAAAACTCTCAACGCTCCCCAACGCTCTAGATCACCATCTTCAACCATCATCTTCCTGATCATCAAAAGGTACCTACTTTCCTTCATCTGCTGGTTTTTCTTGCATTTTCACCGATTCGCATCATCCTGTAACTGCTTGGTGCATACGCTGTGGGTTCTTTTTCCATTTATTCTTCTGCGTAACTTAGGGCTTCGTCAATCGTCGCAACGAACCTACGTCCGTTCGTCTTGCACCTTCCTTCTATGATCGAGTCAGCCTTTGTAACCCCCTGATCATTTTTCCTTTCTTCTTCCTTTGCAGCTGCTATCATGACTCGCACCAAGATTACCCCGAACCCTCCTCCTTCAGCACGAAACCTTCCTTTACAAGCACACGACCCAACACCAGTTCGTGGCGCTTCATCTTCGCAGGCTGAGAGGCCTGCGTCTTCCCAACCTGTCCTGGCCCAGGCGACTCCACCTAACGCTGGAGGAGCCCCCATTCCCCTGCCTGACTTCAAAACTTTGTATCCCTGGGCCAACTCGACCCTTCTGAGGGAGACATCCTCTGTGAACACTGCGGGAGCAGTTTTGCGGCTGACTAAGGGGGACGAGATCTATCAATCGTTTCACAAGGAGCACGACGAGAAGATGATGGTACTGCCTTGCCCCGCCGATCTGCCCGTGTGTGCTGATGACAAAGTAAGCGCCGACGGGCCCTTCTGTTTTGTCTATACGACTCTATTCAAGAAGGTCAAGCTCAGGTTCCCTTTCACCCGATTCGAGAGGGAACTTCTCACCGAGCTCAACATTGCTGCCGCCCAGCTTCACCCCAACAGCTGGGCGTTTGTTCGAGCTTTTCAAGTAATGTGCGCCCACCTGGGGTTGCCCGCGTCGGTGGACGTGTTTTTGTTCCTTTTCGAAGCCAAGCACCCAGGAGACCGCCTGTGGGTCAGCTTGAACGCGATTGCTGGGAGGTCCATCTTTACCATCTTCCAGCAATCGTACAAAGACTGGAAGGGGAAGTTCGTCCAAGTACGTGCGAACGACAAGGACGCCTCCCTTCTCGATGGCTTCCCCTTGTACTGGGTGGACAAGGGGAAGAAGGAATCCAAGAGCTGCTTCAGGAGGCCCAGAAGTCCTGACAGCATGGGAGCATTGGACAGAGACCTCTGTCTCTTCTGGAAGAAGGTGGCGGACGCCAATATATCATTCCTTACCACCACCTTGATATGCTTCGAATTCTACGAAGATCAGCTAGAAATTCGAATAGGTTAGGACATTAAACTCTTGTTTTGATACTACTTCTTGTTTAGCTGTTTCTGGGCGTCTTGTGCGTTATGCACAAGACTTTGGTTTTACCTTTCCTGCACATATCATCTGCTTTGCTGTTTATTACCTTATGCACTCATCTGTTTTTCTTGAGTTAACCCATGCATCTTCGTTCCATCCAGACGACATGTTGCCCAGAAACATGCTCGCTGAACTGAAGGCGCTCGCCCGAAACCACGGGTTGGCGACCGGTTCCCAAACGGTGCCCAACTCGGTGGTGGAGGCCGCCATTGTCCAAGGGCGATCACCACCCAAGGAACCCGCCCAACGCAAAAAATTGGTCCTTAAGAGACCTAAAAGGAAAGCCCATCAAGTCATCCATGAGGAGGAAGAAGAGGATGACGAGGTCACCGAGGATGGCCTCGTTACGAAGAGGAAGAGGGTGGCACCTTCTTCACCACCTGCTCCACCCCCTCTTCCATCCTCAACACCACCATCGACGCCTGCTCCTCCTCCATCATCGCCAATACCACAGGCTCCTTCCTCACCAGTCCAAACGGTTCCACTGGCCACTGCGCCACCTGCAGCTGAGGCTCAAGAGCCAAATTTCCTGGAGGACCCACCAAGTGCCTCTACGCCATATGTGTCAGCTGGAGGGGGCCCCCCTTCAAACGCTTCAGCTGCAGAAAATGCTCCAATCGGGGATGAGGTTGCTCATACCTCTCCGATTCTGATTACCGAATCCCCGATTGCGTCGCCACGCCAGGAAGCAACTACTGAAGAACCTGCTAAGGAGGGTGGCGACGAGAACCCACAACAAGCCCACCTGGTGCCTCTCCAAGCAGCAAACCTTCCCCTTGAGGTCATAAGGATGTGGGAGCCTCTAACTGCCAAGCTGAAAACCATAGCAGAGGATATACCAGCGATCATAACCAGGGCTGTGGAAGGCTCAACCAGGAGGCTCCAGGACGACCTCTTCAACCTCAAAACCGAAAACAGCACCATGAGGATCGAGGTGGAGAAGTTGTCCTTCAGCCTGACGCTCGCAGAAATCGAACACTCCCGAGTGGAGGATGCAATGAATACCGAGCTCAGGCTGGCGCGCAAGGAGGCTACTGACCTTCGCCGCAAAGTTCACGAACTTGCCCAAGAGAAAGTCGAGCTGGAAAGCAAAATTGTGCCTCTTCGCGCCAAGGCGGTCGACCTGGAGGCTCTCATGAAAGCTGACGTCACTAAGGTGCAAAAACTGGAGCAGAGGTCGATCGACCGAGAGAAACTACTTGGGCAAGTAGAAAAGGCGAGGGACGACGCCATGGCTGATCTCGTCGAGGCCAACAAAGAGAAGGGAAAGGTGGCTGCTGAGTTGGCCCAAGCACAATCGGAATCCAAGAAGGTTACTGAAGACCTTCTCCAGGCTCAAGAGACCAACGAACAACTTAAAAAACAGGTTGAAGAGCTGGAGCAGCAGAATAAAGAGCTAAAAGAGCAAACTGAAGACCTCAAGAAGCGGATTGAGGAACTTCAGGGGCAAATCGAAGAACTCAAGCTAAACTCTGCTCAGATTCTGGCTGCTGGATTCGAAGCTGCGCGGGAACAATTCGCTTGCCTATTCCCCGACCTGGATCTCAGCCTGGTGTCACTGAACAATGAAGTAGTAGATGGAAAAGTCGTTCCTGCTGAAGACTAATCAACTTCTCTCCATCTGCTACTTTTATGATTTCCCTTGTATTATTCTGTAATAAACTCGTGTATATGTGCTTTTAGCAGATACTTATCTTAATGACAACGTTTGGATATTCCCTCTCCTGACTTCTTTAAGCGCTTTAACCTTCTTTGCATGTTTAACTTTATCGGATTTAACTTAATGATTTTGCAAACACGACTTTTGACTTAACTGCTTCAAACCACTTCAAACTTAAGCAATAATCACCTTAACCAACTTGTACTCTTAAGGCAACTAACCTTATCGTAAGAATACCCCTCAAGCAACGAACTGTAACTCAGTTATTGGCTCAAACACCGTCCCACTCGACCTGCTTCATCAAACAAGTCTTTTAACCTTCTTGCCGCTGTTTGGACTCTTCCCGATCGCCAAGAACTCTTGGTAATATCAGCTTCTTTCTGGCCTCATGCTTTGGCAATAGTTTCTTTATCTGGGGGCAGAAACGCCTTTTGGGATCCTTCTTTGCCTCCCTGAACTTCAGAACAAAGACCGGCTGACTAGGCGTTCTCTTCGAACCTACCTTAGCCACCTTCCAAACTTCTTCCACCCTCTGCGCCATACCTGAACTCGTTCGAGACGAGAAGGATTTTATCTTGCCTAAGCTCGCATGTAAGCGAGAAGGTCTTTAACTCGCCTGAACTCGCTCATCGGCGAGAAGGTCTTTAACTCGCCTGAACTCGCTCATCGGCGAGAAGGTCTTTATCTTGCCTGAACTCGCTCAACGTCGAGAAGGACTTTATCTTGCCTCTACATTGCCCCAGGGGTTACATCTTCTCGCCCCCAGAAACACGGAGGACCTTTACTGGTGCCTCTGCATTGCCCCAGGGGTTACATCTTCTCGCCCCCAGAAACACGGAGGACTTTTACTCTTCCTCGCCTGCACCCGCTCGACGGCGAGGAGGTCTTTAACTTGCCTAAACTCGCTCGACGGCGAGAAGGACTTTATCTGGTGCCCCAACTTGCCCAGGGTGTACATCTCCTCCCCCCTGGATGCACTGAGGACCTTTTCTCTTTCTCGCCTGCACTCGCTCGACGGCGAGGAGGTCTTTTCTTGCCTCAAAACGCGCGAGGGCGTCGAGGTCTTTCATCTGGTGCCTCCGATCGCCGAAAAACGATGAGGACTTAAAACTTTTAACTGGTGCCTCCAATCGCCGAAAAACGATGAGGACTTAAAAACTTTAACTGAAAGCATGCGATATATCTTTTTTTGCCTTAAATCACTTACAAGTGACAAGGTCTTTCTTCAAAACTTTTGGAAAACAGCAAACATGCAACCAGAAAACGCCTTATACTTCGAAAACTCTTCTTTTATTGGGTGGCCTCATTAAAAACCCTCCTTAGGGAAAAAAGAGTGCCCCCTTGAAACTGTTTCATCAGAGACATTGTAATATAACATTTGTGTTTGTCTTTACTTACAAAGCTTTTAACTATAGTACAACTTCAGGTGTGTGGCGTTCCAGGTGCGAGGAATCGCCCCTCCTTCCAGCGTCTCTAAGCGGTAGGCTCCGTTCTCGAGCGCCTCGGTTACTCTGAACGGTCCAATCCACTTGGGTGACAGTTTATTCTCCATCTCGTACTGGTGGGCCTTCCTCATCACCAAGTCGCCCTCTCTAAACTGCCTTGGCATCACCTTCGAGTTGTATCTTCGTTCGACCCTTCTCTTCACGGCTTCAGCCTTCAACCTCGCCTCTTCTCTGACCTCATCCAGCAGATCTAGGTTCAGCCTTCTCTCTTCATTCGAGTCTTCCTCTACGAAGTTCTGGAATCTCAGCGAGCTCTCCTGGATCTCCACCGGAATCATGGCATCACACCCATAGACCAAGCTGAACGGGGTCTCATGGGTTCCTGACTGCTCGGTGGTGTGGTACGCCCAAACTATACGGGGCACCTCCTCAGCCCAACTTCCCTTGGCTTTCTCAAGCCTTCTCTTCAAACCTCTCAACAACACCCGATTAGCTGACTCCACCTGGCCATTTGTCTGAGGGTGCTCGACGGATGCAAACACTTGTTGAATTCCCACCCCTTCGCAAAGCTTCTTCAACAGGTGGCTTGCAAACTGCGTCCCATTATCTGACACCAGGCGTTTAGGCACTCCAAACCGGCACACGATGTTCTTCCATACAAAACCTTCGATCTTGTGTGCGGTGATCTGGGCCACTGGTTCTGCTTCAATCCACTTGGTGAAATACTCAATCGCCACCACCAAGTACTTCATCTGCCTGATCGCCAGCGGGAAAGGTCCCAGGATGTCGATTCCCCAAGTATGAAACGGCCAAGGGCTATAGATCGACTTCAACTCCTCGGGAGGTGCCTTATGCCAATCGGCGTGCTGCTGGCATTGTTTACAACATTGGGCATATTTCTTGCAATCTTCTCTCATGGATGGCCAGTAGTAGCCTGCACGGAGAGTCCTCGCGGCCAGAGCTCGACCCCCGACGTGGCTTCCGCATATACCTTCGTGGAGCTCCGCCATGATTCTCGTGCACTTCTCGCCGTGTACACATTCCAGGAGCGGGTGAGTGAACCCAAACCTGTACAGATCGCCATCAATCAACGTGTACTTGCTGGAATTTTTCTTTACCTTCCTAGCTTCTGTTGGATCCAGTGGGAGGAGGCCATCTGCCAAGCACCGCTTGTACTGTGTTATCCAAGTGTCTGGCTCATGGGTGGCGCAGGCCTGCATCACGTCCACCTTCTCTCCTCGACATGCTCTAATTCTCGGTGATATCAGAGTTTCTTGCGTCAAGGACTTATGGCTTCTCGCTGCTCTCTCCGTCGACTTGCTTATCTGAAGGACCAGGTGATCTGCTACAAATGCCCTTGGCGTCTTCAAAGTTTCTTGAATCACCGTCCTCTGCCTACCCCCCTTGCCTGAGCTGGCGAGCTTAGCAAGCAAGTCAGCTCGGGCATTCTGCTCTCTGGGCACATGTACTACTTCAAAGGAGGCAAAGGAACTCTTCAATTCCTGCACATACGCCAGTAAGCCGCCATTTGTGGATCTTTAGCCTGGAACTCGCCTGTTACTTGCCCCGTGACTAGCAGCGAGTCACTCTTAGCCATCAGCACCCTAGCTCCCATCTCCTTGGCCAGCAAAATTCCGGCGATCAGCGCCTCATACTCTGCTTGATTGTTGCTGGCTTTGAAGGCGAACCTCAGAGATTGTTCGATCAGCACGCCGTTGGGTCCTTCCAATATGACTCCAGCACCGCTGCCCTGCTGGTTCGACGATCCATCCACCGAAAGTACCCAACGGAAATCGTCCCCTTCAACCCGCGTCGCCTCTGATGAGAGCTCAACCACGAAATCTGCAAATATTTGCCCCTTGATCGGGCCTCGGGGTTCGTACTTAATATCAAACTCTGACAACTCTACCGCCCAATTCACCATCCTTCCCGCAACGTCGGGTTTCTTCAAGACCTTCTGGATGGGCAGGTCAGTCATCACCAGTATTGTGAAACTGTGGAAGTAGTGGCGCAACCTCCTCGCCGAAAACACCACAGCCAGCGCAGCCTTCTCCAGGGCCTGATATCTCGTTTCTGGGCCCTGCAACACCTTGCTCACAAAATAAATAGGCTTCTGAGCCTGATCTTGATCCTGGGCGAGCACCGCACTAACCGCCCTCTCAGTCACAGCAAAATACAACCTGAGAGGGATTCCCGCCAGCGGTTTGCACAGAACCGGCGGGCTCGCCAGATACTCCTTCAGTTTGACGAAAGCTTCCTCGCACTCTTTCGTCCAAGCAAACTTATTATTGCGCCGCAGACATTGAAAATAGGGATGCCCCTTTTCTCCGCTAGCTGACACGAAGCGAGATAGGGCTGCCATCCGACCTGTTAGCTGTTGGACTTCTTTCACCGTAGCTGGGCTCCTCATCGCCAAGATGGCGGCACACTTGTCTGGGTTGGCTTCTATCCCTCTTTCAGTCAAGAGGAAACCCAAAAACTTTCCAGCCTCCACGCCGAAAATGCATTTCTCCGGATTAAGCTTTAACTTGAACTTGGCGATCGTCGTGAACAATTCTTCCAAGTCTGCCACGTGCTTGTTTTTTTCCTGCGAGGTCACGACCATGTCATCGACGTAAGCTTGCACGTTTCTTCCCAGCATTGGTGCAAGTACTCGATCCATCAGCCTCTGGTACGTGGCCCCCGCGTTCTTCAGCCCAAACGGCATCACCTTATAGCAGTAGCACGATCTCTCCGTCATGAAGGCTGTTTTCTCTTCATCCATGGGATGCATCTTGATCTGATTATATCCCGAGAAGGCATCCAGGAAACTCAGCAACTTACACCCTGCAGCACTATCAACCAGGGCATCTATGCTCGGTAAAGGATACGAATCCTTTGGGCAAGCTTTGTTCAGGTCGGTGAAATCGACGCACATGCGCCATTTCCCGTTACTCTTCTTCACCAGCACGACATTTGCCAACCATTCAGGGTACTGGACTTCCCTGATGTGGCCTGCAGCGAGGAGTTTCTGTGTTTCGTCCCTGATCGCCTGCCTCCTCTCCTCGTTGAATTTTCTTCTCCTTTGTCGCACCGGTCTCACCAAATTGTCCATCGCCAGATGATGGCACAAGAAGTCGGGATCAATCCCGGGCATGTCCGAAGCGGACCATGCAAACGCGTCTAGATGCCGCTCAATCACCTTGGCGATCTGGTCCTGGAGATCGACCTCCAGAGATCTTCCTAGCTTGAAGATTTTTCCTCCGATCTCCTTTTCGAGCCACTGCTCGACAGGTTTAGGCCTGGATTCTCTGGCGATCACCGCCCTGGCGATTCCCTGTTCCCTTGCTTCCTCGGGGCGATTCCGCGCCTCTTCCTCCTCCAGGCCAGCATTCCTCTCCCTTAGCTCAGCGTCTACCATCTCCACATCTCTTCCGGCGGCCTCCTCTGCTACCGTCGATCTGGGCTTCACACCGGGAGGTGGGGTGGTTGTTACATAACTCACTGATCTTTTGTTTTTCAGGCTATTCTCATAGCACCTTTTCGCTTCTTTCTGATCAGACTTGATCGTGATCACCACCCCTTCCATGGATGGCAACTTTACCTTCATGTGCCGAGTCGACGGGATGGCGCCTATCCTGTTAAGCGTGGGCCTTCCCAACAGGATGTTATACGCTGAAGGGGCGTTTACGACGAGGTACTTGATTTTCTCCGTCCTCGACCCAGCCTCATCGGTAAACGTGGTTCTCAGCTCAATGTACCCCCTGACCTCCACTTGGTCACCAGCGAACCCATATAAGCACCCTCCATAGGGCCTTAGCTGGTCAAGGGGCAACTCCAGCTGCGTGAAAGTCGGCCAGAACATCACGTCTGCCGAGCTTCCTTGGTCCACCAGAACTCTGTGGACCTTCCTTCCCGCTGTAACCAACGAAATAACTATGGGATCGTTGTCATGAGGCACAACGTCCCGAAGATCCTGCTTGGTGAACGTATTGTCCACTTCCGGCGAGTGATCTTCAAACATGTCCACTGTCATCACCGATCGCGCGTACTTTTTCCTCTGCGATGCGGTGCATCCACCACGTGAGAAACCCCCTGCAATGGTGTGGATCTCCCCGTGGATAGGCATCTCGTGTTGCTGGGCTTCTCCACCTGCTGGCTGGGAACTCGACGCTCCCCCCGTCCTTCTGTCCAGCAGATAGTCATTTAGGAAACCGCTCTTAACCAGATCGTCGAGCTGGTATCCCAAGGACAGACACGAGTCCAGAGTGTGGCCAAAACATTGGTGGAACTCACACCAGGCGTCCGGCTTCGACCCCAGCACCTTGTCGCCCACCTTCTCAGGCGCTTTCAACCTAGCAGATATGTTAGGAATGACGATCAGGTCCGCTAGTCCCATGACAAATTTGTGCTTAGGCGGGCGATTGTATTCCCGGCGTGCTGGTTGCTGGCGCCCCTGGCTCCTTCCCTTGTTCCTCCTGTCGTTAGGATGGCGAGTCCTTTGGTCCTTTCTGACCGCCGCCGCCGTTTCCAGCACCCTCTGCGGCTGGATCCTGGTCTGGGCGCGTGGCCTGGCAGGAGCCACGCTGCCTCTTTTCTCGGCGACTTCACTCTCGTCGGCGATGTGAGCCACCGCAAGTCGCCTGACTTCAGCAAACGTCGCCGGGTGAGCCCTGATCAAGGCCTCGCAGAATGGTCCTGGCTGCACGCCCTTCTTGAATGCATAGACCAGCATTTCTTCATCCTTGGCCGGCGATCTGACCATCTGCGCCCCAAAGCGGTTCAGGTAGTCTCTGAGGGACTCTCCCTGGTACTGCCTTATATCAAACAGATCATAAGACACCCTGGGCGGTGCCTTATTCACGATGTACTGCTCAACGAAGATCTTCGAGAACTGTTGAAAATTGGTTATGTGGCCATTAGGCAGGCTCACAAACCACTCCATCGCCGTTCCCTGGAGCGTACTCACGAACATCTTGCAGTAGACGGCGTCTGACCCTCCCGACAGCATCATCTGCGTATGGAACGTGGTCAGATGAGCCTCTGGATCCTCCACGCCGGTAAAGACAGCCTTAACCGGAACCACGCTCGTGGGAATTGGCGTGTCGGTAATCGCCTGAACGAAAGGCATTGGGAAAACACGAGGTGGCGTCGACGGCGCCACCTCTTCAACAGAAGAACGTCCTTGCTGCTCCTGAAGAGCTCGACGCAGCTCCTCAGTCACCTTGTAGAGCTCCTCGTTTCTGGCGCGAGAGGCGACCAGGTCCTCATGTATTCTCGCCTGCTCTACGCGCGAGGCTTCCACAGTTGCCTGCAACGAGCGCATCATCTCTGCCATCTGCGCCATGGTCATGGCGGCGTCGCCTTCAGCAGCGACAGGCGCCATGGGACTTGAACGATTGCTTCTCATTTTTCTCATTAATTTCAGCGAAACACAGGAATGCAGCGAACAACACTTCAGCCACGATCGAATCAGCGATCAATCGGAGAAAATAGCGCGAAACTTGCGCAAGAAACTCAAGAACACCGTAAGCCTTCAAAGAAAACCACAACTTCGCCAGAAACCACGGTGGGCGCCTGATGATCCTGCCTGTTGACCGGAACGCTGGAAACTGCCTCGTCAAAGGATCGACGTGCACACCGCTTCTCCGCGAACAACCAAACAAGCGAAAGAACTCGAACTTCCACCAAACAGATCACGCGCAAACAGCAGGAAACCTCACTCCACCGATCGAAAGGCCAAACGAATGGTACAAAACGCAAATTCACCGAACGAAACTCAAAGAAACAGCGAACGATGGTTGCACCAGCACACAACCACGCAGAAAACTTCGAAAACCTCCAAGAACTCACGTTGTGGATGGGAGCAAGTTTTACACGGCCCCACGGTGGGCGCCTGATGATCCTGCCTGTTGACCGGAACGCTGGAAACGGCCTCGTCAAAGGATCGACGTGCGCACCGCTTCTCACCTCCGTTCCTCTTCGGGATCTATCTCAAGAACCTGCAAAGAAACAGTACGGCGCCTCTGCGGCCGATCGCACTCCAACGCTCAAGACAGTGACGGTATCACCAAATACTAAGAGAACAAGAACCGTGCAAATCCTCTCTCGCAGTCAGCTCTATCACTCGCAAGCGTAAAGTGTATAAACTGAACGTGCGTACCTCAGAAAGTTTGTTAAAAACTCTTATATACCTGGTAGCTTTCTCTCTCCTGGCAGTTACAGACTTGGACACGTGGCTCGCATCCAACTGTACACGTGCCATCATCTGGAGGATCCCTGACTTGGCGCTGCTTCTACTCTCATTTTGGCTAAGTTACTTATGCATGGTACTGCTCAGTGCATAGCTAACTTGGGAGTGCGATCTCTACTGGAACTGGCGAGTTAGGGGTCTTCATACACCTTCCCTGTGGTCTCGCCGGCCGCCTTCATAATCTGCTTCTCCTTCATCTTCGGCGATGTGCTTGCTCTGGCGATCTCCAATGACTAGGTCGCCTGAATCTACATCTGGCGACTTCATCTTTAACCTGGCGATCGCCTATTCTGGTAAGCTGGAAATCGGAACACGCCAAGATAACAACTGGCGACTACACGAGCCCCCCGACTTCCTTCCCTTCTGCCAACCTGGCGCCTTGTCAACACGCCTATACTGTAGTAGGATGCCACGTCATCACACCCGACCACCAGGGCGGTACAACTCCTTTATTCTTTACCTTCGTTTTTTGATTTTATCTGTTAAAACTTGTAATTCTTTGAACTATCCGTACTCTTGTTACTGATTTGGGATGTTTGTATGATTGCCTTTATGTTCTTGCCACATACGATTCTGCTTATGCGATCTCATTCTCATCTTTTCCCTTCACGCGCTTCAATTATTTTATCTGTGTTCTGCCCATTTCTTTCACTTCGTTGGGCGGTTTTGTATGATCGGGAAAGGTTGCACGTCAACCCTCACGCCCATGGAGAGGCTCACTTAGTGACGCAGCATCGTCCACGGGACGTCTCTGATACCGAAAGGTCCTTTCTTTGATCCTTAACGTTCGGCGCCCACACCTAAGGAGAGGCCTGCTACAGCAGCACCGTATCGTCCCCGGGTGTCTAAAACGCTGAATGCTATGGGGGGGTCTGTTCCCTCCATGGTCTTTCCTTCCAATAGGTATCGGGGAACGCCCTGCCAATGATTCGCTGGCGTTTGGCGGTCTTATCTCCCTCCACAGTCTTTCCTACCTGTGGGTATCGGGGAGGCGACGCCTATGACTAACCTTGCCTTCTTTGATTTCGTCTCCCTCCGCAGTCTTTCCTACCTGTGGGTATCAGGGAGGCGACGCCAGTGACTAACTATGCTTTCTTTGATTTCGTCTCCCTCCGCAGTCTTTCCTACCTGTGGGTATCGGGGAGGCGACGCCTGTTGGTATTTGGGTTGGCGACGCCCGCGACGTCTCGCACTGTCGTCGCCCTTTACGTCCTTCCAGGCGACGCCTCAGGCGTTACCTTTACTTCGACATTGACTTTAACTCTTGCCTTGGTCAACGCCTGATAACAGCGAAGAGCTCAAGGTTTTGTCTGTGCCATCCGCGTGGCACCTCCTGTATGGCTGATGGGACGTCCTGTCATTCGACTTGATCCACGTGGCGCTGCTTGTATGGTTGATGGGGCATCTAGTCATTCCATTTTCCGACTCCTGCTGTACCCCTGACTCGCTCTCGACGGCGCATCGTACCACTGGATATTCTGCTGATACGACGTTTTCTGATTTAATCCAGTGGTGCCAGCGTCATCCTTTCATCTTCTGCCACGTGTATCAATCGTGCGGTGCATCCATTCACGTCGTTTGGCGCTCTAACCGCTTTATTTAACTCTTCAAACTCTGGAACCATCCTCATCATTTCTCACTCTTCGTAACCTACTTGCATTCTTTCTTCTTGCACCCTTTCGTTTCTTACGAAGGGTCGTTCCAGCCTTCGTTTCCCTCACTCAACTCTTGCGTTTCTGACAGTCCCGATAGTGTTACAGAATGTCTTCTCACGCTGCTTCCTCCAGGGTTCGTCCCAAAGATTTGTACCCTTGGGCTTCGAGTGAACTTCTTGATGAGTGTTCATGCTTGCTTTCTACCAGGGCCATAAGGGAGCACAAAGGGGATTCCTCCTATGACCACCGAGCCTTTGCGAGGAGGCATGACGACGACATCGTTGTGCTCCCTTGCACTCTAGGGGAGCCAGTATGTGGAGATGAACGGGCCAACGAAGGGGTCCCTTTCTTTTACTTTTACCAGGTGGTGTTCAAGACCATCGAAGTGCGCTTACCCTTTTCTTGGTTCGAGAAGGAACTGCTGACAGAGATCAACGTGGCTCCGGCCCAGTTGTATCCTAACAGCTGGGCCTTTGTCAAAGCCTTCGACATTCTCTTCGGGTTTCTGGGTTGTGCACCCTCGGTTGACCTCTTTCTTCACTTCTTTGAGGTGAAGAGGCAGAGACACAACCTCTGGGTAACTCTCAGTAATGTACCCGGGAGAGTTCTCTTCACACCCTTCCAGAGCTCGTTCACCGGGTGGAAAGGCCGGTTCTTCAAGATCTGTCGTACTGACCTTGTCCCCGACGCTCTGGATGGGTTTCCGTTGTACTGGGTGAGAGAGGAAAAGGTCCTCAAAGCCAAACCCCTCAAGAATCTGGCTCCAAGTGATCAAATAGCTTGCCGGATTCTTGCTGAGGCGGGAGGTTTTGACTCTGCTACGGTGATCAGCCTGGAGTTCAACGCTGGGACTCTTGAGAAGTACATATGTAAGAACCACTGCCTCAGGAAACTCGACCTTCGTTACTTTCTAACTGTGCCTGTCTTTCTTCATGGTGCCTCTAACGCGTCTTTTCCCTTGGTGCAGGTTCGAAACTAAACCAAGAAAAGAGGACACGACTTACTCGAGCGCTGCGGGCTGGAAAAGGGGCTTCGCCTTCCTCTAGTGATGACTCTGATGAGCGCTGAGAAATGGCTTGTTCGTGTTTTTGCATGATTTGTAGCGTTTATGTCGTTTGTACTGCTCCCATTGTATTGAACATTGCTTGTAACAACAACTTTTCAATGTCATACTTGATTTTTGTAACGCTACTTTACTTTGCATATGCTTCATGTACTGTGCGCTTTCTTTTCGTCTCGTTCTTCCAACGATGCATGCCTTCACTTCACTTGGGCGACGCCTGCTCAGGGCGACGCCCTTATCTAGGTGACGCCTTCTTTCTGGGCGACGCCATGACCTGGGCGACGCCTTCTTCCTTGGCGACGCCATGGCCTAGGCGGCGCATCATATTACTTCTAACAAGGAAAGATAAAGGCTGAAAACCAAGGCACTTCTTTTTCTCAACTGGTTTTTCCTTTTATTAGGGTGACCTCGTTAAAAAACCCCCGAAAGGGAAAAAGAGTGTCCCCTTCAACTAAATTGTTACATACTGCTTACATAAGTCAACTGAAATAAAATTTTAAGTTGGCTGCATTCCAACTGCGCGGGATAGTGCCTCCATCTATGGTCTCCAGGTTGTACGAACCATTGCCCTTAGCCTCAGTAACCCTGAAGGGCCCGGTCCACTTGGGAGACAGCTTATTCTCCAACTCGTATGGGTGGGCTTTCCTCATCACTAGGTCGCCCACCTGAAACTGTCGCGGCTTTACCTTAGAGCTATATTGCCGCTCTACCCTTCTCTTCATCGCTTCAGCTTTTATTCTAGCCTCTTCCCTGACCTCTTCTAGCAGATCGAGGTTTACCCGCCTCTCTTCATTGGACTCCTCCACCACAAAGGTTTGAAAACGTGGTGAGCTTATATGTATTTCTACTGGAATCATTGCGTCCGACCCGTACACCAAACTGAAAGGCGTCTCCATAGTAGAGGATTGGGGCGTGGTGTGATATGCCCATACAATCCTTGGCACCTCTTCCGCCCACGCCCCTTTGGCTTTCTCTAACCTTCTTTTTAACCCCCTCAGCAGAACTCTGTTCGCCGACTCTACTTGCCCATTGGTCTGGGGGTGTTCGACCGACGCGAACACTTGTTTGATTCCTACTTCAGCACACAAATTTCTCAACTGCTGACTGGCAAACTGGGTCCCGTTGTCAGATATCAGGCGCCTAGGTACGCCAAAGCGACACACAATGTTTCTCCACACGAAATGTTGTACCTTATGCGCAGTGATCTGTGCCACGGGCTTTGCCTCTATCCACTTAGTGAAGTATTCGATGGTGACGATCAGATACTTCATCTGCCTGATTGCCAGTGGGAAAGGGCCCAGGATGTCAATCCCCCATGTATGAAAAGGCCACGGGCTGTATATGGACCGCAACTCTTCTGGCGGCGCCTTGTGCCAGTCGGCGTGCTTTTGGCATTGCTTACACCACTGGGCGCGCCGTGCGCCATCCTCTTTCACTGTTGGCCAGAAGAAACCTGCGCGTATTACCTTGGAGGCTAAGGATCTTCCTCCTACATGGCTTCCGCAGATGCCCTCGTGTAGCTCCGCCATTATCCTGGTGCACTCATCGCCACTGACGCATGTTAGGATAGGGTGAGTGAAGCCGTGCCTGAACAGCACCCCATCCACCAAAGTATATCTTGCGGCATTTCTTTTAACTTTTTTACCTTCTTCAGGGTCCACTGGAAGAGCCCCATCCGCCAGGTATCGTTTATAGGGCGTCATCCAGGTGTCTCCCTGGGACAAAACACAGACCTGCATCTGCTCTTCTTCAGGCACACCCGCGTATATGCTGATGCAGGGCGCCCTCTGCGTATCTTGGGTCAAAGAGGAATGACTCCTCGGCCTTCCCCTTGATGTATAAATCTGGAGGACATCCACCCTGTTGTCTTCCACGAAACGACGCGGAGCTTTGAGAGTTTCCTGGATCACTGTCCTCTGTCTACCCCCCTTGCCTGAGCTGGCCAGCTTTGCGAGCAGGTCAGCTCTGGCATTCTGCTCCCTCGGGACGTGTATCAACTCAAGAGCGTTGAACGCCCCCCTCAACAAATGGACGTATTTTAGATACGCCGCCATCTGTGGGTCCTTCGCCTGGAACTCACCCGACACTTGCCCCGTAATCAACTGAGAGTCGCTCTTCACCAGGAGGTTCTGTGCGCCCATCTCCTTGGCCAAGAGCATTCCTGCTATCAGGGCTTCATATTCTGCCTGATTGTTACTTGCCTTGAAGGCGAAACGCAAGGCCTGCTCGATCAGTATGCCGTCGGGTCCCTCCAAGACTATTCCTGCACCGCTCCCTTGTTGGTTTGAAGAGCCATCAACCGAGAGCAGCCACTGTGAACTCGTTTCCACCTCTTGCTCACCTCCGGGCGAAAGTTCTGCTACAAAATCTGCGTACACCTGCCCTTTGATGGATCCTCTAGGCTCGTACTGGATGTCGAATTCTGATAGTTCCACTGCCCAGCGTACCATTCTTCCTGCCACATCGGGTTTCTGCAGCACTTTCTGTATAGGGAGATTGGTCATCACCACCACCGTGAAACTGTGGAAGTAATGACGGAGCCTCCTAGCAGAGAACACTACCGCCAGCGCCGCCTTCTCTAGTGCTTGGTACCTCGTCTCAGCCCCTGTAAGGCCTTGCTTACGAAGTAGATGAGCTTCTGACTCTGGTCCTGCTCTTGGACCAACACAGAGCTGATGGCCCGCTCCGTTACAGTAAAATACAACCGGAGGGGCACGCCCGTTACCGGCTTGCAGAGGACCGGTGGCGTCGCCAGGTACTCCTTCAACTTAATGAAAGCCGCTTCGCATTCATCAGTCCATGAAAAGCGACTATTTCTCTTGAGGCACTGGAAGTACGGGTGCCCCTTTTCTCCTCCGGCGGAAACAAACCTCGAGAGCGCCGCCATCCGCCCTGTCAACTGTTGCACCTCCTTTACCGATGTCGGGCTCCGCATGGCGATAATAGCCGCACATTTGTCGGGGTTCGCCTCTATCCCCCTCTCGGTGAGCAAAAAACCCAAGAACTTACCGGCCTCTACCCCGAAAACACACTTCTCGGGGTTCAACTTGAGGCGGTACTTGGATATTGTGTGGAACAGCTCCTCCAGGTCTGCCATGTGTTGCACCCTATTTTGCGACGCCACCACCATGTCGTCTACATAAGCGTACACATTCCTCCCAAGCATTGGCGCCAGGACCTTGTCCATTAGCCTCTGGTACGTGGCGCCCGCATTTTTCAGCCCGAAGGGCATCACCTTATAGCAATAACTGCATGTCTCGGTCATGAATGCAGTCTTGCTCTCGTCTCATGGGTGCATCTTGATTTGGTTGTACCCTGAAAAGGCGTCCAGGAAACTTAGTACCTTGCTGCCGGACGCACTGTCTACTAAGGCGTCGATGCTGGGCAGCGGATACGAGTCCTTTGGGCATGCCTTATTCAGGTCCGTGAAGTCAACACACATCCTCCACTTTCCGTTCGCCTTTTTCACCAAGACGACGTTGGCGAGCCACTCAGGGTACTGAATCTCCTTGATGTGGCCAGCGCTCAGCAGCTTCTCCTTCTCTGACGCACGGGGCGGACCGTGGCGTCCATGCTGAGGTGGTGACACAGGAAATCGGGGTCGATGCCTGGCATATCCGAGGCGGACCATGCGAAGGCATCCAGGTGGCGTGAAATCACTCCTGCCACCCCTTCCTGTTCTTCGGGGCTTAGCGAACTTCCTAACTTGAAAGTTTTGCCGCCAATCTCCCTTTCTATGGCGTTAGCTGCAGGCTGCTCCCTGCTATCATCTTCGACGGGCGCCGCCTCTTCTACGGGCGCCACGTCGTCAGGGCCTTTCTCCATCGGCACATCTGCTTCGGGCATCGCCCTCTCTGCCGTGGCCTCTTCAGGCGTCGACCCAGCGGGCATCGCCTCAATCATCGTCGCGTCCGCGCTCGGCGGACGTTCATACACCATGAATACGCCTCTCTTCGTTTTCAGGCTGTTTTCATAGCATTTCCTCGCCTCCTCCTGGTCTGACCTGATGACTATCACCCGGCCACTGAGGTCCGGCAGCTTCATCTTCATGTGACGGGTGGAGGACACCGCGCTCAGACGGTTTAACGCCGGTCTGCCCAGCAAAATATTGTAGGCAGAATTAGCGTTCACGACGAGGTACCGGATGCTCTCGGTGCGGGAGGCCTCTCCGTCTGTGAACGTAGTTCTCGACTCCAGGTACCCTCGGACTTCTACCTGGTTATCTCCGAACCCATACAGGCACCCAGTATAGGGACTCAACAGATCAAGGGACAGCCGTAACTTATTAAAGGTCGACAGAAACATGACGTCTGCCGAGCTGCCTTGATCAACGAGCACTCTGTGGACCTTCCTTCCAGCTGTGACGACTGAGATGACAACGGGGTCGTTGTCGTGGGGTACCACATCCCGGAGGTCTCTTCTCGTGAACACAATATCTGACTCCCAAGGCTCCCCCGAGAGCCTCTCTTCGACTGAATTCACCCCCCTCGCGTATTTCTTCCGCTGGGAGGCGGTGGGTCCTCCGCCGAAAAAACCTCCAGCAATGGTGTGGACCTCGCCAAGCACAGGCATCTCGTGTGCTGGCTCATCTGCCGGCGGCGACAAGGTGGCGGTCGTTGTGGAATCTGCGACATAATCTTTCAAAAACCCAGTCCTCACCAGCTCGTCTAGCTGGTAGCCCAATGACAGGCAATTATCAATTTGGTGCCCGAAAGCCTCGTGGAATTCGCACCAAGAGTCTTTACGGGGCCCTAACACTTTGTCGGTCTTCGCCGGTCGCCTCAGCCTCTCAGCTATGTTGGGCACGGCGATCAAATCCTTCAACTCAACCACGAAGTTGTACCTCGCCGGTCTTGCTCTTTCTCTGGCGGGGCGTTCGCCTTCCGCTGGGCCCCGGGGCTGAGGCTTTCTGGCCTCGTAGGGGCGTCTCGCCTCTGGCTTCTTCCTCCCCGTCGTGGTCTCATTGACTCTGACGGGTTGAACTCGCGCCGGTCCCCTCGGGCGTGAGGGCACGGCGCTGGTGCGCTTCACACATACCTCCCCTTCCGAAGCAATATGCTCTACCGCCCTGTGCCGTAATTCGGCGAAAGTCCTAGGGCGATTGCGGATAATGGACTCTCCGAAGGGGCCGGGACACACGCCTTTCACAAATGCGTACACGATCATAGGCTCCTCTTTTGTGCCAACCTTCACGACCTGGGCCCCGAAGCGATTGATATACTCCTTCAGGGTCTCCCCCTGGTACTGCTTCACATCGAATAGGTCGTAGGAGACCGGCGGCGGGGCCTTGTTGGCTAAGTACTGTTCTCGGAACAATCGCGACAATTGGCGGAAAGATGTGATATGACCTTCTGGGAGGCTAATGAACCAATCCATAGCCATCCCGGTCAGGGTGCTCATGAAGAGCTTGCACTTGGCAGCATCAGAACCGCCTATCAGGACCATCTGCGTGTGAAATGCAGCCAGGTGCGTCTCTGGGTCCTCCATCCCGGTGAAGATCACCTTGGGTCCCGCGAACGTGTTCGGGATCGCTGCGTCTAGGATCTCCTGTGAGAAAGGAGTGGAAAACTCCCTTGGTGGGGAATGATTCTCCATCTCGTCATGCCCAGGCCGCCTCCTATCGTTTCTCAAGCCCTGGCGCAACTCCTCATTCACCCGGTGGAGCTCTTCGTTCCGCTCATGCGAGGCATCGAGGTCTGCCTGCATGCATTCTTGTTCCAGTTTCGAATCCGCCATGTCCTGCTGCAGCCCCCTCATTATCTCCAGGACCTGTTGCATGGATAGGTCTGCTGGGGCTGCGCGTGCTGCTCTTCGTCTGGTGGGGGCCATTGTCACTCCAACCTCCTTCAACGTTACTGTAACTTGGTAAACTTTCTCGAGCTTGTGATGGGACTGATGTTTTATATCTGCCCCACGGTGGGCGCCAAATGTTCCGTCCGGTTCACCGGGACGTCTTCGCGCGCGACCTCAACCGTCAGCTAGGGACTCCTTCCCACTGGTTGCCTGTGGATTCCTGCAAAAAAGAGGACAAAGGGGCGCCCTAGCGGCCGTGTGCACTCCGACGCTCAAGTCAGCCAGGAAGAAACACCAAAACTGTCCACCTACGTGTCTGAGCACCGCGTATGGCACTCTGAAGGTGGTAAAAGAACTGTGTATATGTGTGTGTGTGCTGTCTCCTTCAGGCAAAAATATTCTCCAGTCACTTGTGCGTAACCTTGAAGCACGAGCAAGCAACTAGAGAGTTCTCTGGTAAATTTGCCGAAAGTTCCAACCCTCTTTCCAACATTCTCCGCGCTACTTAAACTACCCAAGCATTTAAAGCGCCTTAAAGCGCTTTTAATCACAAACGTAACGCACTCATTAAAGCGTTTTAATTAGAAAACGTAGCGCATTTAAGTCGTTGAAACGCTTGGGAGCCATTATAGTACCTGAATGCTCGAAAGGGAAACTGTATTGAATGACTCTTAATTACCTGGCACCTGACTAAAGGGTGTTTCCATTCTGACATGGCTGTTGTACACGTGGAGGGCCTCACGACGCCGTGACCCCATCTGGGGGCGTTTCTGCCCATCTGGGGACGTTTCTACGTGTGAGTCCTCCTGCTTGGGAGTGCTAATGCGCTAGGGGTGACTTTTTGGGTGCCAACTCATGCCCCCAAGTATCTAGCCACTTACTTTGAGAGCGTATCTGCCTCCTTTTCGTACCCTGCACCCGCTTACCCTGGGCGTGACCTTCCTCTTGGGTCGTATCTGTCTCGAAGGCGTCTCTGGGGTGGCAGGGGTACTTCACGAGTCAGGCTGCCCTACCTTGATGTTATCACTATGGCCTTGAAGCCACCTTTTCTTTCTCTTTATCACTTTCCCGAGATATTGGGACCTGAGGCCTTCCCACGGTGCCGCTCCCTCCATGGTCTTTCCTACCCATGGGTATCGGGGAACCGCGCTGTGATTGCCTTGTTTCTACACTGTTTGATCTGGCGACGCCTTCACCTAGACGACGCCTTGCCTTGGCGACGCTTCCTCTCGGCGATGCTGGCACTTGGCGTCTCCACACCTAGGCGAAGCCTTGTGTTGACTTTGACTCTCAGCCGTTGACGTTGACCTTGACTTAGTCAACGCCCGGATACGGGACGGTACAAAACTTTTAGAGGCCATTGATCTCGAAAGCAGGCTCGTGCCTCAGCGGGAGAAAATAGCTGACCTGGAGGAGATCCTCAAGGTTAACAAGGCCTACGTGGATAAGCTCGAGGCCAAGTCAATCGAGAGGGAGGACCTGCTGGGCAAAGTTGAAGCCGACAGTGATGGAGATCAAGCTCAAGAGGACATGGAGGCCAATCAACAAGATCAAGAAGAGGTGGAGGCACAAATGGAGGACGCCCATGGAGGTCAAAGTCCACCTCAAAGGATTACAAGAAGCATGTTCAAAGCTTTGGGAGCTAAAGGACATTTATTTTCTCTTTTTGTAATTTCTTTAGTTGAAGGTGCTTAGAGGGAAACATTAGAAACCTCTTTTGTTTTAGCATCTTTTAGGCTTTAGTTAGGAGCTTTAGGAGGGGGGGTGTATTAGTAGATAGGTGTAGGTGTAGTTTTTGGGAGGTGTCATAGTAGAAAAAGGTCACACCTCCCATGTGACTTGTTTTTGGTGGGAATTTCAAATGAGTTTATTTGAAATTTCCCACCTATTTTTCAGCACCTTAGGCTATAAATAGAGGTGCTTCCTTTGTAAAATTCAAATTGGAATTAATCTAAGAAAACTCTACTCAAATTTTGAGTGAACTTTGGAGAGCTTTTGGAGCCTTCTTCTCTAGTCTTATCTTGATGGATCAATGGAGTCCTCAAGTGGCGGCATCACTCTTATCTAGGAGCATTCCACACTTCTAGTGGCGAGATCATCCAACATTCTTCCATCTTCATGAGCACTCTCTTCTCCTTCCTTTCTTCTCTTTCAATTGTTCTTGTTGTCTTGTGTTCTTGAGTTTTTTTGGTTTGGTTTTTCTGTTTTTCCAGCACCTATGTTCTGTTCTTGCCTTTTAATTTCAATTCTGTTGTTCCTTTTAGTTTCTCTTCTTTTTTGGTTCAATTTGACTAAAATTGGTTCATCCAAATGAGTTTGGGATTTGGTACTAGTTTTTGGTGAGTTCTTGTCTTAGAACAAATGATCCAACTCTAAGAAAAGTGCCTCTATAATGTCCAACTCAAGGTGATTCCTAAGAAGGTCAAGAATCATTCTCTATATGGCTAGTGGAATCACATCAGACAGGGATCAAAAAGCCAAGGAACTGAGCGAGAAGGGCAGGGAGTTGAACGAGTCTGCAGCAAAGCTTGCCGGGGCGCTTGAGGAGAACGAAAAGCTGAAGAAACAAATCGAAGAGCTCGACCTTAGCACCGCGAATGTTCTGGCTTCTGGGTTTGGTGCGGCTTTGAAGCAGTTTGCTTGTGCTTACCCTGACTTGGACCTTTTTCAGTTCTCGGTTTGCCATGAAGTGGTAGATGGCAAAATTGTACCCTCAGATTAACATTTCCACTTGCCGTTCTGTTTGAAACATTCTGATAACTAACTTTTGTTTATGTGCGATGAATTTGTTTGAAGTGACTTTCTTCTCACCCGAACTGCTCAGATTCTTGCACATGCCTTTGCCTTTATCTGTTGTATAGTTATCTGATCTTTTTGTCTTAAAGAGATGGACTTAGCACCAGTCGGTGCTTAATTCTGTGAAAATCAACTTAACTGAAAAACCGTTAGCTCGTAGCCATAGCATTTAATGTAAGATTACTTACGGGACAGTAGACTAAGGTCAATCTTGTTATCTGAAATATTGTTCGCCTGAACCGCCAAGTGTTTTGCACGTTTCTGCGCCACCGTTTTCTTTCAATTGAAATACCTTTGCTTGAACTTTGAACTTTGAATTGTTCGCGCCTGAACTCGCTCAAGGCGAGGAGGACTTTCTTTGGCGCCTCTCCTTTGCCCAGGGGTTGCATCTATTCTTCCTCCCCTGGATGCGCTGGGGACTTTGCACTCTGTTCTTGCCTGAACTCACTCGAGGCGAGGAGGTCTTTCTCTGGTGCCTCTACTTTGCCCAGGGATTACATCTCCTCTCTCCCCTGGATGCACTGAGGACTTTGCACTTCGTTCTTGCCTGAACTCGCTCGAGGCGAGGAGGTCTTTCTCTGGTGCCTCTACTTTGCCCAGGGATTACATCTCCTCTCTCCCTTGGATGCACTGAGGACTTTGCACTTCGTTCTTGCCTGAGCTCGCTCGAGGCGAGGAGGTCTTTCTCTGGTGCCTCTACTTTGCCCAGGGGTTACATCTCCTCTCTCCTCTGGATGCACTGAGGACTTTGCACTTCGTTTTTACCTGAACTCGCTCGAGGTGAGGAGGTCTTTCTCTAGTGCCTCTACTTTGCCCAGGGGTTACATCTCCTCTCTCCCCTGGATGCACTGAGGACTTTGCACTCTGTTCTCGCCGAGCGGTGATGAGAACTAAAAACTTTATACTTGTGGCTCCAATCGCCGGTCGGCGATGAAGGCTTAGAACTTTATACTCGTGCTTCAGATCGCCAGACGGCGACGAGGACTTAGAACTTTATACTCGTGCCTCAGATCGCCAGACGACGACGAGGACTTAGAACTTTATACACGTGCCTCAGATCGCCAGAAGGCGACGAGGACTTAAAACTTTATTCTTTAAAACTTGTATTTGATGTGTACGATCTGAATTACACAAAGGCTATGAAATCTCTTTCCAAAACTTTAAAACCAATAGCATGTGAACTTAATGAATCTTGGAAACTTAAAAAAGAAACCTTCTTTATTGGGTGACCTCGTTAAAAAACTCCCTTTAGGGAAAAAGAGTGCCCCCTTGAAAAAACCGTTCTAACTGAAACTACTTTAAACTGTACAAGCTAATCGCTACTTACAATGCTTTTAACTGTAATAAAACTTGAGATGGGTGGCGTTCCAAGTGCGAGGGATCGCCCCTCCTTCCAGTGTCTCCAGGCGGTAGGCGCCGTTCCCGAGTGCTTCGGTTATTCTAAACGGTCCTGTCCACTTGGGCGACAATTTGTTCTGCATCTCGTACTGGTGGGCCTTCCTCATCACCAGGTCGCCATCTCTGAATTGCCTTGGTTTCATTCTGGAGTTGTACTTGCGTTCAACTCTTCTCTTTACTGCTTCAGCCCTCACCCTCGCTTCTTCCCTGACCTCATCCAACAAATCCAGGTTCATTCTCCTTTTTGTGTTAGAGTCTTCTGTCATGAAGTTCTGGAATCTCGGCGAGCTTTCCTGGATTTCGACTGGGATCATCGCATCGCACCCATAAACCAAGCTAAACGGGGTTTCATGGGTTCCCGATTGCTCAGTGGTATGCAATGCTCATACTATACAGGGAACCTCTTCCGCCCAAGACCCCTTTGCCTTCTCCAACCTCCTCTTCAAGCCTCTCAACAACACCCGATTAGCTGACTCCACTTGCCCATTTGTTTGTGGGTGCTCCACAGAAGCAAACACCTGTTGTGTCCCAATATCCTCGCACAGCTTCTTCAACAGGTGAATCGCAAACTGAGTCCCGTTATATGATACCAGGCGTTTGGGCACACCAAAACGACACACGATGTTCTTCCACACGAAACTCTGAATCTTGTGCGCGGTGATCTAGGCCACTGGTTCTGCTTCGATCCACTTTATGAAGTATTCGATTGCCACGACCAAATACTTCATTTGCCTGATCGCCAACGGAAAAGGTCCCAGAATATCGATTGCCCACGTATGGAACGGCCAGGGGCAGTAGATTGACTTTAGCTCTTCTGGGGGGCCTTGTGCCAATCAGCGTGTTGCTGGCATTGCTTGCAACGCAGGGCGTATCTTTTGCAATCTTCCCTCATGGTTGGCCAATAATAACCTGCACGGAGAGTTCTTGTTGCCAGGGCTCGACCTCTGATGTGACTTCCACAAATCCCCTCACGGACCTCAGCCATAATTCTCATGCACTTTTCTCCATGCTCGCATACTAAAAGGGGGTGTGTAAACCCAAACCTGTACAGCTCACCATCGATTAGGGTGAACTTGCTTGAGTTCTTTTTTACCTTCCTGGCCTCCGTCGGATCCACTGGGAGAACGCTATCCGCCATGTAGCGCTGGTATGGTGTTATCCATGTATCTGGTTCGTGGATAGCGCAAATTTGTGTCATCCTCGCCTCTCCTACTGGGTGCGCTCTAACTCTTGGCATCCTCAAAGTCTCTTGAGTTAAAGATATGTGACTCCTCGCCATCCCTTCCATCGACTTACAAACTTGAAGAACCTGGTGGTCTACTACGAATGCTCGAGGTGTCTTCAGAGTTTCCTGTATAACGGTCCTTTGCCTGCCCCCCTTGCCTGAACTGGCGACCTTGGCTAGCAAGTCAACTCGGGCATTATGCTCCCTTGGTACGTGCACCACCTCGAACAAAGCAAAAGACCTCCTCAGCTCCTGCACATACTCCAGGTAAGCTGCCATTTGCGGATCCTTGGCCTGGAACTCGCCGGTCACCTGCCCAGTGATTAGCAAGGAGTCACTCTTGGCCATCAGCACTTTTGCCCCCATCTCTTTTGCCAACAAAATACCAGCGATCAATGCCTCATACTCCGCTTGATTATTGCTGGCTTTGAAGGCAAACCTCAGAGATTGTTCTATTAACACACCGTTGGGCCCTTCCAAAATAACTCCAGCCCCGCTACCCAACTGGTTGGACAACCCATCTACCGAGAGTACCCAACAATCGTCGCTCCCGGCGCTCTGCGCTGTTTCAGAAGATAGCTCAACCACAAAGTCAGCGAAGATTTCCCCCTTAATCAGTCCTCGGGGCTCATACCTGATGTCAAATTCTGACAACTCCACCGCCCATTTTACCATCCTCCCAGCTACATCCGGTTTCTTTAGAACCTTTTGGATGGGCAAGTCAGTTATCACCCATACTGCGAAGCTTTGGAAGTAATGACGTAGCCTTCTTGTCGAGAACACAACTGCCAGTGCCGCTTTCTCCAAGGCTTGATATCTCACTTCTGGGCCCTGCAACACCTTGCTGACAAAATAGACAGGTCTCTGGATTTGATCCTGGTCTTGGACGAGCACCGCACTCAGGACCCTTTCGGTGACGGTAAAGTATATCCTGAGGGGTGTTCCTACTTGAGGTTTCCACAGAACCAGCAAGCTCGCCAGGTACTCCTTGAGCTTCACGAAAGCCTCCTCACATTCCCTCGTCCAGACAAACCTGTTATTTCTTTTTAAACACTGGAAATACGGGTGGCCTCTTTCTCCACTAGCAGACACGAATCGCGATAGTGCGGCCACCCGACCTGTAAGCTGTTGCACCTCCTTAACAGTTGCGGGGCTCCTCATTGGTAAGATGGCATCACACTTATCAGGATTTGCTTCGATTCCTCTTTCAGTTAAGAGGAAACCTAAAAACTTCCCTGCTTCTACTCTGAAAATGCACTTCTCGGGGTTCAGCTTCAGTTTGTACTTGGCTATTGTAACGAACAACTCTTCTAGATCAGCAACGTGCCGATTTTTCTCCAATGATGTCTCAACCATGTCGTCGATATAAGCTTGCACGTTCCTCCCTAGCATGGGTGCAAGCACCTTATCCATCAGCCTCTGATACGTGGCTCCCGCATTCTTCAATCCAAAGGGCATCACCCTGTAGCAGTAGCACGACCTTTCCGTCATGAAGGCGGTCTTTTCTTCATCCATGGGATGCATCTTAATTTGATTGTACCCCGAGAAGGCGTCTAGGAAGCTTAACAGCTTGCACCCTGATGCGCTGTCCACCAGGGCATCTATGCTTGGCAAAGGATAGGAATCTTTTGGGCATGCTTTGTTTAGATCCATGAAATCGACGCACATTCGCCATTTCCCGTTGCTCTTCTTCACCAACACCACGTTTGCGAGCCATTCTGGATACTGTATCTCCTTGATGTGGCCCGCGGCGAGGAGTTTCTGTGTTTCCTCTCTGATCGCCTGTCTCCTTTCTTCATTGAACTTCCTTCTTCGTTGTCGGACTGGCTTGACTTGGGGGTCCATTGCCAAACGATGGGACAAGAAATCAGGATTGATTGCCGGCATATCTGAGGCGGACCACGCAAACGCATCCAGATGTTTACTTATTACCTTGGCGATCTGGTTTTGCGTCTCGTCGTCCAAGGTCTTTCCCAGTTTAAATGTTTTCCCGCCAATCTCCTTCTCGAGCCAATCCTTGACCGGCTGGGGCCTCCTTTCACTCGCGATGATCGCCTTCGCGATTCCCGACACCCTGCCGGCCTCCGGGCGGTTCTCTTCTCTCTCCATCTGAGCGGCGTCCTCGACATCTGACATCACCGTATCCTCTTCGGCAACCACTTCAATTGTCGTACCCGCTCTAGGGGGTGGCGTTGTGCTTACGTGGCACACTGATCGCTTATTCTTGAGGCTGTTTTCGTAGCACTTCTTTGCCTCCTTTTGATCAGAGCGGATGGTGATGGCCACCCCCTCCATTGAAGGTAGCTTGGCCTACATGTGTCTAGTGGAGGGCACAACTCCGATCCTGTTAAGTGTTGGTCTTCCTAACAGGATGTTGTATGCTGAAGGAGCGTTCACAACCAGGTATCTGATCTTCTCTGTTCGCGAGGCCGCCCCATCTGTGAATGTCGTTCTTAACTCAATGTACCCCCTGACCTCCACCTGGTCGCCAGCAAATCCGTATAGGCAGCCCCCATACGGCCTCAGCTGATCTGTGGACAGCTGCAACTTTTCAAAGGTCGGCCAAAACATCACATCCGTCGAACTTCCTTGGTCGACTAACGCTCGATGGACCATCCTTCCCGCCGTGACAAACGAGATCACAATGGGATCGTTGTCGTGGGGCATAACATCCCTGAGGTCTTATTTGGTAAACGTAATGTCCACATCGGACGAGTGATCCTCAAAAACCTCTACTGAAATTACGGACCATGCGTACTTCTTACGTTGTGACGCGGTACACCCACCCTCCGAGAATCCACCAGCTATGGTGTGAATCTCGCCGTGAACGGGCACCTCGTGCTGCTGTCCCTCGCCGCTCGCTGGTTGTGAACCTGACGATTGCCCTGTCTGCTTCTCCGCCAGATAGTCCTTTAGGAAGCCACTCTTTACGGGGTCGTCCAATTGGTAACCCAACGCCAAACAGTTGTTAATGTGATGTCTGAACGCCTCGTGGAATTCGCACCATGATTCCTTGTGCAGTCCCAGCACCTTGTCAGATTTTACCGGTGGCCTCAACCTGTCGGCTATGTTGGGCACCGCGATGAGATCTTTGAGTTCCATCATAAAGTTGTGTCTTAGTGGCCTACTTCCTTCTCTCCTCCCTTCTGCTCGACCCCTGGGTTGGGTTCTCCTTGTTTCGTAGGTGCGCTTCCTATCTGGGTTCTTTCTTTCTGTGGTAGCTTCGTGAACCCTAGCGGGTTGCTTGCGTATCTGCGCCCTTGGTCGTGCAGGTGCAGCGGGCATGCACTTCTCGTATGTCTCGCCCTCTGAGGCAATGTGCTCCAACGCTTGTCGCCTCACTTCAGCAAAGGTCTTGGGAAGCTTGCAGTTAAGCGACTTACCGAAAGACCCGGGTCGCACCCCGTTCCTGAATGCGTATACAATCATGGGTTCATACGTGGTACCCACCTTCACCACCTGCGCTCCAAAGGGGCTTATGTATTCCTTCAAGGTCTCACCTTGGAATTGTTTCACGTCGAAAAGGTCGTACGAAACTGGGGCTGGGGCTGGGGCCCTGTTGGCTAAATACTGTTCTCTGAACAGTCGCGAGAGCTGGGCGAAAGACATGATGTGGCCCTCTGGAAGGCTGATGAACCAATCCATAGCCATTCCCGTCAACGTGCTCATGAAAAGCTTGCACCTCGCAGCGTCAAAACCGCCTACCAACAACATCTATCGCCTACTAACAACATCTATCTGTGGAACGCCGTGAGGTGTGCCTCAGGATCCTCCACCCCTGTGAAGGTCACCTTGGGCCCCGTGACGTACTGGGTATCGCCGTCTCCAGGATTGCCTACGAGAATGGTGTTGTGAATTCTCTAGGTGGGGATGCAGCCTCAGGCTCATCTCCACCGCGCCATCCACGGCGCAACTCCTCGTTGGTACGATGGAGTTCATCGTTTCTTGCTTGAGAGGCTGCAAGATCCGCTCGCATGCGCTTTTGCTCCACTTTCGAGGCCGTCATTGCGTCCTGCAGCCCTTGCATCATGCCCATGAGTTGTTGCATGGTCATTTCTTCACTCCTAGCGCGTGTTGGTCTCGTGGTCATGACTTTCTGGAAATTTTCTTGACTTGTCTAGGTCTTAAGAACTGGGACTGAGAATCCTGTGTGGTGGGACTGACGTTTTAGATCGGCCCCACGGTGGGTGCTAAATGTTCCGGCCGGCTGACCGGGATCGCCTCCGTACGTGGCTTGTCCTCGCGGGCTAGGGCACCTTCGTTTTGCTTCGTCTGTGAGTACTTGAAAAGAAGTGAACAAAGGGGCGCCCTCGCGGCCGTTTGCACTCCGACGATCAAGTCAGCTAGCGAGAAACATCAAAAACTGCACTTAATGAATGAAATTGTGTTGCCCTAATTGCCTTGTGCTCACAATGGGTGCGCAACGGAAACAACTAAGGTTTGTGCTTTGTGTAACTATCAGAATTAGGTCTAAACTCGGATCCCTTTCAAGTGCTCCCAAGGTCCCTCTTTATACATCTCTCATCATTAAAGCGCATTGAAAGCGTATAAAAACATTCCTTGGAATATACGAATCTTAACTTACTTAACGCGTACCTTGGCAAACTTACCCTAAAACCTTTAATGAGCACGTGGGCATTGCCACGTGCCCCTCTGACTTGATCGTTATTCTGTGGAGAGGGTCCCACAGCGCTGCCATCTAGCTTAGGGTTAGTCTATCGTGTGAGCCCTCTTCTCTGCGAAGTGCTTCTGTCACGTGGGTTGACTTTTTGGGTGCCGACTCGTGCGCCCTAATCACTAGTCACTCGCCCCGGGGGTGTATCTACCTTTCTCTTGTATCATGCACGTGGTTCTCCCCTAGTCATGGCCCTCTCATGGGTCGTATCTGTCCCAGGGTCTCCCAGCAGTGGCGTGGATACTTCACGAGTCAGGTTTATCCCCTTCTGGTACTAGAACCTATGGCCTTGAAGCCACCTTTCTCTTCTTCTTGCTACTGTTCTGAACTGTCGAGGCCCAATGTCTTTTTTGGGCGATGCCCCTCTTAGGTGACGTCCTTGCTTGGGCGATGTCTTTACTTAGGCGACGTCTTTCTCTTGGCGATGTCTCTTCTTGGGTGATGCCTCGAGCGGTCGACCTGTTGACTTTTCTTCCCTGGGTCCCTTGAGGGATCCCACCACGTGTTTAATCTTGACTTCTGGTAAACGCCCGGGGACGGGACGGTACATCACCTTTCTTTCTTCGTTGGATTCTTCTGCCACAAAGCTTAGGAAATGCGGGGAACTCTCGTGGATCTCCACTGGGATCATAGCGTCTGACCCATATACTAGGTTGAAAGGAGTCTCCATGGTGGAAGATTGAGGCGTGGTGTGGTAAGCCCACACGATCCTTGGTACTTCTTCTGCCCACGCCCTTTAGCTTTCTTAAGCCTTCACTTCAATCCCCTCGGAAAAATTCTATTTGCTGACTCTACCTGCCCATTCGTCTGGGGTGTTCGACTGATGCAAACACTTGCTTGATTCCTACCTCTGCACATAGCTTCCCCAACTATTGGTTCGCAAACTGAGTGCCATTATCTGAGATGAGATGCCTTGGCACCCCTAAACGACACACAATGTTCTTCCAAACAAAGTGATGTACCTTATGCGCAGTGATCTGTGCCACTGGTTCTGCCTCTATCCACTTCGTGAAGTACTCGATGGCGACTATCAAATACTTCACCTGCCTTATCGCCAGAGGGAAAGGCCACGGGCTATAAATCGACCTCAGCTCTTCTGGAGGCACCTTGTGCCAGTCAGCATGCATCTGACACTGCTTGCATCGCTGGGCGTATCTCACACAGTCTTCTCTCACTGATAGCCAATAAAACCCCGCGCGAATCACATTGGAAGCTAGTGATCTTCCCCCTACGTGGCTTCCACAAATCCCCTCGTGGAGTTCTGACATGATCCTCGTACACTCGTCGCCACTCACACATGTCAGGATTGGGTGCGTGAACCCATGCCTAAATAGCACTCCATCAATGAGAGTGTACCTTGCAGAGTTTTTCTTTATCCTCTTTCCCTCTCCAGGCTCTGCTGGGAGAGTCCCATCTGCAATGTATCGCCTATAAGGTGTCATCCACGTATCCCCTTCTTCTAAGGCACACACCTGCACACGCTACTCTTCCTCGGGCGAGGCCGCATAGGCGCTGATGCGGGGTGTCCTCACCGTATCTTGAGTCAGAGAGCGATGGCTCCTTGGATTTCCTCTCGCTGCGCTAATGTGAAGAATGTCCACCGTATTGCTTGCCTTGAAGGCGAAGCGTAGGGCTTGTTCGATCAACACCCCGTTAGGCCCCTCTAAAACTATTCCCCCGCCGCTTCCTTGTTGATTGGAGGACCCATCCATTGAGAGCATGCACTGTGATCCTAACTCCACCTCTCGAAAGGCACCTCCTGGTGAGAGCTCTGCGACGAAATCTGCGTAGACTTGCCCTTTAATGGATCCCCTGGGTTCGTACTGGATATCAAACTCTGACAGCTCCACCGCACAGCGAACCATCCTTCCAGCTACATCTGGCTTCTGAAGTACTTTCTGAATGGGGAGGTTCGTCATCACCACTACTGTGAAGCTGTGAAAATAGTGGCGGAGCCTCCTGGCCGAGAACACTACTGCCAACGCTGCCTTCTCCAACGAATGGTACCTCGACTCCAGGCCTTGCAAAGCCTTGCTTACAAAGTAGATGGACCTCTGCACTTGATCCTGCTCCTGGACCAGCACAGAACTGATAGTCCACTCAGTCACATCGACGTACAAACGAAGGGGGACACCTGCCCGTGGCTTGCAAAGCACCGGCGGCGTCGCCAAGTACTCCTTTAACTTGAGGAATGCTGCTTCGCACTCATTCGTCCACGCAAAACGGCTATTCCTCTTGAGGCACTGAAAGTAGGGGTGGCCCTTCTCACCTCCAGCAAACACGAACCTTGACAAAGCTATCATCCGCCCAGTCAGTTTCTACACTTCTTTCACTGAGGTTGGGATCCTCATGGCAATGATGGCTGCCCACTTATCAGGGTTCGCCTCTATTCCCCTTTCCGTGAGCATAAAGCCTAAGAACTTACCCGCCTCAACCCCGAAGACGCACTTCTCGGGGTTCAACTTGAGGCGGTACTTTGATATGGTGACAAACAACTCTTCCAGATCCGCTGTGTGCCGCCCCTTGTCCTGCGAGGTCACCACCATGTCGTCTATGTAGGCTTGCACGTTCCTTCCCAGCATGGGTGCAAGGACCTTGTCCATTAGTCTCTGGTAGGTGGCGCCTGCGTTCTTCAGCCCAAACGGCATCACCTTGTAATAGTAACTGCACGTCTCCGTCATGAACGTCGTTTTGCTCTCATCCCTTGAAAGCATTTTTATCTGATTGTACCCCGAAAATGCGTCTAAGAAGCTCAGCATCTTGCACCCTAAGGCGCTATCCACCAATGCATCGACGCTAGGTAAGGGGTACGAATCTTTAGGGCACGCCTTGTTTAAGTCCGTGAAGTCGACGCACATTCTCCACTTTCCATTCGCCTTCTTCACCAAGACGATGTTGGCCAGCCACTCAGGGTATTGTATCTCCCTGATGTGCCCAACTCTTAGCAATATGCATTTCGTCCTTTACGATGAGGCTCCTTTCTTTGTTGAACTTCCTCCTCCTCTGTCGTACAGGGCGAACCTTGGCGTCCATGGTGAGGTGGTGGCACAAAAAATCTGGGTCGATTTCTGGCATGTCTGAGGCGGTCCATGCGAATGCATCTAAGTGGCGCGAGATCACTACTGCCACTTCGTCTTGTTCTTCCTGGCTCAACAAACGCCCCAGCTTGAATATCTTGCCACCAATCTGCCTCTCCACCACGTTGTCTACTGGTTAGGGTCGCCTATCTCGCACGCTCTCTGCACGAGACTCGTTTTTGCAATCTTCTCCTATAGGCGTCGCCTCATCGACTTCTCCCATGGGCGAGTCCCCTCGGATACCTCTTTCATGGGCGAGACCTCCCCATGTGTTTTTTCTAAGCGCGCATCTTCCCTTGGTGTCGCCTCCGCGGGTGAGGCCTCGACAGGCGTCGCCTTCACAGATGTCGCCTCTTCTAAGGACTCCACCTCCACCGGCGTAGCTGAGATGGGCGATTGTTCAAGCACCATGAACACGCCTTTCTTTGTCTTTAAGCTATTTTCATAGCATTTCCGGGCCTTCACTTGATCAGATTTGATCACAATGACCATGCCACTAAGATCTGGAAACTTCATCTTCATGTGGCATGTGGAGGCCACCGCCCTTAGTCTATTTAGCGCTGGCCTTCGCAACAGGATGTTGCAGGCTGAATTAGCATTCACGACTAGATACCGAATGCTCTCGGTACGCGACGTCGTTCCATCAGTAAACGTCGTCCTCAGCTCCAGATAGACACGCTCCTCAACTTGGTCCCATATGAACCCATACAAGCATCCAGTGTAGGGCCTCAGCAAGTCAGGGGACAACTGCAACTTATTGAACGTCGACCAAAACATGACATCTGCAGAACTGCCCTGGTCGACGAGAACCCTATGCACCTTTCTCCCAGCTGTGACAACCGAAATGACCACGGGGTCATTGTCATGTGGGACAACATCTTGTAGGTCAGCCCTTGTGAACACAAGGACTGACTACCACTGATCATCTGAACCCTCCTCAACAACTGAGTTCACTGCCCTCACATACTTCTTGCGTTGAGAGGCAGTGGGTCCTCCTCAAGAAAAGCCACCAAAGATGGTGTGCACTTCTCCATGGATCGGCATTTCATGCGCTTGATCCTCCTCTGGCACTGCTAGAGCTGCGGTCGTAGCAGACCTAGCAAGATAATCCTTCATAAAGCCATTCTTCACGAGCTCATCCAACTGATGGCCCAGCGCCAAGCAGTTGTTGATATGGTGCCCAAACGCCTCGTGGAACTCGCACCACGAGTCTTCATGAGGTCCCAGCACCTTGTCAGACTTCACTGGTGGCCTCAACCTGTCAGTTATGTTGGGCACAACAATGAGATCCTTCAGCTCCATCACGAAATTGTGCCTTAACGACCTATTTCCCTTCCTCACTTGCCTGTTCCCCTCTGTTGCCCCCTTGCCTGAGGCCTCCTCGCCTCGTATGGGCACTTCCTGTCTTGATTCTTCCTTCCCGTTGTGGCCTCGTTGACCCTGGCGGGTTGCGCACGCGACTGCGCTCTTGGGCGTGCGGGTGCGATACTTGTGAGCTTCTCGCACACCTCGCCCTCAGAGGCGATGTGTTCCACCGCGCGACGCCTTATCTCAGCAAAGGTCTTGGGGCGGCTTCATATGATCGATTCACAGAAGGGTCCAGGGCACATTCCTTTCCTGAATGCGTAGACAATCATAGGCTCCTCTGTGGTACCAACCTTCACCACCTGCTCTCCAAAGCGATTGATTTATTCCTTGAGGGTCTCACCCTCATACTGCTTTACATCGAACAAGTCGTACGAGACCGGTGGTGGAGCCCTGTTTGCTAGCTACTGCTCCTTGAACAGCTGTGAAAGCTGTGCGAAGGAGGAGATATGGCCATTCGAAAGGCTAATGAACCAGTCCATGGCCATCCCAGTCAAAGTGCTCATGAAGAGCTTGCATCTTACGGCATCGGAGCCGCCTACCAGCATCATTTGCGTGTGGAACGCAGTGAGATGTGTTTCGGGGTCCTCCATCCCCGTGAAGGTTACCTTGGGCCCCACGAATGTGTTGGGGATCACCGTCTCCAAAATCGGCTGCGAGAACGGCGCAGAGAACTCCCTAGGTGTTGTGGGACCCTCGGGCTCATCCACGTCGCGTAGCCCTAAGTTGTCGCGCCATCCGCGCTGCAACTACTCATTCATGCGGCAGAGCTCCTCATTTCTCGCCTGAGACATCGTGAGATCCGCCTGCATGCGCTCTTGCTCAGCCTTCGATGCTGCCATTGCCTCTTATAGTCCCTGCATCATATCCATGACCTACTGCATGGTCATCTCTTCGCTCTCAGCGCGTGTCGAACCTTGCCTCGTGGTCCTCATCTTCTGCGGTTCCTTGAAACTTCTTCTAACTGTTGCGGCGGTTTTGACAAACTCTTTGGTGGAAACGAATGAAAATGTTGGGAACTCGAACTGAACAGGCTGATCTCTAAAACTGCGACTGCAAATCCTTTCACACTTGCGGTGGGAGCTGATGTTTTAATTCGGGCACCACGGTGGGCGCCAAATGTTCCCGCCGATTGACCGGGAACGTCTTCGTGCGTGGCTTCTACCCGCGAGCTAGGGCACCTTCGTCTTCAACTCATATCTCCTCCTTCCTCCGCCGTGAGAACCTGAAAAAAAGTGAACAAAGGGGCGCCCTCGCGGCCGTTTGCACTCCGACGATCAAATCAGCAAGCAGGAAACATCAAAAGAACACACCTACGTATCGGAGCATCGTGAACGAATGCTCTAAAGGCGGTCGAATAACTGAGTAACTAATTTCTCTCTAATTGCCTGTGCGTACTGCGGGTCCGCAAGCAAGCAACTAGAGTGTGTCAAACTGAGTCTGGGATCCTTGTCTCAAACGCCTAAAGCCCCTTTTAAACGTCTGAAGCAGTTAAAACGTCTTAAAGCGCATTTAAAGTGTTTAAAAACGTTCAACGCGTTTAAAACGTTCAAAGAATTTAAAGCGTTTAAAGTGCTTTAAAGCGTTCAAAACGTAAACTGAATAAAAACGTACCTTAGCAAACTTTCAGGGAAACTTATACACCTTGATGTTTCAGTAGTTACTGCCATGTGTTCTTCTGACTTGATCGCTATTCTACGTGGAGGGCCTTTTAGCGCCGTAACCCAACTTAGGGACATTCCATCGTGTAAGTCCTCCTTCCTCAAAGTGCATCTGGCCCAGGGGGTGACATTCTGGGTGCCAACTCATGCCCCCCAGCCTCTAGTCACTCGTCCTAGGAGTGTATCTACCTTTCTCTCGTACCACGCACATGGTTCGCCCTTGGGCATGGCCCTCTCATGGGTCGTATCTATCCAAGGGGTATCCCAGAGGTGGCATGGGTACTTCACGAGTCAGGTTACCCCCTACTAGTACTAGAACTACGGCCTTGGAGCCACCTTTCTCTTACTGTTCTAAGGTACCGGGGCCCAAGGCCTCCTCGTCCGTACCTTGGCCCCTTGTGGTGTCGCCCCCTCTACGGTCTTTCCTACCCGTGGGTATCGGGGAGTAACACCGTCGACGCCTTAACCTGGCAACGCCTCACCCGGGAGACGCCTCATCCTGGCGACACCTCATCCTGGCGATGCCTCAAGCGGTCAACCCGTTGACTTTCTTCCCTGGGCCCCCTTGATGGGTCCCACCATATGTGTGACTTTGGCCTTGACTTTGACTTTGGTCAACGCCCGAGGACGGGACGGTACAGAAGCAATATGTCCATAGCCTAAGCATTTAAAACATTTCTTACTAGATGTTTTAGTTGGTGACTTAGGCGTGGAATTGGAAGTGGAAGGCTTAGAATCTCTAGGTTTTAAAGTAGAGTCTTTAGAAGGAAACTTTGAAAAAGATTTATTTTTGTTTATCCAAGAAGAGTGGTAGTAGCCATCATGAGAAGAATTTTTAAAAGCATTTTTCCTTGCAATTTGAGATTCAACTTTGCTAGCAAGGTGAACTAAAGTTTGTAAAGAAGAATATTCTTGAAGCTCTACCACATCTTGGATGTCCCTTCTAAGACCACTAACAAATCTAGCCATTTTAGCTTCTTCACTCTCATTCATATCAACTTTAATTAAAAGCGTGTCAAGTTCTTTAAAATAATCATCCACACTTAGCGTGCCTTAACGAAACTGATCCTACCTGTTGACCAGAACGCTGGAGCTTGCCTCATCAAACTTGGATCGACGTGTGCGCCGCTTCAACCTCCGTCCTTCGTCGCGATCCACCTCAAGAACCTGCAAAAGAATAGAGCGGCGCCGCTGCGGCCGATCGCACTCCAACGCCCAAGTCAGTGACTGAACCACCAATTACTAAGAGTAACACTCAAGAACTCTCTCAAGGAACCGTGAACCAGTTCTCTCTCAGTATTCTCTAGAACTCGCAAGCGTAAAGAAGATCTGAACGTGCGTACCTCAGAAGTTCGTTGGGAAACCCTTATATACCTGGACACTTTCTCTCTCCTGGCAGTTACAGACCTGGACACGTGGCTCGCATCCAACTGTACACGTGCCATCATTTGGAGCCTCCTTGACTTGGGCGCTACTTCTGACTCTCATTTGGCTAAGTTACTTATGCATGGTACTACCCAGTGCATAGTTGTCCTGGAGTGCGATCTCTACTGGATTGGCGAGCTAGGGTGCCTTCGTATACACCTTCCCTGTGGTCTCGCCGGCCGCCTTCATAATCTGCACTTCCTTCATCTTCGGCGATGTGCTTGCTCCGGCGATCCCTAATCACTTGGTCGCCTGGGTTTACATCTGGCGACTTCATCTTCAACACGGTGATCGGAGCACGCCAACTTAATAACTGGCGACTACACGATCCTCCCGACCTCCTTCCCTTCTGCCAACCTGGCGTCTCATCAACACGCCTATACAATAGCTTGATGCCACGTCATCACTTCCGACTACCAGGGCGGTACAGAAACCTTTGGAGTTTCAACAATAGGTCTTTCCTAAAGTGTGGAGGAACATATCTATCATGTAAGCAAGCTTTTAAATCGTTCCAAGAAACCACGGTCGACCTCTTGTTTAGCCCATTGTCCATGAGAGTTCGATGCCACCATTGCATGGCATAGTCTAAGAATTCTAAAGAAGCTAGTCTAACCCTTTGATCGTCTAAGACCCCATGTACAATGAGAGCTGCCTTTTGAGGTGAGTAAGGTTTAAATGATTTGCCACTAGAAAGATTAGCCATGATAATAGAAAGCACAAAACACAAAGAGCAAACAATTAAAGAAGGTTGTTAGCAAAAATATAGCAAAGTAAAGCTTGCTGGAAAAGGCCAAAAGAATGTACTCAAACCACTCCGAGAAATTATTTATGTCCTTACTCAAGAACAATTCACCACAAAACTTAGAGGAAGCAAGAAAGACAAGCAAGAAAAAGTATAAGCAAAAGAAGCTAAACCAAAACAGAATTAAAAGAGATGAAAAAACTGGAATAGAATATGAAATAAAAGACAAACAAGAAAAAATAAGGCACACAAGGAAAGGCTAGCACACAAAAGAAACCTAAAGAAGAGTACTAGAATAGATGAGAAAAACCGAAAACAGTGTTACTGGAATTTGTGTAAAAACTGTGCGTGACTTAAAAAATTTAACTGGAACTGTATAATGCAAACTAGAATCTGAAAATTAAACCACTGTAAATTCAAGATGTTATATAAAAATTGGCACTAGAATCACTCAAAAACAGTAAGCCAATTAATTGTGATAAATTTTCTAAAATCACTGCCACTTTACCGTATTTTCCGTTCTAGGGTTGCACATTGTATGTATTTCATTTATCATTTTTTTTTATATTTAATTTTGCTATAATTCTTTTTTTAAATCTTTTATAACACCTCAAACTACTTAAATCCAGAATTTCGTAATTTTCCAGTAACCACAGAAATTAGGAGAAACATGACTTGACAAAACATGTATGGATTCAAAAATTAAAATGACTCAAGCACAATGAAGTAACAACAATTAAAACAGCAAGAAATACTCAAATAAAGCAAAAAAAGAATCACTTAACACAAAAACAGAATTAAAGTGTCCAGCAACTCAAAAAAAATTTGCACACAACCTAAGCTCTAGATACCACATGATGTGAGTTGGATTGACACTAGACAAGAAACAACATATTAAGGAGGCTTAAGGACAATTGAATGGAGGATAATGCCATCCAAATGAAGAGTCAAACTCATAAGAATCTTGAGTGTCATGTCCTTAACACAAACATATGGCGGAATTGAAAAGGAAAGCAAGAACAACTCAAGAACACAAGTAGAAACACAATTAATTCAGGTAATGGTTAAAACCAAACAGAATTGAATCATGAATTAATCCTACCGAATGAAATCAACAAAGGAACAAGATGCACCGAATAGAAACTTAAGACAGCACATAGAACAAGAACAAACGGTAGAAATTGAAGAACAAGTTAAACTACCGATTGGAAATGGAAATGGAGATGAAAGGAATAAGACTTAGATGGATGAAGATCAGTTGGAATGAAGTTGGAGATGAACACACCACTTGGTGATGGAAGCTCCAATATGAGTGTATGGTTGCCGCCATTTGTAGCCCTCCAAAAGCACACAAGATAAGACTAGGAAAGGAGATCAAATCTCACAAAGCTCTTTCTCAATTTGAGTAGAGTTTCTTTTCATCAATTGTCAAATTCTCAATTTACAAGAGCTAGCCTCTCTATTTATAGTAGAAGAGGGCTGAAATGAAAAGCTAATCAAATTCAAAAGTTCCCTCCAAATGCAAATGAATTTCGGCGCCTATCTAGTCATGATGCAAGTGTGACCAACTTTCTATTTTCGGCACCTCCTAAAGTGTTTCTACACCCTCCCCTAAGCTATTCACACTCTTTATTTAATATCCATACCTCCTAAACTATACAAGAGAAATTACAAGAGTCATCAAATGATGCTCTGCACCCAATGCTCTAGCCATGCTCCTAGTGATCCTTTGGGCTTGTGCCCCCTCTTGGGCCTGGGCTACTTGGGCTTGGGTTTGAGATGCCTCCTCTACTTGGTTTCCATCAAAGATTGGACGAGGTATGCACAGCAGTGCAAACAGTGCCAACAACACGCTGACTGGCACAAGGCGCCTCCAGAAGAGCTGAGGTCGATCTATAGCCCATGGCCATTTCATACTTGAGGGATCGACATTCTGGGCCCTTTTCCTTTGGCAATACGACAGATGAAGTACCTTGTGGTTGCCATAGAATATTTCACAAAGTGGATAGAGGTTGAGCCAGTAGTGCAGATCACGACCCACAAGATCCAACACTTTGTGTGGAAAAACATAGTGTGCCGCTTCGAAATCCCAAAACGGTTGATGTCAAATAATAGTACCTAGTTTGCAAGCTAGCAATTGGGTAAGTTATGTACAGAGTTGGGGGTAAAGCAGATGTTCGCATCTGTCAAACACCCCCAGACGAACGGGCAGGTCGAGTCTGCCAACCAAGTTCTGCTCATAGGTCTGAAGAGAAGGCTAGATAAAGCCAAAGGGAACTGGGCAGAAGAAGTTCCTAGAATTGGGTGGGCTTACCACACTACTCCCCAGTCCACAACCAAAGAAACACCCTTCAGCTTGGTGTACGGTTCGGACGCGATGATTGCAGTGGAAATCTAGGAGAACTTGCCTTGTTTTCAAAACTTCGTAGTTGAAGAATCCAACGAAGAGAGAAAGGTGAACCTGGACCTACTGGACGAAGTAAGGGAGGAAGCGCGAATTAAAGCCGAAGCCTTGAAAAGAAGGATGGAGTACAAATACAACTCCAAGTTGAGACCTCGGCAGTTCCAGGTCGTCGACCTGGTGATGCGAAAGGCCAACTCGTACCAGCTAGAGAACAAGTTGTCCCCCAAGTGGACTGGTCCTTTCAGAGTGACAGAAGTCCTTGGGAATGGAGCGTATAGGCTCGAGACATTAGAAGGTAGGGCAATCCCTCGCACTTGGAACGCGACCCACCTCATGTTTTATTTCATTTAAGTTTTTTGTATTGTACACAGTTTTAGGTGACACTCTTTTTCCCTTGTTAGGGTTTTTTAACGAGCCCACCCAGTAAAATTTCAGTTATTCAGTTAAGAAATACGTTGTCCAGTACAGTTAATGAACCTCTCCCTTGAAGTGATACGCTAAGGTCGGGAATAGTATGGTTCCTCAATGAACCTCCCTCTTGCGTAAGTTCACCAAGGCTGAGAATAGTATGGTTCGACAAGTTAATGAACCTCTCTCTTGAAGTGATACGCCAAGGTCGAGAATAGTATGGTTCCTGAGTGAATCTCCCTCTTGTGTGAGTTCACCAAGGCTGAGAATAGTATGGTTCGACTAGTTAATGAACCCCTTCCTTGAGGTGATACGCCAAGAACGGGAATACTATGGTTTCTCAGTGAACTTCCCTCTTACGTAAGTTCACCAAGGCTTAGGATAGTAGGGTTCGACAGTTAAAGACTTGTCCCTTGGCATTTTACAGCAAGGTTGCGGTCACTTGTTCAGACCTGTCCCTTGACTTCGTACATCAAGGTTGCGATTAGTATAAACCTCCCTTGCCCCATGGGCGAGGACGAGGTCGGGTGCGAATCGTTCACTTGGGTTAGAAACACCAAGGTTGGGAATAGTATGGTTCCTCAGTGAGCCTCCCTCTTGCGTGTGAACGCCAAGGTCGAACAGTATGGTTCAAAGGTCAGATTCTCTATTGCCCTCACGAAGCAAGGTCGAGGATAGTGCGGTTCTCCAATGTTACTAACAAGGCATGACCAATGACCTAAAGAAGACAGAGAAGAGTTTAGCAGGGAGACCTTCCCCTCACTTTGCACAAGAAAGATCAATAACAATAATCCTTGAGCGACAAAGGTTAAGCTTGTTAAGGGACCTACGCACGTATTACCAGTGCCTTGAAGACAATAGAGGGCAAGTAAGGTATAGAAGTTAAAGCATGTTACCTAAGAGGCGAACCTATGTCAGAAGCGTTGTTAGTCAAAATTGATGCAAGTAAAGGCAGCAAAATGATCAAGACAAAGGCAGTTGAAGAAAAAGCAGATGCTAAGAAACGTTTATATAATATTTACAAAAGTACGAGTCATCAAGAAGACAAAATTACAAGCTAGCAACTCTCTAAGCACAGTTGCCCACCAACAACACATTTGGACTCATCAAAAGGAGAAAGATCCACCTCATGATGAATGCAGAAAACTGAGTTATAGCATCTTGGAACCCCTCACCATAAGCATCGACATCATCGTTGTTGAGCTCCTCTTCCGTCTTCTTGAAGAGCTCGATCTTTTCAGCCAGCTCCCCTTCCACCTGCCCTAGACGGACTTCCCGTTGGGTGGCCCTCTCCTCTAGTTTTTCCATCTTGGTTTGCATTCCCTCAACCTTCTCCTCCAGGTTGACCACCTTAGGCAAGATCTTCGCTTCCAATTGGACGGCTTCTTAAGACTTCTCAAAGAGAAGCCTCTTGTCCTCCTTTTCGGATTGACGAAGACTCCCCAGCTCCGCATACATAGCGGTTTCGCGGTTAGAGAAGGCTTTGGTTTTGAGGGCTAACTCCTCCTCCAGCTTCATCATCCTAGCCCGCAAGTCTTGTGCTTCTTGCACCTTACTCAGCGACAAGTTGGACGCGACAAGGAAGTCTCCAAGGCCTTAGGCCACGCGGGCTTGAAGAAGGTTGCTATCCAAACTTTCCACCATCTCTTTGTCTTGGAAGTGCTTAAGGGCTTCTTGGAGAAGAGCAGGGAGCTCAGGAGTGGGAGACGGTTGATGATCTTCGGGAGCACTCTCCCCCCCGTCTTCAATCACGACAAGGTCACGAGAGGAAGAGGTGCTTGGAGGATTGTCCATGAAGGTGGGAGTGAGGCCGCTAGACGTAGAATGTGAGGGCGCCATGGCATCATCCGACCTGTGCCTTTTGAAGACAAGGTCAGATCCAGTCTCCTCGCCCTTCGAGCCAGTCTCCACCACCACCCCCTTTCGCTTGTCAATACGGGTTGGTTCAGTCGAATCGGGGGCAGAAGTAGTTGGGGAGGAGCGTTTGAAGTTCCCTTGCCAGCAGCAGCAACCCTCCGCTTGGCGAGCAGCTCGGGCAACTTCTTTTTCTTATCTGCATTAATGGTCATGTCTGCACAAAAACATCAACAAGGCATAAGAAGATGGCTCCACACCACAGACAGTTAATAAACAATGAATAGATAAAAGACAAGAATGGTAAAAGTACCAATATAGTTCTTAAGAGCTTTGGCGCAAAATTCAAGCTTGATCAACTTGGCGGTGTCAAACACCACTCCCAAGCCTGGGAGTAGTTGACACATCTCACGATCTGGCGGAGTTAGGTCCTCCAGACTCCTTGTCTTTTTTAGTCCAGGCTTATCCACCCGGGGAACCCATCAATGAGGGTGGGGCCGTGGATGCTACAACAGATCTTCAAGAACTTCTTCTTGGATGCTGGAAAAGGGCCAAGAGGGGCCTCCCCGCCAACCCGTTGAAGCTCAGCCATAACTTCTTTCCCAGGTTCTTGGCCTCGAAAAAATAGAGGAAGACATTGACGGAAGGAGGATGCCCCAGGTAGTTGCAGAGGATCGTGAAGGCTCACACAAACGCCCAACTGTTGGCATGCAGTTGGGTCGGGACCACGTTGACCTCGGTAAGTAGAGCGCGCTCAAACCCCGTGAAAGGAAGGTGGAGTTTGAGCTGCTTGAAAACTGTGGTGTACATGAAGAAGAAAGGCTCGTTGGGATCCACCCGATCATCAGCGCACACAGGGACCCCTTTCCTGCAAGGGAGGACCTTCAGGTATACGTCAAGCTCTTTCCTGAAGACATGAAATTTCTCCTGGGATTCGCTTTGTTTATATGTATGAATGTCTTCACGGCTGTTCACCTGAGAGGTCTCAGCAGGAGGGCTTTAGGAGCCCAGTGGTAAAGGGCTTTGTAGTTAACAAGGGGTGGAGGGTTTGATGTTGTTTTCGTTCTGGCCATCTCGTGAAAAGCTAAAAAAAGAGAAGAGAAAGGAAGAAAATGAGGGTTCAAAAGAAGACGAAGACGCAACCCAGAAAGCCCAGAAAAACAGAGATGCGAAGCGTAAAACAAGGGAAATGAAAGTGCAGAAAACCTAAAATGCAGAAAACGTAAACAGTCTCAGAACAGTTATAGCATGTTATAGGCAGCGGAATCATAAAGCAAGAGCAATCGGTGAGTAAAAATCATACCTTTGAATGAGTTGAGGTTTGAAGGTTTGAGTTTTAGAAGCAGAAGAGAGAGTGTTTCGAAGAAATGCTTGAGAGAAATGTTTGCTTAAGTGAAAGTAATGAAACAATGAAGAAAGTGTAAGTGTTTAAAGGTTTGAACAGTATCCGAAGAAGCACAAGCGCCAACAAGCGATAGCCGTTGATCTTGCCACGTGGTCGCTGATTTAAAAAGTGTGGTGAGACATCATTTCGGTGTACTGTTCACGTCCTGTTACCCAGTGCCACGTAGGTCACCCAACGCGATAACTTAGTCTCTTCATTGAAACAAGTTACAACTCGAAACTGGGGGCCTGTGTCCCGACCAGTCCTCGGTCATCGACTCCAGTCACTGACTTCAGACATCGCACACTGGTACCTGATGGTAAAGGTGGGCCCCTGGTACGCCCATCAGCGTGATGGTTGTTGAACCAAGTGGTGTTCAAGCTTTGAAGAATTCAAACCCTTTGAAGGATGTTGAAGGCTTGGTTGTGCTTGTTGTTGCTGAACTGTCTTAGATACGATATGGGGTAGATTGTTTATGTAATCCACTCTTGATTGAATCCAAAGCATAGGCATTCTCAATCTTTTTAAAAGAAAAGTGTTTTTCAAACTAAGTGAAAAACAACCGATTGTTTTGTCGAAACAACCGATTGTTTTATACTTAGGTGTTTTGAGAAAAGATTGTAAACTATTTTTCAAATGGTTGAGCTGTTAAAACCAAAACAACCGATTGGTGAAACCTTTGCTCCTGTTGCTAGGTTGGAAGCTATGAGGCTGCTGCTGGCTTTTGCTTGTATGAGTGGTTTCAAAGTCTTCCAAATGGATGTCAAGAGTGCCTTCTTAAATGGCTACATCAATGAGGAAGTGTATGTGGATAAACCACCGGGTTTTGAAGATCATAAGCATCCCAACCATGTCTTCAAGTTGAAGAAAGCTTTGTATGGACTGAAGCAAGCTCCAAGGCAATGGTATGAGAGGCTTAGCAACTTTCTGCTATCTAGGGGAATGGTAGACAAGACTCTCTTCATCAAAAAGTCAAATTCAGAAATAATTCTTGTACAAATCTATGTTGATGACATCATCTTTGGTGCTACACAAGATAGGTTGTGTGAAGAATTTGTGGCTGCAATGAAAGGTGAGTTTGAAATGTCTATGATGGGAGAATTTTCTTTCTTTCTTGGATTGCAGGTTAAGCAAACAAAGGATGGGATCTTTCTATGTCAATCAAAGTATTGCAAAGAGATTCTCAAGAAATTTGAAATGGAGAGTTGCAAAGGAGCAAGCACTCCAATGCCATCAAGCTGCTACATGGATATTGATTCTGCTGGAAAGAATGTAGATCAAACCAAATACAGAGGATTGATTGGCTCCTTGCTATATCTAACAGCTAGTAGGCTGGACATCATGTTTGCAGTGTGTCTATGTGCTAGATATCAAGCAAATCCTAAGGAGTCACACTTCAAAGCTGCAAAAAGAATTCTGAAATATCTCAAAGGAACATCATCTATTGGGTTATGGTATCCTTCTCACTCTCCAATTCATTTAATTGGTTATTCAGATTCTAACTTTGCAGGTTGCAAGCTAGATAGGAAGAGCACAAGTGGGACTTGTCATCTCCTTGGCTCAAGTCTAATCTCATGGCATAGCAAGAAGCAAGCATGTGTTGCTCTCTCTACTGTTGAGGCTGAGTATATAGCTGTTGGTAGCTGCTGTGCACAGATTTTATGGCTCAAACAACAACTTGCAGACTTTGGATTAAAGCTCAGCAAAGTTCCTTTGATGTGTGATAACACAAGTGCCATCAAGGACCAAACATATTGAGATAAGGCATCATTTTATCAGGGATCATGTAAACAATGGGAACTGTGAAGTAAAGTTTGTGGAGACCAAACTGCAGTTAGCTGACATCTTCACTAAACCACTACCAAAGGAGAGGTTCTTCTTCCTAAGAAATGAGTTAGGTATTCTTGATCTCAATAGTCTCTCCTAAATCTGCTTTGTTACAGTTAAAGTCTTTTTGTGAAGACAAATAGGGGGAGAATTAATTGGTCTTGTGAATCCTTATCTGAAATTGTTTAAAAATGTTAAAATCTCTTATATAAATATGGTTTCTGCTGTTGCTGATAGAAACAACCGATTGTTTCGAATAAACAACCGATTGTTTCGAATAAACAACCGATTGTTTCGAATAAACAACCGATTGTTTATCAAGTTTTATGCTTTGAATGTATAAAATTCTGACCTGCTGCTGTAAGAAGCATTGGATAGTATATATGCTACTTTTGCAGGTACTGCTTCAGATTCAATCAGATCAAACACAAGCACCAGGGATTTGTCTTCATCAAATAGGGGGAGATTGTTGAACCAAGTGGTGTTCAAGCTTTGAAGAATCCAAACCTTTTGAAGGATGTTGAAGGTTTGGCTGTGCTTGCTGTTGTTGAGCTGTCTTAGATAGGATCTGGGGTAGATTGTTTATGTAATCCACTCTTGATTGAATCCAAAGCATAGGCATTCTCAATCTTTTTAAAGGAAAAGTGTTTTTTACACTAAGTGAAAAACAACCGATTGTTTTGTCGAAATAACCGATTGTTTTATACTTAGGTGTTTTGAGAAAAGATTGAAAATTGTTTTTCAAATGGTTTATCTGTTAAAACCAAAACAACCGATTGATTCGAGGAAACAACCGATTGTTTGTTTTGGTACCATAACAGAAAAGTGGTTTTTGCTTTGACTGAGCTTTAAATGATTCTAACTGATTACGCTCCAGTCTTTAATGCTTTGACCAATCTTTTAAATGCAATGAATAAGTTTGTTAAGATTTGATAACAAACAATATCTTTGAATATATTCAGAAAAACATATTTGAGTAACAATTAACACAAGCTTTTGAGTTTTCCAAAGAGTTGAGATTGCTTAGAGATTGAGATTGATCAAAGTGTGTGAGATAGAATTTCTTCTTGTATTGATTTCATATTTGCTTTTGTAACAAGTGTAATCCTTGTATTCTGTTGAACAAGTTTCTTCTATGTGTTTGCTGAGAAGTGCTATGTGTTCTTGAGGGGATCAAGATCAGCATTCTTAGTGTTGGTGTGTTGGCCAAGAGAAGTGTGTGTCTTGAGGGGATCAAGGTCACTTTCTTGGTTGTGTTGTAAGTGATCTAGGTTTGATTGCTTAGTGGAATTCCTCAGTGGTTTCTGAGAAGACTGGATGTAGCTCTGGGTTTAGAGTGAACCAGTATAAATCTCTGTGTGCATTCTCTCTCTCCTTTAACTTTTTAAATTTAGTTTTGATATTTGTATACTGGCATAAACAACCGATTGTTTCTGCGAAACAACCAATTGTTTTGCTGGTGTTGTGCTATTAGCTTTGTGTTTTGAAAAACTGATTTCTTTATCAAGATATTCTCGAAGTAATTTCATTCAAGGCTTAAAATTGTTTGAAATCTCTCTTTAAACCATTCATCCCCTCTCTATTTAAAGCCATATATTCTAACAATGGTCAGTCTTCGGACATCGGTACAACAGACCCCGATGTTGGAGATCGACATCGGACCTCGCCAACGGAGGGAGAGATCGGACATCGACGGTCTGAACGTTGTATTAGGCCACTTAAAGTGGGCCCTAGAAATATACTAAGTTATCAGTTAAAAGCATCAGATACGAGGAAAGCCTAAGTCATGAGGGATCCATGCAAGTGGTGTGTATAGCGTATTAAGGCGCGGCACAAGTGAATAACTTCTGGAAGCACTGAGGCCCATTAGGGTTAGGGTTTCGAAAGGAAGTTACATGCATGGCACGTGAATACTTAGGGCACCCACACGACAGATGGCCCCAGAGGCTAGTGCACAAGTTGGTATCCAGGCGACCACTTAGTTAGTCGTTGCACTCCAGGTAAGGGAAGTTCTATGTGCCAGATACGCTAAGATTTTGTAAATAGCGGTGCAAGGACGTTCCCCAAGAAACCCTAGACAAGGGTAACAACACAAAGGTAAACCATAGTTTCAACCTATATAAAGGGTGCTAAGAACCCTAGCAAGGTACACAATTTCTAAGACTGAAACTACTTTATACACTTGGTGTTTCTTTGCCTTTATATTGACTTGAACGTCGAAGTGCAAAGCCGTGAAAGTCCCCTTTGTCTTTGCAGATAAGAGATTCTTTGATCACAATCGTTCGAATCTAAGGTGAAGATAGGAGGGACAGTGGTTGTCGTTCGAGTCAACCTACGAAGCGAGCCAACCGGCAGGAAAAAAAAGCAACCAAACACATTTCAATTAATTGGGAAATTCTCCTTCATATAAATTTTGACTAAAATAACATATTTAGGTTTTTTTTGTCATTTTTTTTCCAATAATGTACTGTGTCATATATCTAATTTATAAAGCATATTGCGTTAAATAATTATTTAAATAGTACGGTTTATTGTAGTGATTCAGAATTTAATTTCATTCTGAACATGATTTTATTATTTTTGTTTATATTTAAAAATAATTGATGATTTTTTATTTTTGAAAAAATAAAAAAAAAAATGGATTGAAAACTAATTTCTCAAAAAATATTAAAATAATAATTATATAGAACATAATAATTTAGGAAAATAATTATTTGAAGAAATAATTATTTATAAAAGATATATTGTAAGCAACAAGAGATGTAAATACGAATTTTTTTTTAACAAAATTAAGGCTTATAAATTTTGAATAATTTATCTTTGAAAATTTGATTTGAAAATTTCATAAAGAAAAGAAAATAAAAAATTATGAAAAATATTTCATATAATTTAAATTATTAATTTTTTTAATACTAAATATAATGATTAAAATATTTATAACTGTAATAAATATTTTTTAAAATAAAATATTCATAAAAAAGTAATAATTTATAAAATTAACTTTTAAATAAACATTTCTTAATATAATTAGTTTTCTAAATTTTTATTTTTAAATATACTTATTTTTCTAAAATATTATTTATTAATATAAGTACCTTTAAAATTTTACTTTTTAAAATATACATTTTCTACAAATTTATTTAAAATATTTGTTTTTCAAGATATTATTTTTAAATTGTTTTTCCTTCATTTTTATATAAAAATAATAATATCAAGTTCAAAATGGAACCAAATACTGAATTACTATTTGAATAATAATTAAAAAAGTATGATATTTGAATAAATATTTGATATAATATAATAGTAGAAGAAGTAAATAGTCAAAATATGCTATTTTGGTAAAAATTTATGATTAAGATGTTTGATAATCAGAACGACCCGAATAATCAACTCGTTTCCCAAGTAGGGTCTCGCGAAATCTTCCCTCTTAATATGATGTTAAAAATTGATATGAAAATTAACATTCCACCTCAAAGGCAATATATATTATCATCTAACAAATGAAATAAAACGTATAATTTTAAAAGTTAGGAAACTATAAGATATCATAATTAAAAAATGAAAATACCAATGGGATATATTATAAAGAAAAATAAAAGTGCAACTCCACATAAAAAGCAACCAAAAGCATGAATGGTACCTGATCCTGCCAGTTGACTTAGTGCAAGAGCGTTGCCTCGTCACAGTCTTCCTCACCAGCTTGTCACCACGTGCCCTCCAAGTCCGCACAGCAGATAGCCTCTCTGAGAACCTGAAAAACACACAGTGGTACCTCTGCGGCCGGTGGCGCTCCGACGCTCAAGTCAGTGACAAGAACCCCAAAAAACTAAGAGAAAATAGGCTCTGTAGGACCGTACTAAAGGCACACAACCCTAGCAGAATGAGCCGTAATGAAAAACGTACCTCTGCAAATTCTGTTAAGGTTACCTTTATAGCTAGGTTTCTTCTCTCTCCAGGCCGTTATGCTTTTGGACGCATGGCTCGCATCCAGCCCTGCACGTGTCGCCATCTGGGCTGGGATAGCAGGTAGCGCCCAGCCCTACACGTGTCGTCATCTAAGCTAGGACAACTTGAGCGTCATTTCTCTATTGCACCTAACCCTACACGTGTCTTTATCTAGGTTGGAGTAACTGGTGACATCCAACCCTACACGTGTCGTCATCTGGATTGGGGCAACTTGAACGTTATTTCTGTGTAGTAACCAGCCGCACAGCTAAGTCCTCTACTCAAGGGGCAAGCTAGCGCACAATGCGCTGTGAAACATCACCTGACAAGGCGAGTATCGGATGCAACAAAGTGCATCATCTCTGTGATATCGCTCGTCGCAAGCGGCACCCTTCTTATTGCTACGTCGTGCATGTTCTAGCTGGGGAAACCTTGCCACCAACGAATGTCCACTCTGGGAATCCTGTCATCGATGAGCAAGGTGTTCCCCCCAACCCATTCGACCTTCATGCCCTATGCTGGCGCAAAAATCATCTTGCTGAACTTATACGCTTGAAATTACTCTTCTGAGCCTCCAACAGCTTTAACTAAGTTTACCGAGGGATCCGGCGATGTGCTTCTTGTGGCGGTGTGCAAACCACCCGATCTCCTAGCATTCCCTGGCGATCTCTCACCATCTGATCTCCTAGCACTCCCATACGGCGACTGTGACGTAACTCTGATGACCGCCGGTTGCGCACACTAGAGATCGGAGAACGCCAATTCTGCGTTCGGCAACTATGCTCACTTCTGAGCCATTCATCTCTTCTAGCCTACGTGTTCCACTGAGCACGCCCCACCGGGGCACGCGCAAGACACTTCATCACACCCGATGACCTGGTCGGTACACAAGCCCCCCAGTCTCGAGCTGCGACTTGTTCAGCGAGGAGACTAAAGAGGTTTAAATCCGGCGGCTTACGTGGCTTTGCGCGTTGGCGCTAAAACTATTTACTGACTTGACATTTCACCATTTCCTTCGATCATTCGACACGTGGACCCATCGACGGCCATTGTTCGCTGTCGTTTGCGCTTCCTACAACGTTCGAAACCCTTAAACCCTTCGCGTTATTCACTGTTTCATTATCTTTCTTCATCTTCAAGCATTCTGAACTCTCTCTCTGCGAACTACGAAACCTACGTCCCCTTCAATCTTCAATTTCCTTCAACACTCATCCGATCATCAAAAGGTAACTCTTTTACTCCTTCTACTGATATTTGCTGCATTTTAATCGGTTTGTATCATCCATTAACTGTCTGGAGCATACGTTGTGGGTTGTTTCTCTTTTTTCTCGTAACTTAGAGTTTCGTTCTCGATAGCGTCTTCCCCAGCGAACTCTCACTCGTTCATTCTGCCTTCTTCGTCTTCGATCGAGTCATTCTCTTGCTATCCTCATTTCCTCCATTTTCTTTCCTTTGCAGTTCCTGCGATGGCTCAGACAAAGTCCACCGCTAACCCTCCTTCCTCATCGCGAAACCCTCCTCCCAATACTCGTAGGGTTACCACTGGGACAAACCCTCCACCAACACGCAACCCCCCACGAGCCTCTGGTGCTCCTTCCTCACAGGCTTAGAGGCCTGCCTCATCCCATGCGAATCTTACCCAGGCAACTCCACCACAGGCCGGGGGAGTCTCCCTTCCTTCATAAGACTACAAAGAGCTCTACCCTTGGGCCTCCCTGATTCTACTGAAGGAAATTTCATCGATAAATACTGAGGTAGGGGTACATCGACTGAGGAAAGGGGATCAATCTGACCTTTCATTTCACAAGGAGCACGACAACAAAGTGACAGTGCTGCCTTGCCTCCCTGGAGAACCGATCTGTGTGGACGATAGGAGGAGCAATGGCGAGTTGTTCTGCTTCATCTACGCCACACTGTTTAAGAAAGTGAAACTTAGGTTTCCTTTCACTCGCTTCGAGAGGGAGCTGTTAACCGAGATCAACATCGTCCCTGCCCAGCTCCATCCCAACAGCTGGGCATTCGTGAGGGCGTTCCAAATCCTTTGCACGCACTTGGGGCTACCGGCTTCGGTGGAAGTCTTCCTCTGTTTATTCGAGGCAAAGAATCCTGGAGATCGCCCCTGGGTCAGCCTGAATGGGATTGCTGGGAGGTCAATCCTCTCCATCTTCCAGCAATCCTACAAAGACTGGAAGGGGAAGTTCGTCAAGGTGTGCCAGAACGATCAAGACCCTTCACTGCTTGATGGCTTCCCCTTGTATTGGGTAAACAAGGCGCACAAGGACTCCAAAGACAACTTCAGGAGACCAAGAAGTTCTGACAACATGGGGGAGCTGGACAAAGACCTTTGTCTCTTCTGGAAGAGTGTGGCTTCTGCCAACATCACCTTCCCCACTGCTCAGATAATCTCCTTTGAATTCCTTGAGGACCAACTCGAAATGTACATAGGTTAGCCCCTTTCCCAACACCAAAACTCTCACTTCGTGTTAAAACTGACTTAGCATTTTTACCATTCTGTCTCTGGCATTCCATTATTCTGTATTGGCCTTGATCATTCATCCATGTGCTATTCGCTTATGTTATCTCTGTATGTATATACTTGCATGTTATGCTTCCGCTTTGGTTACTCATCTATTTTTACCTTGTGCAGACGCAATGTTGGGCAAAGGAAAACTGGCTGAAATGAGGGCGATCGCCCGATCCCACAAACTCGCGGTGGGCTCTCAAATGATCTCGAACTCTGTTTGCGGAGATCGCCGCCGCCGAGGGCCAATCCCCACCAGTTGGTCCACCCACTGCTGCCGCTCTTCCAGCCCCCCAACGCAAAAAACTACCTCTTAGGAAGACATAAAGGAAAGCCCCCAGGGTAGTATCTGACGAAGAGGCGGATGAAAGCACCGAGGACAGGCTAATCTGCAAAAGGCAAAGGGTGGCGGTGACCGAGCCCCCAGCAATTGAGAGCGCCGCTCCAAACTTTATCGAGAACCCCCCCAGTGCCTCCACACCATTCGAGTCCGCTGGGGATGTTCTTGTTTCAAACGCTTCAGTTGCTGAGGCCGCTCCTGAGCAACTTGCTGATACGCAAGCCTCCTCACAAGCTGCCGAGAAGCTGCCTGCCTCACCACCACGCCTCGAAGCTCCCCCCGCCGTCCAACCTTGTGAGGGTGGTGGTGAACACCAACCTTCGCCTCCACTAGCAACCTCAAGCCTCCCAGCCGCTCTTCAAGAAGCTTTGAAGTCCTTCACCGTGCGCCTAAGTGCCATGGTTGACAATTGTCTTCCCCAAATCGTCGGCGAAGGGCTCAAGGACTCCTTGGAGAAGTTTGAGCTCGACAATCGGATCAACCAGGAGGTGGCAAGCACCGCGAAAGCTGAAGCCGAAAAGGCCAAGTGCGATATGATGATGCAAGGCTTGGAGTTTTCGCGAGTTGAAAACGCCCTCAAGGACGAGCTCCAGAGCGTGCGGCAAGACAACAAAGAGCTGCGCAAGAAGCTTCATGACAAACTCCAAGGCGCCGTCGAGCTGGAGAGCAAGATCGTCCCTCTGAGGGAAAAAATTGCCGCGCTGGAGGAGGCAAAGAAGACTGACGCTAAGAAGATGGCCAACCTGGAGAAGAGGTCAATCGAGAGAGAGACCCTTCTGGGAAAGGTTGAGCAAGATCGGGATAAGGCCTCCCAGGAACTTAGTGAAACTGCTGCTGAGCTTGCTCGAGTTCGCGAGGAGAACAGCGGGCTCAAGAAGAAGGCCAACGAGCTCGAGCTTGAAGTCACCCAGGTTCGTGAAGAGAACAGTGGGTTCAAGACGAAGATCGACGAGCTTCTGCTTGAGGCTGCCCAGGTTCTAACTTCCGGCTTTGGCGTTGCTTTAGAGCAGTTTGCTTGCAAATATCCTGACCTCGATCTTTCTGAGTTCTCAGTGTACAACGAGGTGGTGGACGACAAGATCGTGCCCCCGATTGACTTATCTCCTTGAAAACTCTTATGCTTTACCATGGTCTGTAATAATTTTCATTTTGTTCGAACTGTTCGATGCTCGTGTGCACATATATGCATATATATATATATGTATATATATATATATATATATATATAATCTTCTAATTTTTCTGTTGCGTAATCAATTGGTTTAACTGGATGGTTCTTTCTTAACCTAACGTACTTTGCACCAACCGGTACTTAACTTTCTGCAAACCATTTAGCACCCAGAACTTCTCTTGCCCGACCCGCCAAGGGCCAAAGGCGTCTCTCAATCGTCGCTTAGAACTTCGCAGACGCGGCCTCCGCTGTACGATTCTCTTTCTGTTCCAATCTCAAACCATGGGCTTCTAGCGACGTCATCTTCCCTTTAACTGAAAGCGTCCCTTGCGAGACCACCTTCTGATTTCATCTTTGCTCACCTGGTAGGAGAGCCGTCTTTCGAATCGCTCTTTGCCTCCATTTGCTGTGGGGTTAACTAACATAACTGGCGAAACTTACTCAACTGCATGAACTCAGCAATACTTGAACTTAACCCTTCACATACTGCTTTTAACTCGAGCAAATTGTTAACCTTATAACAAACTTAGCGAACTGTTAACTCAAAGTAAATTTGAGCAGCTATCAACTCTTCGGCGATGGCATTCAATAAAACTTGTGAACTTAAGGTAACAAATCTTAACATAAAATCACTTACTAGGCAGCAGGTTTTAACTCAAACTAGTATTAAAATACAGTTCACCTGATCTGCCAAGTGAAGTGCCCCCTACTTCTATCATCGCCTGGAACTCTTCTGATCTGGCACTCGCCGTACAATCCCTTCACTGTCTCAACCTTCACGCCATAGGGTTCCGGCGATGTTACCTTTCTTCTTTGCATAACTTGATCATTGTTCCCTCATCTAGGGGTAAAGGTGCCTTTCGGATCCTTCTCTACCTCCCTGAGTTTTAGAACAATGATCTGGATAGTGAGGTGTTCTCTTCGAACCTACCTCCGTTATCCTTTATCTTCTTCCACCCTTCACGTCGTACCTGAACTCGTTCAAGACGAGAAGGATTTTATCTATCTTCACACCGCCCGCAAGCGTGGAAGCTTTATCTGGTCTTACTGGGTCAATATTGATGTTTCTCTTAAAGGGGAAAAGGCGTTTTCCATCGACCTTCCCTTCCCGCCGTTTAAGGTCACGAACACCCCTGACTTTTCAGTTTCATCTTGCCTGAACTCACTCTGAGGTGAGAAGGACTTTCTCTGGTGCCTCAACTTGCACAGGGTGTACATCTCCTCCCCCCTGGATGCACTGAGGACTTTTAATCTTTCCTCAATCTGCTTATGCAAAGAGGTCTTTCAATCTGTTCTTGCCTTCACTCGCTCAAAGGCGAGGAGGACTTCTTCTCTTTCTCGCCTGCACTCGCTCAAGGACAAGGAGGACTTCTTCTTTTGCCTCAAAATGCACGATAGCGCTGAGGGCTTTTTACACTACTGGTACCTCCGATCGCCGAAAGACGATGAGGTCTCTAAAACTTTTAACTACTGCCACCGATCGCCGAAAAACGACGGGGACTTCAAAAACCTTTAACTATAGCCACCGATCGCCGAAAAACGACTGGGACTTCAAAACTTTTAACTTTTAGGCATGCAATACAACTTTACTGTTGCCCTAGATCACGTACAAGTGATAAGGTCTTTTTTCTAAAACTTTCAAAACAATAAGCATGCAAACTTAGAAGCTTTAAACTTGAAAAACTCTTCTTTATTGGGTGGCCTCATTAAAAACCCTCCTTAGGGAAAAAAGAGTGCCCCCTTGAAGTTGTTTTAACAGAAACTATTCAAACCTCTTCATGTTCGTCTTTACTTACAAGGCTTTAACTGTAATACAATTTGAGATGTGTGGCATTCCAAGTGCGAGGAATCGCCCCTCCTTCTAACGTCTCCAAGCGGTAGGCGCCGTTCCCGAGCACCTCGGTTATTCTGAACGGTCCCGTCCACATAGGCGATAACTTGTTCTGCATCTCGTACTGATGGGCCTTCCTCATCACCAGATCGCCACTTCTAAACTGCCTTGACATTACCTTAGAGTTATACCTTCGCTCAATCCTTCTCTTTACTGCTTCGTCCTTCACTCTCGCCTCCTCCCTAACCTCATCCAGCAAATCCAGATTCATTATTCTTTCTTCGTTCGAGTCTTCCGCCACAAAGTTTTGAAATCTCAGCGAGCTTTCCTGGATTTCGACTGGAATCATCGCATCACATCCATAAACCAAACTAAACGGGATCTCGTGGGTTCCTGACTGCTCAGTGGTATGGTACGCCCAAACTATGCGGGGTACCTCTTCAGCCCACGACCCCTTAGCTTTCTCTAGTCTTCTCTTTAAACCTTTCAGCAACACCCGATTGGCAGACTCCACTTGGCCATTCGTCTGTTGGTGCTCGACGGATGCGAACACCTGTTGTATTCCCACCTCTTCGCACAACTTTTTCAACAGGTGACTCGCAAACTGAGTCCCATTGTCTGACACCAGTCGTTTAAGCACACCAAACCGGCACACTATGTTCTTCCATACAAAGCTCTCAACCTTGTGTGTGGTGATCTGGGCCACTGGCTCCGCTTCGATCCACTTGGTGAAGTATTCAATCGCCACTACCAAGTACTTCATCTGCCTGACCGCCAATGGGAAGGGTCCCGGAATGTCAATTCCCCAAGTATGAAACGGCCAGGGGCTGTAAATTGACTTCAGTTCTTCTGGGGGTGCCTTGTGCCAATCGGCGTGCTGCTGGCATTGCTTGCAACGCTGGGCGTATCTCTTGCAATCTTCTCTCATCGTGGGCCAGTAATAGCCTGCACGGATAGTCCTTGTCGCCAGCGATCGACCTCCAATGTGGCTCCTGCAAATTCCCTCATGGAGCTCAGCCATAATCCTCATGCACTTCTCTCTGTGTATACATACAAGAAGAGGGTGTGTAAATCCAAACCTGTACAGCTCGCCGTCAATAAGGGTAAACTTGTTGGAGCTCTTCTTTATTTTTTTGGCCTCAGTTGAGTCAACTGGAAGCACACCATCCGCTAAATAACGTTGGTATGGCGTTATCCACGTGTCTGGTTCGTGGACAGCACAAACCTGCATCGATCTTGCCCCTTCCGCTGGGCGCGCTCTGACCCTCGGCACCTTCAGAGTTTCTTGCGTTAGGGATCTATGACTTATCGCCGGTCTTTCCATTGATCTACAAACATGGAGAACTTGGTGGTCTGCCACGAATGCTCGAGGCGCTTTCAAAGTTTCTTGAATGACAGTCCTCTGCCTGCCCCCCTTGCCCGAACTGGCGAGCTTGGCTAGCAAGTCAGCTCGGGCATTCTGTTCTCTTGGCACGTGCACCACTTCAAATGAAGTAAAAAATCTTCTTAGCTCTTGCACGTACTCCAAGTAGGCTGCCATCTGCGGGTCCTTGGCTTGGAACTCGCCAGTTACTTGTCCGGTGACCAACAGCGAATCGCTCTTGGCCATCAGCACTCTCGCCCCCATTTCCTTAGCCAGCAGGATTCCGGCGATTAAAGCCTCATACTCTGCTTGGTTGTTGCTTGCTTTGAAAGCAAACCTCAATGATTGCTCTATCAACACTCCGTTGGGCCCTTCCAAAATGACCCCAGCCCCGCTGCCCAGCTGGTTGGACGACCCATCAACTGAGAGTACCCAGCGAAAGTCACCCTCGGCGTTCCGTGCCACCTCGGAGGACAACTCGACCACGAAATCGGCGAAGACTTGCCCTTTGATCGATCCCCGGGGTTCATATTTGATGTCGAACTCCGAAAGCTCGACTGCCCACTTCACCATCCTTCCAGCCACATCGGGCTTCTTCAAAACCTTCTGGATTGGCAGATCAGTCATCACCAGTACCCTGAAGCTCTGGAAGTAATGGCGCAATCTCCTCGCCGAGAATACAACCGCCAATGCTGCCTTTTCTAGGGCCTGGTACCTTACCTCTGGGCCTTGCAGCACCTTGCTAACGAAATATATAGGCCTTTGGATCTGATCCTGATCCTGCACTAGCACTGCGCTGATCGCCCTCTTAGTTATGGCAAAGTACAGCCTGGGCGGTGTTATGTCTTGAGGCTTGCACAGAACTGGAGGGCTCGCCAAATATTCCTTGAGCTTTACGAAGGCCTCCTCACACTCCTTTGTCCAAACAAACCTGTTCTTCCTTTTCAAACATTGGAAGTATGGGTGGCCCTTCTCTCCGCTTGCCGATACGAATCGGGACAGGGCAACCATCTTCCCCGTGAGTTGCTGCACCTCCTTCACATTGGCGGGGCTCCTCATTTCCAAAATGGCGGTGCACTTCTCGGGGTTAGCCTCAATTCCCCTCTCTGACAGGAGAAACCCCAGAAATTTCCCTGCTTCTACACCAAAAACGCACTTTTCAGGATTCAGTTTTAGCTTGTACCTGGCTATCGTGATGAATAACTCTTCCAAGTCTGCGACGTGCTTGTCTTTCTCCAGGGACGTCACGACCATGTCGTCGACGTATGCCTGCACATTTCTTCCAAGCATGGGTGCGAGCACCTTGTCCATCAGCCTTTGGTATGTGGCCCCTGCATTCTTCAACCCGAAGGGCATTACCCTGTAGCAATAACATGACCTTTCCGTCATGAAGGCGGTCTTCTCTTCATCCATGGGGTACATTTTGATTTGGTTGTACCCCGAGAAGGCATCCAGAAAACTGAGCAGCTTGCACCCTGATGCACTGTCTACCAGGGTGTCTATGCTCGGCAAAGGGTGTACCGTCCTGGTAGTCGGAAGTGATGACGTGGCATCGAGCTGTTACGTAGGCGTGTTGAGAAGGGCCCATGGCTGGCAGAAGGGAAGAAAGTCGGGGGGCTCGTGTGGTCGCCAATTATTAAGTTGGCGTGCCCCGGTCTCTAGCATACCTAAACCGGCGGTCACCGGTTTAGGATGAAGTCGCCAGATGCGAACCCACGACCACCTCGTGGTTAGAGATCGTCGAAACAAGGACATCGCCGAAGATGAAGTCAGATAGTCATTTCCTAGCTAGCCAGAGGATGAGGTCAGGAGACAGCTTACTTGAACATACACGGTGAAGCAGGTAGAGTAGATCATGAAGGCGGCTGGTGAGACCACAGGGAAGGTGTATACGAAGGTACCCGATCTCGCCACTCAGAAGAGATCACGCTCCAAGGCAGCTATGCACTAAGTTGTGTCATGCATAAGTAACTTAGCCAAAAGCCTGTAGAGTAAGAAGTGGCGCCCAAGTCCAGGATGCTCCAGATGGTGACACGCGTACAGCTGGATGCGAGCCACGTGTCCAGATGTGTAACTGTCTGGAGAGAGAAAATGTGCAGGTATATAAGAGATTCTAACGAACTTCTGAGGTATGCACGTTTAGATTGCTTCTTTACGCTTGCGAGTCTTGAGTACGCTGGGAGAGAATTTTGCACGGTTCCTTAGAGTTCTTGAGTTTTCTCTTAGTATTTGGTGGTTCAGTCGCTGACTTGGGCGTCGGAGCGTGATCGGCCGCAGCGGCGCCGTTTTGTCTTTTGCAGGTTCTCGAGGCGAATCACGGCGAAGGACGGAGGCTAACACGGCGCAAAAGTCGATCCAGATTTGACGAGGCAAGGTTCTTGCGTCCCGGTCAACAGGCAGGATCATCAGGCGCCCACCGTGGGGCCGTGTAAAACCTGTTCCCATCCACAGCGTGAGTTCTTGGAAGTTTCTGCAGTTTCTGTGTGGTTGTGTGCTGGTGCAACCATTTTCCGCCGATTCATCTAAGCTTTGTTTGGTAGTTTCGTGTTTTCCACCGTTCGTTTGAGTTCTTGTTCTGTGAGGTGAGGTTTTTCGCTGCTTACGCGAGTTTTAATCGGTGAGATCTAAGTTTCGCCGCTCGTTCGGATTTTCGTGGAAATAGCGGTGGTTTGTGGTGGACTCGTGAGTTTCTGTGAAGGTTTGTTGTTGAGGTTGTGTTCTTGAAGCTCTGACCGATTGATCGCTGAATCGATCGTCGCTGAAGAAGGTGTTGTTCATCGCTCTTTGCGATCTGTCAAGTTTTCATGAGAAAGATGAGAAGCAACCGTTCAAGTCCGGTTGCGCCAGTCGCTGCTGAAGGCGCCATGACTATGGCGCAGATGGTGGAAATCATGCGTGCGTTGCAGGCGAATGTGGAAGCCTCACGCATAGAGCAGGCCAAGATGCATGAGGACCTGGTCGCCTCTCAGGCCAGGAATGAAGAGCTTAGCAGAGTGACTTAGGAATTGCGCCAAGCTCTTCAGGAGCAGCGAGGGCGCCCAGTCGCTGAAGAGGTCGCGCCGTCAACACCGCCTCGCGTTTTCCCCATGCCTTTCGCTCAGGCGATTACGGACACTCCTATCCCTGCGAGTGTGGTACCCGTGAAAGCTGTTTTTACCGGCGTGGAGGATCCTGAGGCACATCTCACCACGTTCCACACGCAGATGATGCTGTCAGGAGGATCGGATGCTGTGTATTGCAAGATGTTTGTGAGCACACTCTAGGGGACGGTGCTGGAATGGTTTGTGAGCCTGCCTACAGGCCACATAACCGATTTCCAGCAGTTTTCGAAGATCTTTGTCGAGCAGTACATAGTGAACAAGGCGCCACCTAGGGTGTCTTATGATCTGTTCGACATAAGGCAGTACTAGGGAGAGTCCCTCAGGGACTACTTGAATTGTTTTGGGGCGCAGATGGTCCGCTCGCCGGCCAAGGACGAAGAGATGTTGGTTTACGCATTCAAGAAGGGCATGCTGCCGGGACCCTTCTGCGAGGCGTTGATCAGGGCTCACCCCGCCACGTTTGCTGAGGTTAGGCGACTTGCGGTGGCCCACATCGCCGATGAAAGTGAGGTCGCCGAGAAGAGGGGAAGCGTGGCCCCCGCTAGGCCACGTGCCCAGACCAGGATCCAGCCACAGAGGGTGCTGGAGACAGCGGCAGCCAAGAGGGATCAGAGGACTCGCCATCCTTATGATCCAAGGAAAAACAAGGGTAGGGGCCCGGGGCGCCCTCAACTACCACGTCGGGAGTACAATCGCCCGCCGAAGCATAAGTTTGTCATGGGGTTGGCGGACCTGATCGCCATTCCTAATATAGCAGCCAGGCTGAAGGCGCCCGAGAAGGTGGGCGACAAGGTGTTGGGACCAAAGCCAGACGCCTGGTGCGAATTCCACCAGGGCTTTGGCCACACCGTGGACTCATGTTTGGCTTTAGGATACCAGCTCGACGACCTGGTCAAGAGCGGGTTCCTAAATGATTACTTGCTGGATAGAAGGACGGGGGGCGCGTCGAGCTCCCAGCCTGCAGGTGGTGAGGCTCAGCAGCACGAGATGCCTACTCACGGAGAGATCCACACCATTGCAGGAGGTTTCTCGGGTGGTGGATGCACCGCGTCACAGAGGAAGAAGTATGCGAGGTCTGTGATGACGGTGGACATGTTCGAAGACCACTCACCAGACGTGGACATCACGTTCACAAGGGAAGATCTCAGGGACATTGTGCCTCATGACAACGATCCAATAGTCATCTCGCTTGTTACGGCGGGAAGGAAGGTCCACAGAGTACTGGTGGACCAAGGAAGCTCGGCAGATGTGATGTTCTGGCCGACTTTCACACAGTTGCAGTTGCCTTTTGACCAGCTGAGGCCCTATGGAGGGTGTTTGTATGGTTTCGCTGGTGATCAGGTGGAGGTCAGGGGGTATATAGAATTGAGAACTACCTTCACGGATGAGGCGGGCTCAAGAATGGAGAAAATCAAGTACCTCGTCGTGAACGCTCCCTCAGCATATAACCTTCAGTTGGGAAGACCAACACTCAACAGAATAGGAGCTGTGCCTTCGACCAGGCACATGAAGGTGAAGTGGCCATCGATGGAAGGGGTGGTGATCACCATCAAATCTGACCAGAAAGAAGCGAAGAAGTGCTATGAGAATAGCCTGAAGAACAAGAGGTCAGTGAGTTACATCACAATGACGCCGCCTCCCGGTGTGAAGCCCAAGCCAACAAAGTGGCGGGTTGTTGGTCCAGCGATGGAGGTGGCCGCCGGGGGAGACGTCGCCATGATGGATGCTGGGGCTGAGGGAGAGAACGCCGAGCGGGAAGAAGAGGCTAGGAACCGCCCTGAGGAAGCGAGGGAGCTGGGAATCGCCAGAGCGGTGATCGCCAGGGAAGCTAGACCAAAACCCGTCGAGGAATGGCTCGAAAGGGAGATCGGGGGAAAGGTCTTCAAGTTGGGAAGATCCTTGGAGGCTGAGCTCCAAGACCAGATTGCCAAGGTGATAGAGCGGCATCTGGATGCTTTCGCATGGTCTGCTTTAGACATGCCGGGAATTGACCCCGACTTCTTGTGCCATCATCTAGCAATGGACAACCAGGTCAGACCAGTGCGACAGAGAAGAAGGAAATTCAACGAGGAGAGAAGACAGGCGATCAGGGATGAAACCCAGAAGCTCCTCGCTGCAGGCCATATTAGGGAGGTCCAGTATCCTGACTGGCTAGCCAATGTCGTGCTGGTGAGGAAGAGCAATGGCAAATGGCGCATGTGCGTCGATTTCACTGATCTGAACAAGGCTTACCCAAAGGATTCGTATCCTTTGCCAAGCATAGACACCCTGGTTGACAGTGCTGCAGGGTGTAAGTTGCTGAGTTTCCTGGATGCCTTCTCGGGGTACAACCAGATAAAGATGCATCCCATGGATGAAGAGAAGATCGCCTTCATGACCGAGAGATCGTGCTACTGCTACAAGGTGATGCCTTTTGGTCTGAAGAACGCCGGGGCCACGTACCAGAGGTTGATGGATCGGGTACTTGCACCAATGCTGGGAAGGAATGTGCAAGCATACATGGATGACATGGTCGTGACCTCGCCGGAGAAGAGCAAGCACGTTGCGGACTTGGAGGAGTTGTTCACTACGATCGCCAAGTTCAGGTTAAAGCTGAATCCCGAGAAGTGCATCTTCGGCGTGGAGGCGGGGAAGTTCTTGGGATTTCTCTTGACTGAAAGAGGAATAGAAGCCAATCCTGGTAAGTGTGCTGCCATCTTGGCGATGAGGAGCCCGGCTACCGTGAAGGAAGTGCAGCAACTTACAGGTCGGATGGCCGCCCTGTCTCGTTTCGTGTCAGCTAGCGGAGAGAAGGGTCATCCGTATTTTCAGTGTTTAAGGCGAAACAACAAGTTTGCCTGGACGAAGGAGTGTGAAGAGGCCTTCGTCAAGCTTAAAGAGTACCTGGCGAGCCCGTCGGTTTTGTGCAAACCACTGGTGAGAACCCCTCTCAGGTTGTATTTTGCTGTGACTGAGAGGGCGATGAGTGCGGTGCTCGCCCAAGACCAAGATCTGGCCCAAAAGCTTATTTATTTTGTCAGCAAGGTGCTGCAGGGCCCCGAAGTGAGATATCAGGCCTTGGAGAAAGCTTTATTGGCAGTGGTTTTTTCGGCGAGAAGGTTACGCCACTATTTCCACAGCTTCACAATACTGGTGATGACCGACTTGCCCATCCAGAAGGTTCTGAAGAAGCCCGATGTAGCTGGGAGGATGGTGAAGTGGGCGGTGGAGCTGTCGGAGTTCGATATCAAGTATGAGCCCCGAGGTCCGATTAAGGGGCAGATTTTCGCAGATTTCGTGGTCGAGCTCTCGTCAGAAGCAACACGAGTTGAGGGGGATGACTTTCGTTGGGTACTTTCGGTGGACGGATCGTCGAACCAGCAGGGTAGCGGTGTTGGAGTCATCTTGGAAGGGCCCAACGGTGTGCTGATTGAGCAGTCCCTGAGGTTTGCCTTCAAGGCCAGCAACAACCAAGCAGAGTATGAGGCGCTGATCGCCGGAATCTTGCTGGCCAAGGAGATGGGAGCCAGGGTGCTAATGGCTAAGAGTGACTCGCTGTTAGTCACGGGACAAGTAACAGGCGAGTTCCAGGCAAAGGATCCACAAATGGCGGCTTACCGGGAGTATGTATAGGAGTTGAAGAGTTCCTTTGTCTCCTTTGAAGTGGTGCATATGCCCAGAGAGCAGAATGCCCGAGCTGACTTGCTAGCTAAGCTCGCCAGTTCAGGCAAGGGGGGTAGGCAGAAGACGGTGATCCAAGAAACTCTGAAGACACCCAGAGCATTTGTGGCAGATCACCTGGTTCTTCAGATAAGCAAATCGACGGAGAAAGCGGCGAGGAGTCATAGGTCTTTAACCCAGGAGACCTTGAGATCGCCGAGAATAAGAGTATGTCGGAAGGAGAAGGTAAACGTGGTACAGGTCTGCACTACTCGTGAGCCAGACACCTGGGTAACATAGTACAAGCGATGCCTGGCAAATGGCCTTCTCCCGTTAGATCCGACGGAGGCTGGGAAGATAAAGAAGAATTCTAGCAAGTTCACAATGATTGACGGCGAGTTGTATAGGTTTGGGTTCACACACCCACTCCTGGAATGTGTGCACAGAGAGAAATGTACAAGAATCATGGCCGAGCTCCATGAAGGGATATGTGGAAGCCACGTCGGGGGTCGAGCTCTGGCCGCAAGAACCCTCCGTGCAAGTTACTATTGGCCTACAATAAGGGAGGACTGCAAGAAGTATGCACAGTGTTGCAAGCAATGTCAGCAGCACGCCGATTGGCACAAGGCAACTCCCGAGGAGTTGAAGTCGATTTACAGCCCTTGGTCGTTCTATACATGGGGGATCGACATTCTGGGACCTTTTCCGTTAACGATCAGGCAGATGAAGTACTTGGTGGTGGCAATTGAATATTTCACCAAGTGGATCGAAGCAGAACCAGTGGCCCAGATCACCGCACACAAGATCGAGAGCTTTGTGTGGAAGAACATCGTGTGCCGGTTTGGTGTGCCCAAGCACCTGGTGTTAGATAACGGAACTCAGTTTGCAAGCCACCTGTTGAAGAAGCTGTGCGAAGGGGTGGGAATCCAACAAGTATTTGCATCCGTCGAGCACCCTCAGACGAATGGCCAAGTAGAGTCAGCCAATCGGGTATTGCTGAGAGGTTTGAAGAGAAGGCTAGAGAAAGCCAAAGGAAGTTGGGCTGAAGAGGTACCCCGTATAGTTTGGGCGTACCACACCACCGAGCAGTCAGGAACCCATGAGACCCCGTTTAGCCTGGTCTATGGATGCGACGCGATGATTCCAGTGGAAATCCAAGAGAGCTCGCCGAGATTCCAAAACTTTGTGGCGGAAGACTTGAATGAGGAAAGAAGGCTGAATCTGGATTTGCTGGATGAGGTCAGGGAGGAGGCGAGAGTAAAGGCTGAGGCAGTGAAAAGAAGGATTGAACGAAGGTATAACTCGAAGGTGATGCCAAGGCAGTTTAAAGAAGGCGACCTGGTGATGAGGAAGGCCCACCAGTACGAGATGGAGAACAAGTTGTTGCCTAAGTGGACGGGACCGTTCAGGATAACCGAGGCGCTCGGGAACGGCGCCTACCGCTTAGAAACGTTGGAAGGAGGGGCGATTCATCGCACTTGGAACGCCACGCACCTCAAGTTATATTACAGTTAAAAGCTTTGTAAGTAAAAACAAACACGAAGAGTTTGCAAGCTTTCTGTTAAAAGAGTTCGAAGGGGGCACTCTTTTTTCCCTAAGGAGGGTTTTTAATGAGGCCACCCAATAAAGAAGAGTTTTCGAAGTTTAAAGTGTTTTAGATTGCATGCTTGTTGTTATTGCGAAAGTTTTGGAAAGGGGTGATTTAAGGCGAGTTTTGAAGTTATGTCGCATGCATCAGTTTTTCGGCGATTGGCGGCATCAGTTAAAGTTAAAAGTCCTCATCATCTTTTGGCGATCGGAGGCACCGGTGATGTTTAAAAGACCTCAACGCCCTCGCGCGTCCTGAGGCGAGAAAGAGACAAAGACCTCCTCGCCGTCGAGCGAGTGCAGGCGAGAAAGAGTAAAAAGTCCTCAGTGCTTCCAGGGGAGAGAAGATGTAACCTCTGGGGCAATGTAGAGGCACCAGTAAAAAGTCCTCAGTGCTTCCAGGGGAGAGAAGATGTAACCTCTGGGGCAATGTAAAGGCACCAGTAAAAAGTCCTCAGTGTTTCCAGGGAAGAGAAGATGTAGCCCCTGGGGCAATGTAGAGGCACGAGTTAAAGACCTTCTCGCCGACGAGCGAGTTCAGGCGAGTTAAAGACCTTCTCGCCGATGAGCGAGTTCAGGCGAGTTAAAGACCTTCTCGCCGTCAAGCGAGTTCAGGCAAGATAAAATCCTTCTCGTCTCGAACGAGTTCAGGTACGGTGTGGAGGGTGGAAGAAGTTTGAAGGATAGCTAAGGTAGGTTCGAAGAGAACACTTAGCTATCCGGCTTACTGTTCTGAAAGTCGGGAAAGGTAGAAAAGGATCCGAAAGGCGCCTCTACCCCCAGATGAGGGAACAATGGCCAAGTTACGAAGGCAAGAGGAAGCTGGTATCGCCAAGACTCTTTGGCGATCAGAAGAAATTCAAGTGATGGCAAGAGTTAGGGCCCGTTTCGATGGAGCGGATCAGGTGAACTGTGCCTTAAGCTATCAGTTGGGTTAAAACGTGCTGTTTAGCAAATAGTTTTACGTTGAAGCTCGACTGCCTTAAAGTTCACAAGTTAGTAGAATGATATCGTCCGAAAATTGATAGTTTGAAGCAGTTAGTAAAACGGTTGCGCTCGCAGAATTACTAAGTCAATTTCGTTTAAGTGATTTTTTACAAGGAAAAGCAAGGCAAATAGAGAGATTGTAAGAAGAAGCAGAAAACTTCATAACACAGTGGTATCAGTTCAAAATACATATACCAAAAAGAGGAAAGTTATTACAAGTAAGTGTGTGAAAGAGAGAAAACAGAGGAATAAGTGATGGAGGGAAGCAGCTAATCTTCAGAAGGAACGATCTTCCCATCCACCACTTCGTTGTTTAGTGACACCATGGAGTGGTCCAGATCAGGGTACTGGCAGGCAAATTGCTCCAGGGCGGCGTCAAACCCAGCAGCAAGGATTTGGGCGGAGCTCAGCTCGAGCTCTTCAGTTTGCTTTTTGAGCCCCTCGGTCTGCTGTTCCAACTCATCAGCTCGTTTCTTTAGTTCTTCAGTTGTCTCACGAGCTTGAAGGAGGTCTTCAGTAACCTTCTTGTTTTCCGCCTGCGCCTGGGCCAGCTCTGCGGCGATCCTTTCATTCTCCTTTTTGGCCTCGGCGAGCTTAACCACGGTGTCATCCCTCTCTTTCTCGACTTTTCCTAAGAGGACCTCCCGATCTACTGACCTCTTCTCAAGGTTTTCCACCTTGGCTGCATCTGCTTTGATCGACGCCTCCAGGCTAGCCACCTTGAGACGGTAGGGGACCAGTTTGCTCTCCAGCTCAATTTTCTCTTGAGCTAGGAGGTGCACCTTATGGCGCAGATCGGTGGCCTCCTTGCGTGCCACCCTCAGCTCCGTGCTCATGGCGTCCTCCACTCTCGAATGGTCGATCTCTGCCAGCATAAGGTTGCAAGACAACTTCTTCGCCTCGATCCTTATTAGGCGATTCTCCTCTTGGAGCACGGAGATGTCGTCCTGAAGTTTCTTGCTGGAGCTCTCCACAGCTTTTGATATGATGGAGGGGAGGTCCTCTGCCATCATTCTGAGTTTGGCCGTGAAGGGTTCCCAGATCCCCTTAACCGCAAGGGGAAGGTTTGCAACCGCTGTTTGTGGAGGCGCTGAAGGAGCCTGGTGCTGGCTCTCACCACCGCCCTCTTGGATTGGTTGTTGAATTGGAGCTTCTTGGCGTGGTGGTGACGAGGGGGACTCGGTGATGATGATTGGCGAGTTGTGAGCACCTTCATCCCCACCTGGCGCGACTTCGGCGATTGAGGCAGTTGAAGGAGGACCCTCTCCAGCGGATATGAATGGCGTGGAGGCGCTCGGAGGGTTCTCCAGGAAGTTGGGCTCAGTAGCCTCAACCGCAGGAAATGCAGCCGCCAAAGGTACTGCTTGAACTGGCGGTGTTGCAGCTGGGGGAGAAGGCGGTGTTGGAGCTGGTGGAGAAGACGGTGTTGGTGTTGGAAGAGGAGGTGGAGCAGGTGGTGAAGAAGGTGCCACCCTTCTCCTTTTGGTGATGAGGCCATCCTCAGTTGCCTCATCGTCTTCTTCTTCATCCTCATGGACCACCTGAGGAGTTTTCCTCTTTGGCTTCCTTAAGACGAGTTTCTTGCGTTGTTGAGTAGGCAACGCTTCTGAATGGGTTTGGCCTGGAGGGGGCGATCTGCCCTGAGCAGCGGCGATCTCCGCCACTGAGTTGGGCACAGTTTGGGAGCCCGACGGCAATCCGTGGGCTCGGGCGAGCGCCCTCAATTCAGCTAACTTGCCTTTGCCCAGCATGAGATCTTCATAATGCAAAAGTACACAGGTAAGCTCAAAGACAAAGGTAAAACATATGAGTAAGTGTGCAAATAAGACAAACAAATGGTGCAGGAAGTAAAGACCAAGTCTAGTGCGCAACAGACAGGACGCCCAGTAATAGATAACAGAAGTGCAACATGGGGCAAAGACTTAAACGTTGAGGTAAGCACTAACCTATGCGAGCCTCGAGTTGGTCCTCGAAGAACTCGAAGGAGATGAGCGCAGAGGTGAGAAAGGTGATATTAGCGGCTGCCACGCTCTTCCAGAAGAGGCATAAGTCCTTGTCCAACTCGCCCATGCTGTCGGGGCTTCTTGGCTTTCTGAAGCTTCCCACGGAGTCTTTATTTCCCTTGTTTACCCAGTACAAGGGAAAGCCGTCGAGCAGCGAAGCGTCCTGGTCATTTTGGCGTACTTGGACGAATTTTCCTTTCCAATCCTTGTAAGATTGTTGGAAGATAGAAAGGATCGACCTCCCAGCAATTCCGTTCAGGCTCACCCAAAGGCGATCTCCAGGATTCTTGGCCTCGAACAGGAAGAGGAACACATCTACCGAGGCCGGTAGTCCCAAATGCGCGCACAAGATTTGAAACGCCCGCACGAATGCCCAGCTGTTGGGATGGAGCTGGGCGGCGGCGATGTCAAGCTCGGTTAAGAGTTCCCGTTCGAAACGGGTAAGGGGAAACCTAAGTTTCACCTTCTTGAAGAGGGTGGTATACACAAAGCAGAACAACTCGCCGTTGTTCCCTTTGTCATCTGCGCAGACTGGCACGTCGAGGGGGCAAGGCAGCACCGTTAGTTTGTCATCGTGCTCCTTGTGGAACGAAAGGTTGGGCTCGTCCCCTTTCTTCAATCGAAGCACCGCCAGAGCAGAGTTTACTGAGGAAGTCTCCTTCAACAAAGTTGAGGTGGCCCATGGGTATAGCTTCTTGTAGTCTGGAGAGGCGATGGAGGCTCCTCCGGCGACTGGTGGAGTAGCCTGAGCGAGGTTGGGGCGAGAGGTTGCAGGCCTCTCAGCCTGGGAAGAGGGAGCACCAGGTGCTCGCGGTGGGTTATGAGCTTGAGATGGAGGGGGTCGTGACGAAGGAGGAGGATTCGCGGTGGTCTTTGTTCGAGCCATCGCGGGAACTGCAAAGGAAAAAGGAAAAGAAAGGTGAGCGAAGGTTGCAGGGGTCGACTTGATTGTGAATGAAGGATGAAAAACGAACGAACGAAGGTTCGTTGTGATGAAAGAAATGGAAGGCGGAGCCCTAAGTTACGAAAGGGGAGAAGAAGAAGAAACAATCCACAGCGTATGCACCAGACAGTTAATGGATGATGCGAATCGGTTAAAATGCAGCAAACATCAACAGAAGAAGTAAAAGAAGTACCTTTCGATAATCAGACAAACGCTGAAGGGAGTTGGGGATTGAGAGGAGTTGAAGAGCGTCGTGGGTTTGCAGAGGAAGTTCAGAGCGTTTGAGAAGGTAAAGAGATGATGGAACAGTAGAAATGAAATGGGTTTAAGGGTTTTTCAAACGATTTTTGGAAGCGTAAACGACAACTAAAGATGACCGTTGATGAAGCCACGTGTCAAGCGATTGGAAAGGTGTTTGGTGGAGCGTCAAGAAAGCAGAAAGTGCAAACGTTTGGAATTCTGCGCCAGCGCCACGTAGATCGATAGTGACGTGACTTCTCTAGTCTTTTCGCTGGATAAGTCTTCGCTTAAGACTGGTGGGCTTGTGTACCGTCCTGGTAGTCGGAAGTAATGACGTGGCATCGAGCTGTTACGTAGGCGTGTTGAGAAGGGCCCATGGCTGGCAGAAGGGAAGAAAGTTGGGGGGCTCGTGTGGTCGCCAGTTATTAAGTTGGCGTGCCCCGGTCTCTAGCATACCTAAACCGGCGGTCACCGGTTTAGGATGAAGTCGCCAGATGCGAACCCACGACCACCTCGTGGTTAGAGATCGCCGAAACAAGGACATCGCCAAAGACGAAGTCAGATAGTCATTTCCTAGCTAGCCAGAGGATGAGGTCGGGAGACAGCTTACTTGAACATACACAGTGAAGCAGGTAGAGTAGATCATGAAGGCGGCCGGTGAGACCACAGGGAAGGTGTATACGAAGGTACCCGATCTCGCCACTCAGAAGAGATCACGCTCCAAGGCAGCTATGCACTAAGTTGTGTCATGCATAAGTAACTTAGTCAAAAGCCTGTAGAGTAAGAAGTGGCGCCCAAGTCCAGGATGCTCCAGATGGTGACACACGTACAGCTGGATGCGAGCCACGTGTCCAGATGTGTAACTGTCTGGAGAGAGAAAATGTGCAGGTATATAAGAGATTCTAACGAACTTCTGAGGTACGCACGTTTAGATTGCTTCTTTACGCTTGCGAGTCTTGAGTACGCTGGGAGAGAATTTTGCAAGGTTCCTTAGAGTTCTTGAGTTTTCTCTTAGTATTTGGTGGTTCAGTCGCTGACTTGGGCGTCGGAGCGTGATCGGCCGCAGCGGCGCCGTTCTGTCTTTTGCAGGTTCTCGAGGCGAATCACGGCGAAGGACGGAGGCTAACACGGCGCAGAAGTCGATCCAGATTTGACGAGGCAAGGTTCTTGCGTCCTGGTCAACAGGCAGGATCAAAGGGTAAGTTCGGGCAGACCTTGTTCAGGTATGTAAAGTCAACACACATCCGCCATTTTCCACTGCTCTTCTTGACCAGGACAACATTAGCGAGCCATTCTGGATATTGGATTTCCTTTATGTGGCCTGCTGCAAGGAGTTTCTGTGTCTCTTCTTTGATCGCCTGTCTCTTCATTGAACTTTCTTCTTCTTTGGCGGATGGGCCTGACTTGGGGGTCCATTGCTAAACGATGGCACAAGAAATCGGGATCGATTCCCGGCATATCTGAAGCAGCCCACGCAAATGCATCCAAGTGTCTGCTTATCACCTTGGCGATTGGTCTTGTGTCTTGCTATACAGGGTTCTTCCCAACTTAAACACCTTACCGCTGATCTCCTTCTCGAGTCATTCCTCTACTGGTTGAGGTTTCCTCTCGCTGGCGATCAGCGCCCTCACGATACCGGTTTCTTTGGCGGTCTCCAAGCAGTTTCTTTCTCCCTCCCAGCTCTCTGACCTCACCTCTACATTCCCCATTGGCACATCGCCCTCGGCGACCACCTCTAACGCCGTATCCGAAACTCGCTGGGATTCGCGCTCCGGCTCCACGCCAGGGGGAAGCGTTGTGGTTACGTGGCACACAGACCTCTTGTTCTTAAGGCTATTTTCGTAACACTTCTTCGCCTCCTTCTGGTCGGAGCAAATGGTGATGATCATGCCCTCCATAGACGGCAGCTTGACCTTCATGTGCCTTGTCGAAGGCACAGCTCCTGTTCTGTTGAGCGTTGGCCTTCCTAACAGCATGTTGTACGCTGACGGGGCGTTTACAACAAGTGACTTGATCTTCTCCGTTCGTGAGGCCAAGCCGTCAGTGAAGGTCGTCCTCAACTCGATATACCCCCTTACCTCCACTTGGTCTCCGGAAAAACTGTACAAGCAACCCCCATATGGTCTCAGTTCATCGGGGGACAGTTGTAACTTCTCAAAAGTTGGCCAAAACATCACATCTGCTGAACTTCCTTGGTCGACCAGCACCCAGTGGACAGTCCTTCCCGCCGTGACAAGCGAGATCACAATAGGGTCGTTGTCGTGAGGTACCACGTCCCTGAGATCCCCCTTGGTGAACGTGATGTCCACGTCGGGCGAGTGATCCTCAAAGATTTCTACTGACATTACCGACCTCGCATACCTCTTACGTCGCGACGCAGTGCACCCCCCGCCGGAGAATCCGCTAGCTATGGTATGGATCTCGCCGTGAACGGGCACCTCGTGTTGTTGCCCTCCACTGCTCGTCGTTTGAGACACTGACGCTTGGTCCGCTTGCTTCTCTAGCAAGTAATCCTTCAGGAAACCACATTTGAAAGCTCGGCGAGATGGTATCCCAGAGCTAAACACGAGTTGATAGAATGGCCAAAACTCTTATGGAACTCGCACCATGCGTCTGGCTTTGGCCCCAAAACCTTCTCCGTCGTTTTCTCAGACACTTTGAGCCTGGCAGCAATGTTTGGGATGGCGATCAAATCAGCCAAACCCATTACAAACTCATACCTCGGGGGGCAATTACTCTCCTTGGGGCGCCCTGGTCCCTTGTTGTTACTTTTCTTAGGGTCGTAAGGATGGCGCGTCCTTTGATCCCTCTTTCCCGTCGCCGCCTCCATTACCCTCTGCGGTTGTACCCTTGCTTGGGCACGCGGTTTAGTTGGGGCCACGTTTCCCCTCTTCTCGGTGACCTCGCTCTCGACGACGATGTGAGCCACAGCACGTCGCCGGATTTCAGCAAATGTGGCGGGGTGGCTCCTGATGAGCGACTCACTAAAAGGCCCAGGTAACACGCCCTTTTTGAAGGCGTGCACGAACATCTCTTTGTCCTTTCCTGGCAAACGGACTATCTGAGCTCCGAATCTGTTCAGGGACTCCCCTTGGTACTGCCTTATATCAAACAGGTTGTAAGACACCAAAGGTGGCGCCTTGTTCACTATATAATGCTCAACAAACATCTTGGAAAACTGTTGAAAGGTGGTGATGTGACCAGTAGGTATACTGACGAACCAGTCCAACGTCGTTCCGCTCAAAGTGCTCATGAACATCTTACAGTACACCGCGTCTGAGCCCCCTGAGAGCATCATCTGAGTATAAAACGCCGTGAGATGGGCTTCAGGGTCCTCCACCCCAGTGAAAGACGCTTTCACTGCCACAATGTTAGCCGAGACCACCGAGTCCATGATCTCTTGGGAAAATGGCATAGGAAAACTGCGCGGTGGGGATGGGGGTGCAGATCTGTCCCCAGCCGCACGCTTCTCCCGCTCCTGAAGGGCTTTGCGCAACTCTTTGTTGACCCTGTTGAGCTCTTCGTTCCTTCTTTGCGAGGCCACCAGCGCCTCGTGCATCCTTTCCTGTTCAGAACGCGATGCGGCGACGTTCTCCTGCAGCGTCCTCATCATGTCCATCACTTGTGTCATAGACACAACATCTTCGTCTGTTGATGGCACAACTGAACTGGAGCGTGTTGTCCTCATCCTTCCTCAGCAAACTCAGAAACTCAAAGAACTCCAGAAAAACGGTGAAAACTCCAGGAATCGACTGCGATAGCGAGCAGTCGAACAGAAAACACCAAAAACACCACAAACACGAACTATGGTGGGGAATCACCTTTTACACGGCCCTACGGTGGGCGCCAGATGATCCTGCCGGTTGACTTAGTGCAAGAGCGTTGCCTCGTCACAGTCTTCCTCACCAGCTTGTCACCACGTGCCCTCCAAGTCCACACAGCAGATAGCCTCTCTAAGAACCTGAAAAACACAGTGGCGCCTCTGCGGCCGGTGGCGCTCCGACGCTCAAGTCAGTGACAAGAACCCCAAAAAACTAAGAGAACATAGGCTCTGTAGGACCGTACTAAAGGCACACAACCCTAGCAGAATGAGCCGTAATGAAAAACGTACCTCTGCAAATTCTGCTAAGGTTACCTTTATAGCTAGGTTTCTTCTCTCTCCAGGCCGTTATGCTTTTGGACGCGTGGCTCGCATCCAGCCCTGCACGTGTCGCCATCTGGGCTGGGATAGCAGGTAGCGCCCAGCCCTACACATGTCGTCATCTAAGCTAGGACAACTTGAGCGTCATTTCTCTATTGCACCCAACCCTACACGTGTCTTTATCTAGGTTGGAGTAACTGGTGACATCCAACCCTACACGTGTCGTCATCTGGATTGGGGCAACTTGAACGTTATTTCTGTGTAGTAACCAGCCGCACAGCTAAGTCCTCTACTTAAGGGGCAAGCTAGCGCACAATGCGCTGTGAAACGTCACCTGACAAGGCGAGTATCAGATGCAACAAAGTGCATCATCTCTGTGATATCGCTCGTCGCAAGCGGCACCCTTCTTATTGCTACGCCGTGCATGCTCTAGCTGGGGAAACCTTGCCACCAACGAATGTCCACTCTGGGAATCCTGTCGTCGATGAGCAAGGTGTTCCCCCCAACCCATTCGACCTTCATGCCCATGCTGGCGCAACAATCATCTTGCTGAACTTATACGCTTGAAATTACTCTTCTGAGCCTCCAACATCTTTAACTAAGTTTACTGGGATAGCAGGTAGCGCCCAGCCCTACACATGTCGTCATCTAAGCTAGGACAACTTGAGCGTCATTTCTCTATTGCACCCAACCCTACACGTGTCTTTATCTAGGTTGGAGTAACCGGTGACATCCAACCCTACACGTGTCGTCATCTGGATTGGGGCAACTTGAACGTTATTTCTGTGTAGTAACCAGCCGCACAGCTAAGTCCTCTACTTAAGGGGCAAGCTAGCGCACAATGCGCTGTGAAACGTCACCTGACAAGGCGAGTATCAGATGCAACAAAGTGCATCATCTCTGTGATATCGCTCGTCGCAAGCGGCACCCTTCTTATTGCTACGCCGTGCATGCTCTAGCTGGGGAAACCTTGCCACCAACGAATGTCCACTCTGGGAATCCTGTCGTCGATGAGCAAGGTGTTCCCCCCAACCCATTCGACCTTCATGCCCCATGCTGGCGCAACAATCATCTTGCTGAACTTATACGCTTGAAATTACTCTTCTGAGCCTCCAACAGCTTTAACTAAGTTTACTGAGGGATCTGGGCTGGGATAGCAGGTAGCGCCCAGCCCTACACATGTCGTCATCTAAGCTAGGACAACTTGAGCGTCATTTCTCTATTGCACCCAACCCTACACGTGTCTTTATCTAGGTTGGAGTAACCGGTGATATCCAACCCTACACGTGTCGTCATCTGGATTGGGGCAACTTGAACGTTATTTCTGTGTAGTAACCAGCCGCACAGCTAAGTCCTCTACTTAAGGGGCAAGCTAGCGCACAATGCGCTGTGAAACGTCACCTGACAAGGCGAGTATCAGATGCAACAAAGTGCATCATCTCTGTGATATCGCTCGTCGCAAGCGGCACCCTTCTTATTGCTACGCCGTGCATGCTCTAGCTGGGGAAACCTTGCCACCAACGAATGTCCACTCTGGGAATCCTGTCGTCGATGAGCAAGGTGTTCCCCCCACCCATTCGACCTTCATGCCCCATGCTGGCGCAACAATCATCTTGCTGAACTTTTACGCTTGAAATTACTCTTCTGGATTGGGGCAACTTGAACGTTATTTCTGTGTAGTAACCAGCCGCACAGCTAAGTCCTCTACTTAAGGGGCAAGCTAGCGCACAATGCGCTGTGAAACGTCACCTGACAAGGCGAGTATCAGATGCAACAAAGTGCATCATCTCTGTGATATCGCTCGTCGCAAGCGGCACCCTTCTTATTGCTACGCCGTGCATGCTCTAGCTGGGGAAACCTTGCCACCAACGAATGTCCACTCTGGGAATCCTGTCGTCGATGAGCAAGGTGTTCCCCCCAACCCATTCGACCTTCATGCCCCATGCTGGCGCAACAATCATCTTGCTGAACTTATACGCTTGAAATTACTCTTCTGAGCCTCCAACAGCTTTAACTAAGTTTACTGAGGGATCTGGGCTGGGATAGTAGGTAGCGCCCAGCCCTACACATGTCGTCATCTAAGCTAGGACAACTTGAGCGTCATTTCTCTATTGCACCCAACCCTACACGTGTCTTTATCTAGGTTGGAGTAACCGGTGATATCCAACCCTACACGTGTCGTCATCTGGATTGGGGCAACTTGAACGTTATTTCTGTGTAGTAACCAGCCGCACAGCTAAGTCCTCTACTTAAGGGGCAAGCTAGCGCACAATGCGCTGTGAAACGTCACCTGACAAGGCGAGTATCAGATGCAACAAAGTGCATCATCTCTGTGATATCGCTCGTCGCAAGCGGCACCCTTCTTATTGCTACGCCGTGCATGCTCTAGCTGGGGAAACCTTGCCACCAACGAATGTCCACTCTGGGAATCCTGTCGTCGATGAGCAAGGTGTTCCCCCTAACCCATTCGACCTTCATGCCCCATGCTGGGGCAACAATCATCTTGCTGAACTTATACGCTTGAAATTACTCTTCTGAGCCTCCAACAGCTTTAACTAAGTTTACTGAGGGATCCGGCGATGTGCTTCTTGTAGCGGTGTGCAAACCACCTGATCTCCTAGCATTCTCCGGCGATCTCTCACCATCTGATCTCCTAGGACTCCCATACGGCGACTGTGACGTAACTCTGGTGACCGCCGATTGCGCACACTAGAGATCGGAGAACGCCAATTCTGCGTTCGGCGACTATGCTCACTTCTGAACCATTCATCTCTTCTAGCCTACGTGTTCCACTGAGCACGCCCCACCCAGACACGCGCAAGACACGTCATCACACCCGATGACCTGGTCGGTACAGTACCTTTAAATTTTATTAACAATTGTTTTATTAAAAGTAATTAGGATTCAGAATTCCATGTAGAATCAAACTCGTTCTTCTTCTTAACTGTACCAATTGTAGCAGTTAAGATTTCCAGGAAAATACATACATGGACCTTCTTCTTTTACTATCCAACTGCATACATTACAAATGAATTCATCCCTTCTTGCTTTATAAATATCAAAGTTGTGCAAGACACCATTTCATTGAAAGATACAATGGAACAATGTTGTTTGAAAGAGGTTAACTCTAAATCTCCATCTAAAACTTCCACTCGCATGAAACTGCTGCACACCAAGATCACTCTCTGAAGATTTTCAATGAAACAAGAGGTCATGACCTCCTTCTAAACCATTTTGCACAATTACAGTTGTTTTAGAGTCCAAAACAACACTGCTTGAAGGTTGCATAAGCAGCCAAAATAAGAAAACAGTTCTAACCCTTATAAACAACATTGCACCTTTTCCCACAATCATACCCTAAGGAAACACACAACACAGAGATATTCTTAAATATATTAGAGGAAGATGAATTATTATTTACAAAATCAACACGCTAATGTTTATTCATTAAATATTTCTTAAATTAATATATTATTAATTAAATTATTTTTATAATAATATTTATTAATTAAATAGGTAATAGATTAATGGTTATTAATTATATATACCATTTTTAATTAAATAATCATTCCCTTAATATTTAATAATAATAAATAATACAATAAAATATATTAATATCAATATATTTTATTGCATACCGACAAACTCAAACATATTACCAACATAATATTAATATTCCTTACCTACCAGGGGATGAGTATAAGAATCTTATAGATCACACATAATTCATCCATTAAATAAATATTATTAATGAGTTTTTAGTTATTATAACATTTATCTCTATTACTGATAAAAAAAATAACATTTATTATCTATCGCTTCAAAACTTTCAATAATTTTTTATTGATAACGTGTTATTTTCCGATAATAAATATCCATCAATATATTGAATTTCCGATAATGAATATATTGAATTTTGGCTTTTACACTTAACAGGAAATTCATTAACGATCATTTTATTGATAATGTGTTATTTTTCGATAATAAATATCCATCAATAATTTCAGTCTTATTGCATTATTTACAAATTTAAAGTTTTTTTTCATTTTTCTTATAACATTATTATTATTAAGAAAAAACGTAGACACATAGTCAGATGATACCTATATCTTTGCTATTAATAACATCTCATGGTAAAGAATTTAATTAGCTTGATGGAGTAAATTTAACTTTTTTTTGGCTCACGAGTTTATAAAATATTTATTTTTACTGTGAAAATACTAGTATGATGATTGAAAAGCAACCAAACACATCTCAATTAATTTCGGAAATTCTCCTTCATATACATTTTGACTAAAATAACATATTTAGGTTTTTTTTGTCATTTTTTCCAATAATGTACTGTGTCAAATATCTACCTTAAAAAGCATATTGTGTTAAATAATTGTTTAAATAGTAAGGTTTATTGTAGTGATTCAGAATTTAATTTCATTATGAACATGATTTTATTACTATTTTTTATTTAAAAGTAAAGGAAAGAGAACTGATAAATTTTTCTTTTTTAAAAAAAAAAAAAATCGATTGAAAACTAATTTCTCAAAAAGATAAATTAAAAAACAAGTATATAGAACATAATAATTTAGAAATAACAGATGTAAATACGATTTTTTTTTTAACAAAATTAAGGCTTATAAATTTTGAATAATTTTTTTTTGAAATTTTGGTTCGAAAATATCATAGAAGAAAGAAAATAAAAATTCTAAAAAATATTGAAAAATGTTTCATATAATTTAAATTATTAATTTGTTAATACTAAGTATAATGATTAAAATATTTATAAGTGTAATAATTATTTTAGTAAATAAACATTCATAAAAAAGTAATAATTTTTAATTAAAATTGACATGTTTTTAACACTACCTATGTTTTATCCATATTATTATTTGTTAGAATATATGGCCTTAAACAAGAAGGGGAGTGAATTGTTTATGAAAGATTTTCGCAAACTTTAAAGGTATAATAAAGTTCAATGCAGAATCACAGATACAGAAATCCAGAAAGCAATTAAACAAAATTGTTTTAAGTTGATTATCAGAAAATCAACCAGTTGTTTTTGCGATTCAACCGGTTGTTTTTATCAGCAGAGTTAAAAACAACTTAAAAGCATAATTTAAATGAGTTCAGGACAAGAAAAAAGCACATAAGCAATTTATACTGGTTTACTCTTATACCAAGAGCTACATCCAGTCCCCAGAAACCACTAGGTATCTACTATACAATCAAAATCCATATTACAAACACACCACCAAAGAAGTGACCTTGAACATCTCAAGTCACACACTTCCTTTGACACACAATCACCACAGAAATCAGAACACCCTCTGATTCTGCACTTACACAACAATATTCAGAAATACAAGAGATACAGAAAGGATTAAACCTAATGAAGATCAAATCAAAAGATTACAACAATCATATTCCACTTCTTTGAGAAAACCCAAAAGCTTGGATGCAAATCTTGAAAACTCAAATTTGTTTTCTCACTTTCACAAATGTCTAAACTGTTCTTTTTTTCTCTTTAGGAGCATATAACAACCTCTTTAAATACTCCAAAGGTTTGTTAAACACATTTAAAGCAGGAGCCTATTCAGTTAGAAAACATTTAAAGCTGATTTGCAAACTTAACAGAAATTCTGTTATGGGTTTTCAAAAAACAATCGGTTGAATTTTCAAAATAACCGATTGAATTGGTTTGACAGCAAAGTCAACCAAGTCAAACAACTTCAAACCTTTTTCATAAACCACTAAGTATCAAACAATCGATTGAAACGATAAAACAACTCATTGTTTTTCCACTTCTTTATAAAACAATCTTTTTCAAAAAGGTTTTGATTCCAAACAGTTTTAGATTCAAACAAAGAGTGGATTACACATTGATCCTGCCTGTTGACCAGAACACTGGAGCATTGCCTCGTCAAACCTGGATCGACTTCTGCGTCGTGTTAGCCTCCGCCCTTCACCGCGATCCACCTCAAGAACCTGCGAAAGACAGAATGGCGCCGCTGCGGCCAATCACGCTCCGACGCCCAAGTCAGTGACTGAACCACCAATTACTAAGGGAAAAACTCAAGAACTCTAAGGAACCGTGCCAAGTTCTCTCTCAGTGTACTCCCGTTCTCACAGTTGTAAAGAAGTAATCTAAACGCGTGTGCGTACCTCAGAAGTTCGTTAGGATTCCTTATATACCTGGGCACTTTCTCTCTCCTGGCAGTTACACATCTGGACACGTGGCTCGCATCCAGCTGTACACGTGCCTTCATCTGGAGCATCCTTGACTTGGGCGCTACTTCTTACTCTTCAGGTTTTTTGGCTAAGTTACTTATGCATGATACAACTCAGTGCATAGCTGCCTTGGAGCGTGATCTCTTCTGGGTGGCGAGTTCGGGTGCCTTCATACACACCTTCCCTGTGGTCTCGCCGGCCGCCTTGATGATCTGCCCTACCTGCTTCACCGTATATGTTCAAGTAAGCTGTCTCCCGACCTCATCCTCTGGCCAGCTGGGAAATGACTAACTGCCTTCATCTTCGGCGATGTCCTTGTTTCGGCGATCTCTAATTATTTGGTCGCCTGGGTTCACATCTGGCGACTTCATCTTCAACCCGATGACCGCCGGTTTAGGTATGCTGGAGATCGGAGCACGCCAACTTAACAACTGGCGACTATACGAACCCCCCGACTTCCTTCCCTTCTGCCAGCCAAGTGTCCCATCCAACACGCCTATATAATAGCTCGATGCCACGTCATCACTTCCGACTACCAGGGCGGTACACAAGCCCCCCAATCTTAAGCGAAGACTTGTCCAGCGAAAAGACTAAAGAAGTCACGTCACTACCGATCTACGTGGCGCTGGCGCAGAATTCCAAACGTTCGTACTTTCTGCTTTCCTGACGCTCCACCAAACATTCTCCCAATCGCTCGACACGTGGCTTCATCAACGGTCATCTTTAGTTGTCGTTTACGCTTCCAAAAATCATTTGAAAAACCCTTAAACCCATTTCACTTCTACTGTTCCATCACCTCTTTGCCTTCTCAAACGCTCTGAGTTTCTTCTGCAAAAACCCACGACGCTCTTCAACCTTCTGAATCCTCAACTTCCTTCAGCGTTCTTCTGATCATCGAAAGGTACTCCCTTTACTTCTTCTGTTGAGTTTTCCTGCATTTTAACCGATTCACATCATCCATTAACTGCCTGGTGCATACGCTGTGGGTTGTTTCTTCTGCTTCTCCCTTCTCGTAACTTAGGGCTTCGTCTCCATTACACTGAACTTTCGTTCGTTCGTTTTTCATCCTTCTTTCACAATCGAGTCAGCCTCTGCAACCTTCGCTCACCTTTCCCTTTCTTTTTCCTTTGCAGTTTCCGCGATGGCTCGTTCAAAGATCACCCCGAATCCTCCTCCCTCGACACGAAACCCTCCATCTCAAGCTCATAACCCACCGCGAACACCTGGTGCTTCCTCCTCCCAGGCTGAGAGGCCTGCAACCTCTCATCCCAACCTTGCTCAGGCAACTCCACCCATCGCCGGAGGTGCCTCCATTCCTTCCCCAGACTACAAGAAGCTATACCCATGGGCCACCTCGACTTTGCTGAAGGAGACTTCTTCAGTAAACTCTCCCCTGGCGGTGCTTCGATTGAAGAAAGGGGACGAGCCCAACCTTTCATTTCACAAGGAGCATGACGACAAGCTGATGGTGCTACCTTGCCCCCCCGACGTGCCAATTTGTGCAGACGACAAAGGGAACAACGGCGAGTTGTTCTGCTTTGTGTACACCACCTTATTCAAGAAGGTGAAACCTAGGTTTCCCTTTACTCGTTTCGAAAGGGAGCTACTAACCGAGCTCGATATCGCCGCCGCCCAGCTCCATCCCAACAGCTGGGCATTCGTGCGGGCGTTCCAAATTGTGTGCGCACATCTGGGACTACCAGCCTCAGTTGACGTGTTCCTTTTCCTGTTCGAGGCCAAGAACCCTGGAGATCGCCTTTGGGTGAGCCTGAACGGAATTGCTGGGAGGTCGATCCTCTCTATCTTCCAGCAATCTTACAAGGACTGGAAAGGCAAATTTGTCCAAGTGCGCCAAAACGACCAGGACGTTTCGCTGCTCGACGGTTTTCCCTTGTACTGGGTAAACAAGGGAAACAAAGACTCCAAGGGAAGCTTCAGGAAGCCAAGAAGCCCTGACCACATGGGCGCTTTGGACAAGGACCTGTGCCTCTTCTGGAAGAGCGTGGCAGCCGCGAATATTACCTTTCTTACCTCCGCAATCATCTCCTTTGAGTTCTTCGAGGGCCAACTCGAGGCTCGCATAGGTTAGAGCTTACCTTAACATCTAAGTCATTGCCCTGTGCTGCACCTCTGTTAACTGTTGTTGGGCGTCTTGTCTGTTGTGCACAAGACTTGGTTTTTATTCTCTGCATCACTTGTTTGCCTCATTTGCATATCTACCCATGTATTTATCTTTCTCTTTGAGTTGACCTGTATACCTTGGTATTATGCAGATCTCATGTTGGGCAAAGGGAAACTGGCTGAATTGAGGGCGCTCGCCCGAGCCCATGGGTTGGCGTCGGGCTCCCAGACTGTGCCCAACTCAGTGGTGGAGATCGCCGCTGCCCAGGGCAGATCGCCCCCTAAGCGCCCAGCTCCTTCAGAGGCCCTGCCCGCCCAACAACGCAAAAAACTCATCCTTAGGAAGCCAAAGAGGAAAACCCCTCAGGTGATCCATGAGGATGAAGAAGAAGACGACGAGGCAACTGAGGATGGCCTCATCACCAAAAGAAGAAGGGTGGCGCCTTCTTCACCACCTGCTCCACCTCCTCCTCCAACATCGACACCGTCCTCACCACCAGCTCCCCTTCCAACACCTCCTTCTCCCCCAACTGCAACACCGCCGGTTCAAGCAGTTCCTTTGGCGGCTGCACTTCCCGTGGTTGAGGCTACTGAGCCCAACTTCATGGAGAACCCCCCGAGCGCCTCCACGCCATTTGTATCTGCTGGAGGGGGTCCTCCTTCAACCGCCTCAATCGCCGAAACTGCGGCAGGTGGGGATGAAGGTGCTCACAACTCCCCCATCATCATTATCGAGTCCCCCTCGTCGCCACCACGCCAAGAAGCTCCAACTCCCCAACCAATTCAAGAAGGTGGTGGCGAGAACCAGCACCAGGCTCCCCCAGTGCTTCCACGAGCAAACCTTTCCCTTGTGGTCAAAGGGGTGTGGGAACCCTTCTCAGCAAAACTCAAGATGATGGCAGAGGATTTCCCCTCCATCATATCAAAAGCTGTGGAGAGTTCCAGCAAGAAACTTCAGGATGACATCTCCGTGCTCCAGGAGGAGAATCGCCTAATAAGGATCGAGGTGGAGAAGTTGTCCTGCAACCTTATGTTGGCGGAGATCGACCATTCGCGGGTGGAGGATGCTATGAGCACCGAGCTGCGGGTGGCGCGCAAGGAAGCCACCGATCTACGCCATAGGGTGCACCTCTTAGCTCAAGAGAAAATTGAGCTGGAGAGCAAGCTGGTTCCCTATCGCCTCAAGGTGGCTGACTTGGAGGCGTCGATTAAAGCAGATGCCGCCAAGGTAGAAAGCCTTGAGAAGAGGTCCGTAGATCGGGAGGTCCTCTTGGGGAAAACCGAAAAAGAGAGGGACGACACCATGGCTAAGCTCGCTGAGGCCAAAAAGGAAAACAAAGGGATCGTCGCAGAGCTGGCCCAAGTGCAGGCGGAGAACAAGAGGGTTACTGAAGACCTTCTTCAAGCTCGGGAGACGGCTGAAGAACTAAAACAGCAGAACGAGGGGCTCAAGAAGCAGATTGAAGAACTCGAGCTGAGCTCTGCCCAAATCCTCGCTGCTGGGTTTGACGCCGCCTTGGAGCAGTTCGCCTGCCAATACCCTGATCTGGACCTCACCATGGTGTCATTAAACAACGAAGTGGTGGATGGGAAGATCATTCCTTCTGAAGACTAGCTGATTCCCTCCATGCACTTATTCATCTGTTTTCTTTTGCACAACCTTCTTGTAATAACTTTCCTCCTTTGTATATGTAATTTGAACTGATGCCACTGTGTTATGAAATTTTCTGCTTTTTCTTTCGATCTCTCTGTTGGCCTTGTTTTTCCTTGTAAAAAATCACTTAAACGGAATTGACTTAGCAATTTCGCGGGCGCGACTGTTCTCTAACTGCTTCAAACTACCAACTCTCGAACGATAGTCTTCTAACAACTCGTGGACTTTAAGATAATGAACCTCAGCGCGGAACCACTTTCCAAACAACGAATTTCAACCCAACTAATAGTTTAAAATATAGCTCACCCGATCCGCCTTATCAAAACGGGCCTTAACTCTTTCTATTGCTTGAATTTCTTCTGATTGCCAGAGATTCTTGGCGACACCAGCTTCCTCTTGCCTTCATAGGTTGGCCATCGTTCCCTCATCTGGGGGTAAAGGCGCCTTTCGGATCCTTCTCTATCTTCCCTGACTTTCAGAGCAGTAAGCTGGATAGCCAAGTGTTCTCTTCGAACCTACCTTAGCTATCCTTTAAACTTCCACCCTCCACACCGTACCTGAACTCGTTCGAGACGAGAAGGATTTTATCTTGCCTGAACTCGCTCATCGGCGAGAAGGTCTTTAACTCGCCTGAACTCGCTCATCAGCGAGAAGGTCTTTAACTCGCCTGAACTCGCTCATCGGCGAGAAGGTCTTTAACTCGTGCCTCTACATTGCCCCAGGGGCTACATCTTCTCTCCCTAGAAACACTGAGGACTTTTCACTGGTGCCTCTACATTGCCCCAGAGGTTACATCTTCTCTCCCCTGGAAGCACTGAGGACTTTTTGCTGGTGCCTCTACATTGCCCCAAAGGCTACATCTTCTCCCCTCTGGAAGCACTGAGGACTTTTTACTCTAACTCGCCTACACTCGCTCGACGGCGAGGAGGTCTTTATCTCTTTCTCGCCTCAGGATGCGCGAGGGCGTTGAGGTCTTTTAACTGGTGCCTCCGATCGCCTAAAGACGATGAGGACTTTAAACTTTAACTGATGCCGCCAATCGCCGAAAAACGATGGGGACTTAGAAACTTTTTAGAAAGCATGCAACATAACTTCAAAACTTGCCCTAAATCACGTTCGAGTGACAAGGTTTTTTTTTTTTTTTTTTCTTCAAAACTTTCGCAATAACGACAAGCATGCAATCTAAACAACTTTAAACTTTGAAAACTCTTCTTTTATTGGGTGGCCTCATTAAAAACCCTCCTTAGGGAAAAAAGAGTGCCCCCTTCAAACTGTTTTAACAGAAAGCTTGCAAACTCTACGTGTTTGTTTTTACTTACAAAGCTTTTAACTGTAATATAACTTGAGGTGCGTGGCGTTCCAAGTGCGAGGAATCGCCCCTCCTTCCAACGTTTCTAAACGGTAAGCGCCGTTCCCGAGCGCCTCGGTTATCCTGAACGGTCCCGTCCACTTAGGCGACAACTTGTTCTCCATCTCGTACTGGTGGGCCTTCCTCATCACCAGGTCGCCTTCTTTGAACTGCCTTGGCATCACCTTCGAGCTATATCTTCGTTCAATCCTTCTTTTCACTGCCTCAGCTTTCAATCTCGCCTCCTCCCTGACCTCCTCCAGTAAGTCCAGATTCAACCTTCTTTCCTCGTTCGAGTCTTCCGCTACAAAGTTCTAGAATCTCGGCGAGCTCTCTTGGATCTCCACTGGAATCATTGCGTCGCACCCATAAACCAAGCTGAACGGGGTCTCATGGGTTCCTGACTGCTCGGTGGTGTGGTACGCCCAAACTATACGGGGTACCTCCTCAGCCCACGACCCCTTGGCTTTCTCTAGTCTTCTCTTCAAGCCTCTGAGTAATACCCGATTGGCTGACTCTACTTGGCCATTCGTTTGAGGGTGCTCGACAGATGCAAATACTTGTTGAATAACCACCCCTTCGCACAGCTTCTTCAACAGGTGACTTGCAAACTGAGTCCCATTATCTGACACCAGGCGCTTGGGCACACCAAACCGGCACACGATGTTCTTCCACACAAAGCTTTCGATCTTGTGCGCGGTGATCTGGGCTATTGGTTCTGCTTCGATCCACTTGGTAAAATATTCAATCGCCACTACCAAGTACTTCATCTGCCTGATCGCCAGCGGGAATGGTCCCAGGATGTCGATTCCCCATGTATGAAACGGCCAAGGACTGTAAATCGACTTCAACTCCTCGGGAGGCGCCATGTGCCAATCGGCGTGCTGCTGACATTGCTTGCAACACTGTGCATATTTCTTGCAGTCTTCTCTCATTGTAGGCCAATAATAACCTGCACGGAGGGTTCTTGCGGCAAGAGCTCGACCCCCGACGTGACTTCCGCATATCCCTTCATGGAGCTCTGCCATAATTCTTGTACATTTCTCTCCGTGCAGACATTCCAGGAGTGGGTGAGTGAACCCAAACCTGTACAACTCGCCATCAATCATCGTGAACTTGCTGGAGTTCTTCTTTATCTTCCTGGCCTCCGTCGGATCCAGCGGGAGAAGGCCATCCGCCAGGCATCGCTTGTACTGTGTTACCCAGGTGTCTGGCTCATGGGTAGCGCAGACCTGTGCCACGTTCACCTCCTCTCCCCGACGTGCCCTTATTCTTGGCAATCTCAAGGTCTTCTGAGTCAAAGACCTGTGACTCCTCGCCGCTCTCTCCGTCGACTTGCTTATTTGAAGGACCGGGTGATCTGCCACAAATGCTCTGGGCGTCTTCAGAGTTTCTTGGATCACCGTCCTCTGCCTACCCCCGTTGCCCGAACTGGCGAGCTTAGCTAGTAAGTCTGCTCGGGCATTCTGCTCTCTGGGCACATGCACTACTTCAAAGGAGACTAAGGAACTCCTCAACTCCTGCACATACTCCAGGTAAGCTGCCATTTGTGGATCTTTGGCCTGGAACTCGCCTGTTACTTGTCCCGTGACCAACAGCGAATCACTCTTGGCCATTAACACCCTAGCTCCCATCTCCTTGGCCAGCAAGATACCGGCGATCAGCGCCTCATACTCTGCTTGGTTGTTGCTGGCCTTGAAGGCAAACCTCAGGGACTGCTCGATTAGCACGCCGTTGGGCCCTTCCAAGATGACTCCAGCACCACTGCCCTGCTGGTTCGACGATCCATCCACTGAAAGCACCCAACGAAAGTCATTCCCCTCAACTCGCGTGGCTTCTGACGAGAGCTCGACCACGAAATCTGCGAAAATTTGTCCCTTAATCGGACCTCGAGGCTCATACTTGATGTCGAACTCCGACAACTCCACAGCCCATTTCACCATCCTCCCAGCTACGTCGAGCTTCTTCAGAACCTTCTGGATGGGCAAGTCGGTCATCACCAATATTATGAAGCTATAGAAATAGTGGCGTAACCTTCTTGCCGAAAAGACTACTGCCAGTGCAGCCTTCTCCAGGGCCTGATATCTCGTTTCAGGGCCCTGCAGCACCTTACTAACAAAATAGATAGGCCTCTGGACCTGATCTTGGTCTTGGGCGAGCACCGCACTTACCGCCCTCTCAGTCACAACAAAATACAACCTGAGAGGGGTCCCCATCAGCGGTTTGCACAAAACCGGCGGGCTCGCCAGGTACTCTTTAAGTTTGACGAAGGCTTCTTCACACTCCTTCGTCCAGGCAAATTTGTTATTCCGCCTTAAGCACTGAAAGTACGGATGGCCCTTCTCTCCACTAGCCGATACAAACCGAGACAGGGCGGCCATCCGACCCGTAAGCTGCTGCACCTCCTTCACGGTAGTCGGGCTCCTCATCGCCAAGATCGCAGCACACTTATCAGGGTTGGCTTCTATTCCTCTCTCAGTTAAGAGGAATCCCAAGAACTTCCCAGCTTCCACACCAAAGATGCACTTCTCGGGGTTCAGCTTTAACCTGAACTTGGCGATCGTAGCGAACAACTCCTCCAAGTCCGCAACGTGCTTGCTCTTTTCTGGCGAGGTCACGACCATGTCATCCACGTAGGCTTGCACATTTCTTCCCAGCATTGGTGCAAGCACCCGATCCATCAACCTCTGGTACGTGGCCCCCGCGTTTTTCAGCCCAAATGGCATCACCTTGTAGCAGTAGCACGACCTTTCGGTCATGAAGGTGGTCTTCTCTTCATCCCTAGGATGCATCTTTATCTGGTTGTACCCCGAGAAGGCATCCAGGAAGCTCAGCAACTTACACCCTGCAGCATTGTCGACCAGGGCATCTGTACTTGGCAAAGGATATGAATCCTTTGGGCAGGCTTTGTTCAGATCAGTGAAGTCGACGCACATGCGCCACTTCCCATTGCTCTTCTTCACCAGCACGACGTTGGCCAGCCACTCAGGGTACTGCACCTCCCTGATATGGCCTGCAGCGAGGAGCTTCTGGGTTTCGTCTCTAATCGCCTGCCTCCTCTCCTCGTTGAACTTCCTCCTCCTCTGTCGCACCGGCCTGACTTGGTTGTCCATCGCCAGATGATGGCACAAGAAGTCGGGATCGATCCCGGGCATGTCCGAAGCGGACCATGCAAACTCATCCAGATGCCGCTCTATCACCTTGGCGATCTGGTCCTGGAGCTCAGCCTCCAGAGATCTTCCCAGCTTGAAGATCTTTCCCCCGATCTCCCTTTCGAGCCACTGCTCGACGGGTTTTGGTCTGGTTTCTCTGGCGATCACCGCTCTGGCGATTCCCAGTTCCCTCGCTTCCTCAGGGCGATTCCTCACCTCTTCTTCCTCTAGACCGACGTTCCCCTCCCCCCACTCAGCATCCACCATCACCACGTCGCTTCCGGCGGTCTCCTCTATTACCGTCGGCCTGGGCTTCACACCGGGAGGCGGGGTGGTTGTCACGTAACTCACGGACCTCTTGTTCTTCAAGCTATTCTCATAACACTTTTTTGCTTCTTTCTGGTCGGATTTGATGGTGATCACCACCCTTTCCATAGATGGTAGCTTCACCTTCATGTGCCGGGTTTAGGGTATGGCGCCTATTCTGTTGAGCGTGGGTCTTCCCAACAGAATGTTGTATGCTGAAGGAGCATTCACGACAAGGTACTTGATTTTCTCTGTTCTTGAGCCCGCCTCATCCGTGAACGTAGTCCTCAACTCAATGTACCCCCTGACCTCCACCTGGTCGCCAGCGAAACCATACAAACACCCTCCATAGGGCCTCAGCTGGTCAAGGGGTAGCTCCAGCTGTGTGAAAGTCGACCAGAACATCACGTCTGCCGAGCTTCCTTGGTCCACCAGAACCCTGTGGACCTTCCTGCCCGCCGTTATCAACGAGATGACTATAGGGTCGTTGTCATGAGGCACAACGTCCCGAAGATCTTGCTTTGTGAACGTAATGTCCACATCCGGCGAGTGGTCCTCGAACATGTCCACCGTCATGACAGACCTCGCATACCTCTTCCTCTGTGACGCGGTGCATCCACCATCTGAGAACCCTCCTGCAATGGTGTGTATCTCTCCGTGAGTGGGCATCTCGTGCTGCTGACTCTCACCGCCTGCTGGCTGGGAGCTCGACGCGCCCCCTGTCCTTCTATCCAGCAAGTAATCATTCAGGAACCCGCTCTTGACCAGGTCGTCGAGCTGGTACCCTAAAGCCAAACACGAGTCAACGGTGTGACCAAAGCCCTGGTGGAACTCGCACCAGGCGTCTGGCTTTGGTCCCAACACCTTGTCGCCCACCTTCTCCGGCGCCTTCAGCCTGGCTGCTATGTTGGGGATGGCAATCAGATCCGCCAATCTCATCACAAACTTATGTTTTGGTGGGCGATTGTACTCCCATCGTGCTGGTTGAAAGCGCCCTAGGCCCCTGCCCTTGTTCTTCCTTGGGTCGTAAGGATGGCGAGTCCTCTGATCCCTCTTGGCCGCCGCCGTCTCCAGCACCCTCTGTGGCTGGATCCTGGTCTGGGCACGTGGCCTAGCGGGGGCCACGCTTCCCCTCTTCTCGGCGACCTCACTTTCATCGGCGATGTGGGCCACCGCAAGTCGCCTAACCTCAGCAAACGTGGCGGGGTGGGCCCTAATCAATGCTTCGCAGAAGGGTCCCGGCAGCACGCCCTTCTTGAACGTGTAGACCAACATCTCTTCGTCCTTGGCCGGTGAGCGGACCATCTGTGCCCCAAAACGATTCAAGTAGTCCCTGAGGGACTCTCCATGGTACTGCCTGATGTTGAACAGATCATAAGACACCCTAGGCGGCGCCTTGTTCACTATGTACTGCTCGACGAAGATCTTCGAAAATTGTTGGAAGTTGGTTATGTGGCCTGTAGGCAGGCTCACAAACCATTCCAGTGTTGTTCCCTGGAGTGTGCTTACGAACATCTTGTAGTACACAGCATCCGATCCTCCTGACAGCATCACCTGCGTGTGGAAGGTGGTGAGATGTGCCTCAGGATCCTCCACGCCGGTAAAAACAGCTTTCACGGGTACTACACTCGCAGGGATAGGCGTGTCCGTAATCGCCTGAGCGAAAGGCATAGGGAAAACGCGAGGCGGCGTTGACGGCGCGACCTCTTCAGCGGCTGGACGCCCTCGCTGCTCCTGAAGAGCTTGACGCAGTTCCTCGGTCATTCTGCTAAGCTCTTCATTCCTGGCCCGAGAGGCGACCAGGTCCTCGTGCATTCTTGCCTGCTCTATACGCGAGGCTTCCACATTCGTCTGCAGCGAACGCATGATTTCCACCATCTGCGCCATAGTCATGGCGCCTTCAGCAGCAACGGGCGCAACTGGACTTGAACGGTTGCTTCTCATTTTTCTCATGAAAACTTAACAGATCACCAAGAGCAATGAACAACGCCTTCTTCAGGAACGACTGATGCAGCAATCAATCGGTCAGAACCTCGTGGACTCCGAAGAACTTCAAGAACATGGACTCAAACAGCAGAAACCTCCACAGAAACTCGCGACTTCACCACAAAACCACCGCTTCTCAACGAGCTCCCGATGCACTAGCCAGAAACGCAAACGAACAGGAAAAGCACCGAACAACCGATTATAAACCGTGCGAACAGCAAGAAACTCCAAGAAAACCGAACGAAAGCTCAAACGAACGGTGGAAAACCTCCCGACACTGAACAAACCCAAACGAACGGTAGAAACTTCGAAAACGCCGAACAAAACTCGAACGAACGGCGGGGAATGGTTGCACCAGCACACAACCACACAGAAACTGCAGAAATTTCCAAGAACTCACGCTGTGGATGGGAACAGGTTTAACACGGCCCCACGGTGGGCGCCTGATGATTCTGCCTGTTGACCAGAACGCTGGAGCATTGCCTCGTCAAACCTAGATCGACTTCTGCGCCATGTTAGCCTCCGCCCTTCACCGCGATCCACCTCAAGAACCTGCAAAAGACGGAACGGCGCCGCTGCGGCCGATCACGCTCCGACGCCCAAGTCAGTGACTGAACCACCAATTACTAAGGGAAAAACTCAAGAACTCTAAGGAACCGTGCCAAGTTCTCTCTCAGCGTACTCTCGTTCTCACAGTTGTAAAGAAGTAATCTAAACGCGTGCGTACCTCAGAAGTTCGTTAGGATTCCTTATATACCTGGGCACTTTCTCTCTCCTGGCAGTTACACATCTGGACACGTGGCTCGCTGATGTGATTCCTATAGCCACATAGAACAAGATTCTTGACATTTTTAGGAATCACCTTGAGCTGGAAAATATAGAGGCACTTTCTTAGAGTTGGATCATGGTTCTAAGTCAAGAACTCACCAATAACAAGTACCAAATCCCAAACTCATTTGGATGAACCAAATATTGTCAAATTGAATCAACAAAGGAATTATAAAATGGATTGACCGAACAGAATTAGGCAAGAAAACATATGAACCGAACATAAAAGGAATTGAAAACAAAAACAGAACATAGGTGCTGGAAAATGGAATAGCCGAACCAAAACAAATCAAAAACACAAGGCAACATGAACAATTGAAAAAGAAGAAAGGAAGGAGAAGAGAATGCTCATGAAGATGGAAGAATGGTTGGATGATCACGCCACTAGAAGTATGGTTGCTCCTATTTCCACTATTTCCCTTTCAATGTCACGCCTAGACACAAGGAGTGTAGGCTTAGAACTCTTATCTTTTTTATCTTTTTTATCTTTTTCACTCTCCCTCTTTTTCTTCATGATAACTTGGTCCTCATGGACTTCTCTTGGAGAGAGAGATTTTAAAGTAACCTTGTGACCATGGAATTCAAAAGATAATTTGTTGGTAAAGCCATCATGTAAAACTTTTCTATCAAATTGCCAAGGCCTTCCCAAAAGAACATGAGTGGCTTCCATGGGCACAACATCACATAATACCTCATCTTTGTATTTTCCAATGGAGAAATGGATGAGGACTTGTTTATTAACAATTATTTCTCCTACTTCACTAAGCCATTGTAACTTGTAGGGCTTTGTATGAGAGATAGTAGGCAATCCAAGCTTATCTACTACTCTTGTACTAGCCACATTTGCACAACTACCCCCATCCACTATCAAGGAACAAATGTTGTTTTGAATAAGACATCTTGTATGGAAAATATTTTCCCTTTGACTTTCATCAAAAGGTTGTGAAACTTGTCCAAGAAGTCTTCTCACAACTAACAAGTCCCCTTCAAGTGGACATTCGCTCTCTTCCTCACTAGATGCATGAGAATGCAATGAATGCTTTGGAGAATCCGAATCATGCTCACTAACTACAATGCCCTCATGCATGTACATACTTCGTTTGGAAGGACAATTTGCAGCAATATGACCATAACCCATACATTTAAAGCATTTAGTGTTAGATGTTCTAGTGGGAGACTTAGGTCTAGAAGTTGATGGCTTAGATTCCTTGGGTTTGAAAGAAGAATCTTTGGAAGGATGTTTAGAAAAAGAAGTTTTGTTTCTCCAAGACTTGGAGTAGTATCCATCATTGGAAGCATTTTTAAAAGAGGTTTTCTTAGCAAGTTAGGCTTCCACCTTCATTGCAAGATGAACTAAAGAGCCCAATGATGAATACTCTTGTAACTCAACAATGTCCTGAATATCCTTCCTAAGACCACTCACAAACCTAGCAACCATGGCTTCTTCACTTTCTTCTAATTCAATTTTAAGCACAAGCGTCTCAAGCTCCTTATAATATTCATCCACATTTAGCGTGCCTTGTTGAAACCGTTGGAGTCTCAACATGAGGTCTTTCCTAAAATGTGGGGGCACAAACCTAGCGCGCATATGATCCTTTAAAGAGTTCCAAGAGTCCACGGGAGGACCCTTGTGATAGATAATGTCCTTTACAATTCCATGCCACCATTTCATGGCATAATCACTAAACTCTAGGGTGGCTAGCTTGAGCTTATGCTCATCTTGGATCTCATGGATCTCAAAAATTTGTTCACACTTAGCCTCCCAATCTAAATACACATTTGGATCACTAGAACCATTAAAACAAGGTAGTTTGACCGAAGGAAGCTTGGACTTTGCATCATGGTAGAAGCCATTGCCGTAGTGAATTCTTTCCCCTTGGTGATGATGTCTTTGTCCATGGACTTGGGGTGGAGGTCTCCTTCTCCTATGCTCATCTTCACGGCCAACATCATTTGAAGAAGCTCTTGAAGATGGTCTATGAGAATGATGTCCATCATGGATAGAAGGAGATGGTCTAGTTTGTTGGACCTCCATCTTTTGCAATTTCTCCTCCAACCGTCTAATTGTTCTTTGAGCTTCATGTAATTCACCAATAATTGAAGCTTTGGAAGGAGAATTCTGCTTGTAGGATGCATCACTTGAAAATCCAGCCATTTGTAATTAAAAACAGCAAACACACAAAAACAGCAAACAAGTTAAAAATTAGCAAAAACAGTGAGCTGTAATGAAACTGCCGAAGTGAACTAAGGCTGAAAAAGATATCACTCTCAAAGAAATAATGTTCTTGCTCCAATCTGATCTTGAGGCCTTGGAATCCTCAAATGAAATATGTCAAAGCAAGCACACCAATCTTAAGAGCCAACCACCACAAAACCAAAGAAACAATAAAGACAAACAAGAAAAGGTATAAGCAAGGAAAAGGTAATTGCAAAAGGAATACTATATGTAAGACAAACTCAAAGAGTAAGAATGAAAGACAATCAAGAAAATAAAGAACTCAATGAGAAAAGTAGGCACACAAAAGAATACCTAAGGAAAAGCACTAGAGTAGATGAAGAAAACAAAAAAAAAAAATTTAGCTACTGGAAATTTTTTTTTATGCAAACTGTGTTTGATATTCACTGATTTAACTGGAACGTTGTAGAGCGAACTGGATTATGAAAATTATACCACAGAAACTTCAAGATGTTAACTCAAAAATGGCACTGGAATCAAATAAAAACAGTAAGCCAATTGAGAGAAATAAATTTTTTAAAATCGCTGCCAGATTACCGTATTTTTTTTTCGGCAGGAATGTACACTTTTTTTATTTTATTTATCATTTTTTGTGTACTTCATATTTTTGAATGATTCTTTTTTCTATTCTTTTCTAACACTTTTAATATCTCAAATCCAGAATTTCAGAATTTTACAGTACGTAAATCAGTTGCAATAAGGAAAAACAGTAAGCACTTTTTTCAGAAACAGAGGAATCCTAATAGGAATAAAAAACAGGATGATGAACTAGCAAAGACATAATAGAAAATGATGTATTGGAACTTGTATAGGTCTAGAATACAAGTATGAACTCAATTCTAAAAAGAAAATGCACAAAGGATCAACATCAAATCAGAAAATTATATGACACCAAAGCAAGAAACAATCAAAACAATAAAAGTACTACTAGAAGTAATGACATATATGGAATAACATGACTAAGACAAAACTTGACATGATTCAAAAATTAAAAGACACAACACAAATTGTAACAAGTGAAAGGAAGCTTAAGGTAAACTCTAGGAAGGATAATGCCATTCCAAAAGAGCAACCATACTCATAAGAATTATGAGTGCCATAAACCTTTCCACAAACACTTGGAGCAAAAGAAAAACAGCAAGAATACTCAATTAAAATTCTAAAACAGAAACTTAAATTGCAAGAAATTAAAAAGAGCTCTTGAAATAAAGTGCACACAACTCAACAATTAAACAAGAATGAACCTAAGACTCATGATACCACATGATGTGATTCCAATAGCCACATAGAACAAGATTCTTGACATTTTTAGGAATCACCTTGAGCTGGAAAATATAGAGGCACTTTCTTAGAGTTGGATCATGGTTCTAAGTCAAGAACTCACCAATAACAAGTACCAAATCCCAAACTCATTTGGATGAACCAAATATTGTCAAATTGAATCAACAAAGGAATTATAAAATGGATTGACCGAACAGAATTAGGCAAGAAAACATATGAACCGAACATAAAAGGAATTGAAAACAAAAACAGAACATAGGTGCTGGAAAATGGAATAGCCGAACCAAAACAAATCAAAAACACAAGGCAACATGAACAATTGAAAAAGAAGAAAGGAAGGAGAAGAGAATGCTCATGAAGATGGAAGAATGGTTGGATGATCACGCCACTAGAAGTATGGTTGCTCCTAGATGAGTGTGCAAGCCGCCACTTGAGGAAACCATGGTCCTTCAAGATAAGACTAGAGTAGAGGGCTCAAAAGCTCTCCAAATGCTCACTCCAATTTTGAGTATAGTTTCTTTAGATAAATTCAAATCTGAATTTTACAAGGAAGGCACCTCTATTTATAGCCTAAGGTGCTGAAAAATGAAAGCTAAAACAATTCAAAATTCCCTCCCAAATCAATCTAGAACCGGCGCTTATTTGCAAAGCAAGGAAGGTGTGATCCTTTCCTTCACTTTGGCACCCCCTATTCTACTCCTACACCTATCTACTAATACACCCCCCTAAAGCTCCTAACTAAAACCTAAAAGATGCTATAACAAAAGAGGTTTCTAAAGTTTCCCTCTAAGCACCTTTAACTAAAGAAACTACAAAAAGAGAAAATAAATGTCCTCTAGCTCCCAAAGCTTTGAACATGCTTCTTGTAATCCTTTGAGGTGGACTTTGACCTCCATGGGCGTCCTCCATTTGTGCCTCCACCTCTTCTTGAGCTTGATGAGTGGCCTCCATGTTCTCTTGAGCTTGATCTCCATCACTCGCATCCAGCTGTACACGTGCCATCATCTGGAGCATCCTTGACTTGGGCGCTACTTCTTACTCTTCAAGTTTTTTGGCTAAGTTACTTATGCATGATACAACTCAGTGCATAGCTGCCTTGGAGCGTGATCTCTTCTGGGTGGCGAGTTCGGGTGCCTTCGTACACACCTTCCCTGTGGTCTCGCCGGCCGCCTTCATGATCTGCCCTACCTGTTTCACCGTATATGTTCAAGTAAGCTGTCTCCCGACCTCATCCTCTGGCCAGCTGGGAAATGACTAACTGCCTTCATCTTCGGCGATGTCCTTGTTTCGGCGATCTCTAATTACTTGGTCGCCTGGGTTCACATCTGGCGACTTCATCTTCAACCCGATGACCGCCGGTTTAGGTATGCTGGAGATCGGAGCACGCCAACTTAACAACTGGCGACTATACGAACCCCCCGACTTCCTTCCCTTCTGCCAGCCAGGTGTCCCATCCAACACGCCTATATAATAGCTCGATGCCACGTCATCACTTCCGACTACCAGGGCGGTACACACATTAATCTACCTAGTCCCACCCACACAAGCAGCAACTTCAGTCTTCCATCAAACACCGTGGATTTGGAGACATCAAAGCTTCAAGATCATCCTTGATCAACATTATCATCATAATCATTTTCATAATTGTGTGTATAATTAAAAAAAAATGTTATAAATAAATAAAAATTGACTTGGAATATTTTTAATATATGATTATTTTTTAACTCTAGCTTAGTCCATGCATGATGAGGTTCCTACGAATGATATGAATGCACTCATTGCCTATGAATAACCAATGTATCATGGTGAGCCTCTGTCCAGCTTTGAGACACTCTTTACATGATGGATACACTGTCAGCAGACTAAAAAGCTTATTTTGAAATGACTCAAGCCCGGTTCCAGAATGTGGATCATCAAATTGAAAGAGTTCAGGAGCAGCTGGCTGAGCTTTATTACAGGGACAAATGATGATTCCTCTACACATTTGAGCTTTTATTTCTACACTATGTTTAAATTCACTGGACTGTTTTCTATGCTCTTTGTCTTAAGTTTACTGCACTATTCTATTTATGTTGGTTATGGACTGTAAAAGTGCTTAAGAACTTAAAACATTATTTGTCTCTTTATGCATGGTTGATTTATAGTTATTATTTGTTTGTGCATTGACTCTGTTTGATGAACACAAATGGGGAGAAGTAAGTGTATGTATGCTTTGATGAAAGGTATATGGTACTGTTTCTTTTATGCCACAAACTTTGACCAAAATGCAGCAATAGCAACTCAGATTACTAAGATTAGCCTTGTTACTCTCTTCAAAGCATGGTTATTTGTCTCCATCAAACAGGGGAGATTGTTGGAGATCTTGAAGATTTTGCTCAACTTATGTGAAGAGTGTTTGATGAAGAACATAAGCTTGGGGATGTATAGGTTATTTTCTTATGTAGGATAGTATTGCTTAAGTGGCCTTTTGCATTTTTATAAAACTCCATATACCATAGTCATGGTAAGGATCTCAGGCACAAGGGTCTTTTAAAAGGTGTTTAAAAAATTTGTTCAAGTTTTTCAAAACTGATTTTACTGCACTAAAATTTCAATGTGTTGTTTGGTAAAACAATTGATTTAATTGTACTACACCAAAACTGTTTTATTTTCACAATTCTCTTTTGTCTCCAATATTCATTTTTGTTAACATATTCTGTTTTTAACTAACCAAAGATTGGTTATGTTACCATCAAGTGCTTTCAAAAAAATACAAACTGATCTTTTAAGCATTAACCTGTTGTTTTATAACAATTTTGAAAACTATTTTGAGAAAGTTGTTTTGATTTGAGTCCTATAAAAGGATATTTGTATCACAATTCAAATCATCCCTTGCAATACAAATTACTTATTGTTTTCAAGAGTTTTCTACGAAGTTCTCAAGTGAGTTATGTTTTTCAAAATTTTTGAAAGTTCTTGTGTTCTCTTTTACATTAACTGGGGATTTGAAGTTCCATTAAAGTGTTGCAACTGTGCAAATCCAGTTTTGAGTCTCTAAAGTTTGGATAACAAGGTGTTTTCTTTCCTTAAACTCTTTTCTGTGTAAGGTGTATTCATTTATTTATTGATAGTGTTTCTTGAAGTAGAAAGTTGCTGAAATTGTGTTTTTCAGCTTGTATCCTTGGTTCTTGAAGGGTTCAAGAACTGGCTTGTATGTAATATTCTATAAAGATTGTTGTGTTTTTAATGGAATCCATCTTGGTGTGAGATGAGAGTGGATGTAACTCAAGATTGAGTGAACCATTATAAATCTTTGTGTGTTATTCTTCTTTCATAAATCACAACCTCTAAGACTGAGGAATTTGAAGAACTATAATAATTGAATCGGTTGTTTTTTAATTGAATTTGTTGTTTTACTACAATATTGGTCTGGTTTATATTCTGATTTCAAGATTCTGGAAAGAATTTAATGAAACTTAAAAATTGCAAGGTAGTCTTGATCTTTGACAGATTCATACTTAAAATCAAGTCATCAAAAACCAAGTCTCTTATCAAAACAATAAATTGCAGAACTTATTAATCTAGCATTTAAAAAGAAAATCATTTCTCTTAAGTAAACTGTAAAACTACTCTCAAATTAAATATTTGTTTTTAATGCTTCTGTTTTAAATCAAAAATTAAAAAAGAAAACTTGGTCTTAGTTGATTCGGTTTTGGTTTCAAGATCTTGCTTATCAAACTAAACTTAAATCTTTGACAATTCACTGTCTTTTAGAAATATCTTTGAATACTGTTTTTAATATTCATTATGTATAAGGATAAGAACAACTTAAAATAGAATTCTTAAGTCGGGAATATAATCTGCTAGTTCTGAAACTAACCTATTGTTATTTATGGATTGCACCCTAAATAAGAAATTCAATCTATTTTTCTTCAAATAAATTTGTTCTTTTACTGACAGGATCTCTTAAGGCTTACATTTGCGAAAATAATTCAAAGTACAATTCACCCGCTCTCTTGAATTTAGACTCCCACATTAAACCCTAGGCCAGTCATTAAACCTAATTAGGTCACATGATGCACACTTGATCATGCTTATCTTGTGACTTCATTTAGGTGCCTATTTACAAACCAATTTACATTTGAATTTCCCACCTTTTTTTTCTTGTAAATGACTTATAACTGTCATTTTGTTGTCAAATTAAAATGATTCTAATGTAGACTTGTCTAATGCTAGATAGATGATAGTATAATTGTGGCCAAATGACCCCAAGTCGTGTCCCAACGAATCCAATAGTAAAATAAAAAAATCAGTGTTTAGAATCTATCTGTGAGCAATAAAAAGTTAGCAATAACAATAATAATAAAAAAGGGGTTGAAATAATTGTGCAGAAAATATAAAAGATATTAAAAAAGCAAATAAAAAGCAGTTGATCCCCAAGTTCTTCAATTCTTCATAGGTTCTCTAAAAATTAATCCCTTCTCAATCCTCCAACAGAGCTAAACTAGATTGAACATGTGCCAATATGATTCAACTAAAACTTACCAGTAAAGCATGCGTCTACTAGTTTAATCAGTACCCACTTTGTTCCATACGTATACTCCATGGGAATGCTTATCTCCTCTCTCTTGAATTATGCGCCTACGAAATTAATTAGAACAATGTGAACTAACTAAGAAACCAAAGTTTAAGATAAGGAAGACTTTCAATCATGCGTTCAAGTAAAACCTCTCACAAAAACTAGTTTTCGAAGAGATTAAACAATTAAAACAACTACTATAGAGAATTAAAAATCAAAAATTTTATTGAACAAAACCTTAGAACTCAACGGGGAATTACAAAGGAATTAACCAAAAAGGTTTAGCCTTTCATGAAATGGCAAAAGAATTATAAAGAACAAAAGAAACTAAGAAAACCCTATGAAGCTCCCCCTTTCTCCTTTATGCTTGTGTTCTTTTATAGACTTTTCTGCTCCAAGGATCTCGAGAAAATATTGTAGTTTAGATTTTCTTAACAGTTTCCAACTTTCCAAAATTCTTATATTTTGCAGAAGATTTGCTTCCAATTATGTTTATGAGATATTGTATATTTTATTTTCTCTTTCTTCTCCTCAAAATTTGTTTTTTGTTTTGATTCAAGAAGCAACTTAGACTTTTGCATGTTTGGCCCATTCACAGAGGTAAACGCTTCCTTCAGACCCTTTACTCTAAAAACACAAAATTAACAAAAATAATAGTTAAGGCCCAAATAAATCCAGTTATATGAATATTAATTAAAATAATGGATTTTTTTTATTATTATAGTCCAATAATCCATGATTAAAGCTATTGAGTGTGAATAAATATATGCTCATCAATGACGGGCCCTTAAACTTATAAATTGGGGTGCTTGGTTCATGTTTAGAAAGATCAATTCTGCTACAAAATTGCTAGCCTAAGCAGTCCCTTGCCTAAAACTCTCCAGGATAGACATCTTTGGTCTTCTTCTTCATCTCTTTAAATGATATAGCCGAACCAATCAATCTCCCTACACTTCATGCACCTACAAATCCTTGATCCATTACTTCCGTTAAGCTTAAGCAAATTTCATTCAAAAACTCAAGAAAATATGAAATTGATTTGTCAATAATATAAACAATTTTTAAATATCATTCTTACATTCTATATATAACATATAATATATTTACTAATACAAGATTACTACATACTATATAAAAATAAATTACTTCAAAATCATATCTAAAGAATAATTAATTTAGTCTCAATTTCATACCTTACAAATAATAAATAATTTTTAAAATTTATTAAAAATATATTTAAACTTTTGGATAAGTTTTAATATAGACATAATGTAATATAAAATATTTATTTATTATGAATGAGTTTCTTTTAATACTTTTAGATAATATTTTGGATCAAATACTTATTTTTTTTAATAATGTCCAAGTTATTATGAATATGAATAGTTTCAAAATAATAATATAATAATTTAATTTACATATATTATAAGACTACTACTTATTTTTTTATAATGTTAGATTTATCATTAATATAAATAATTTTATGCATATCATTCTTACATTTAATATACAAGAATAATTTCATATGATTCTTACATTTCATATACAATAATAATTTAATATATTTACTGTTCTCGCCGGTTGACTTTAGTAGAAAGTTCCGCTTTGAACCTGTCTCTTCTAGATTCTGTTATGCGTCTTCTCTTTGCACTAAAACGTGGCTTTGTTGGGACAGAGAGGGCTCTACCTGTTGATTACACTCCGACGATCAAGTCAATGAGAGCTTACGAAAATAAGATAAGTATTAAGTTTCAGTCTAGTATTCAGAAACAGCGTACCTTTACCTAGGGTCTCAAGCCTCTTTTATAGCTTACTCGTTTTAAAACTTTCACTTACGATTATGTAATCTCAACATAAAGTATAAAATAATAATAGAAAACCACCTGCTCATGGGCACCACTTATCTTCAGGTGCTAACAATAGGAAAACATTCTGTTCATGGGCACCTTCACTTATGGTGCTACAACAGAAGAGAATCTTACGCACCTTTATTCTCGGGTGCTTTCTACTTATTAACAACTTTATCTTTTCAATTAACAACTTTATGCACATGTTTATTCAGTTAACAACCACAAATATATTAACACATACACTTATCTATTAACATATATATATATATATATATTTAACTAACAATCAATATATGACAAAACTTTATTATTTTAATTATTCTTCATCGGGCTTACTAATATGACTGGACCAAACTCATTACCCACCCTTTGGGCCCAATAGCCGAGTTGACCTACCCACATACCTAGACGAGGTCCTGAGATCCCAAGCACTCCTGGCCGTTACACACGCCCCCAGGCACGAGCTGAACTTGGCTAAGCGAAAAGGCTTTTCGAGTGCCTTAGTGGCTGAAATGACCACACTCAATCCCAAGTGTACATGTGGCACCTCCATCAACGGTGGGAAAGCATTACCGCTTGACATTCCCCTTCGAAATTCCCACTCCAATTCCACTATTCCATTTCCCCAAAATCTCTAAAACCCTCTCCTTTTGTCTTCTTCCTCACGCAATCTTTCACTCTTCAAAAAAACTCCTTGTATTCTTAAAACTTCTTCCCAGAGCTTTCCTCTTCCTCTTGCGCCATCAAGATCTTCTACAACAAAGAAAACTTCTTTTATTAACTCGCTTATCGCAATAGGTATTTCCTTTTTACCATTCTCCATCATTGTACATTCATCTTGTCGATCATACTGCCTGGGCTCATCATCAAACATTTACATTATTATTCATATTGCTTGAGCTGCGAAAGCTTTAAGTTTAATAAAGTTGAGCGACACTTGGCCGAGAAGACCAAGGAGGTTGCAAACCAGGTCCAAGAGGCTACTACAGAAAGGAGCAAACTCTTGGATGAGGTGAACAAACTCAAAGGAGAGCTAGCTAAAAAAGATTAAGAGTTGGCCAAAGAAATTGATGCATGCAAGCAAGACGCCGCCCAAGCCTACCTTGTAGGATTTGAGGCGGCCATCAAACAAGCGTCAGGACTCTACCCTGACATTGACTATTCTTAACTCGGTCCGGGTAAAACCGTGGTTGATGGATGGTTAACTAAGGGATGATGATGTGAGTTGATTTTAGGATTGTTCATTTGTATGGTGACACTTTACTTAGATTTAGATTTTAAGACAATTATAGGTGAGAACCTAAGAAAAATCCCCATTGGACATTAACTTAACCAAGTGGTTAAGTATATGTGAAGGTTCATTTCACAAAGGCAAAGGAAAAACACAATTCAAAGGTGAGAATGATGACAAATATGGTGCAAAAATTTAACAAACACTAGGTGAGCAAGAATATGGATCGAATTGAAAACAAGGAAGCAAAAACAATTAATAAGACTAGAAAACCGAATTGACACAATCAAAATGGAATGTATTAATGGAAGAGAATATGAAAGAAGAACTTATGAAAGTGGAGCTAGGATGAGACACGCCACATGATGGGATGGAATCACCAAGATGAGAGCATGGGAGGCCGTCACTCTAGAGCTCATTTCTCACAAGATAAGACCAAGTTTAGGAGGAGATACACTCACTCACAAATCACACAAAAATTGTGCAGAATTTCTTTACCCTAATTTCAACTTGTCCATACATGAGGTAGGCCTCCCTATTTATAGATTTAGGAGCCTTGGAAAAGAAGAAAATAGGGTAGAATGGGAAAGGAAGAAGTGGTGCGGTTTTAGGGTTTGACTTTGGTCAAAACTACACCATCCTACACATTCTAGAAACTTGGGTTTCCTTTCTACCCTAATGGACTTCTTATGGGCCCATTCTTATGTCTTCACCTACTAATTACGCTATATAAACCTATTCTTGCTTATTCTACTATTTGGACCCCACATGTGAGCCCAACTTATTTACAACATTTTCTAATTATTAAAAAGACTAGCAAAGAACTTTAGGTGCTTTGGTCCTTGTCCAATTCTCCCTCTGGTGAGGTATCTTCTTTAACATGACTTTTCTTTGTGTATTTGAACATCCTTGGTCAAATCCTTGTGGGCTTGGTTTGCATCAGATGAGTAATCTTATCTTTCAATCGTCGATAATCTCTTAATATTTGAACAATGTAAAGTTTTTTATTTATCAACACTTTTACCTCATGCATGATAACTGTGACTTTCCTTGCCAATGTATGTCTCACTATTTAACTTAGTAAACTTCTACTAGCTTAAGCTAGGGCATGCCTTGTTATTTAACTTAGTAAACTTCGACTAGCCTAAGTATAACAACTATTGATAACATATCAATTTAACACTTAGGCTAACTTTCTAAGTTTAAGTAATAACAAGAATTCAATACACAAACTAAGCATGAGAAGTCTTGGGGTTCTCAAAGAACTAACCTTTTGATCAACTATACCCCATAGCTACAACGAGCCAATGCTCATTCTCGAAGGATATAGGTGCATTTCACAAACGTGGGCAAGGATCAAATACCTTAACCTCGCGCATACTCGTATAACTGCACCTTTCTAAGCTTGGTCCTCATCCTATGCCAAGAACGATTCATTTATCTGTTAGGGTATCTATACTTGGATACTCACTCATACCTGAGTTAACCCAAATTGATTGTAAACATAAGCAAACCGTTCCATTGCACATTACTTAATCATTCCACAAAGCGCCTGAACTTGGGTGATCGCTCGGACATCGAGTTAGGTTGTCTTACCTTGCCTTGAGCCAAACAACTTTAGTCATAGCAAATCAAGTTGTAGAGCCCCTGAACTCGGGTGGTCATACTTGACACCGAGCTAGGTCGTCTTACCTGACAATAGATACTCAATTATCACATAGGGCGCCTACTCGGATAATCTAACCGAGACAGGTCATCTTACCTGAGAATGGATAATCAATTTACACACAGGGCGCCTACTCGGATAATCTTACTGGGACAGGTCATTTTATCTGTAAGTAGATAATTAACTTACACACAGGGTTCCTACTCGGATAATCTTACAGAGACAGGTCATATTATCTGTCAATAAATAACCAACTTATACACAGGGCGCCTACTCGGATAGTCTTACCGAGACAGGTCGTCTTATCTGTCAACAGATAACCAACTTATACACAGGGCGCCTACTCGGATAACCTTATCGAGACAAGTCGTCTTATCATGTGCTAACTCTAAACAAATAAACAAACTAATGCACCATCTTTCAAGAACAAACTTAGCATTAGATGGCCCCGTTAAAAAAACCTCTTAAGGGACAAAGAGCATCACCATAAACATCACATTGTTCAGAAGGAAAGCATTAAACCAAGATATTTTAACTGAAATAAAACTTGAGATTTGTCGCGTTCCACGTTCGAGGAATGGGTCCCCCTTCTTGAGTTTCTAGCTTGTACGCCCCATTCCCGAGCACCTCGACTACACAAAATGGGTCAGTCTACTTCGGAGATAACTTGTTCTCTAGCTGGTAGGGGTGGGCCTTTCGCATCACCAAGTCGACAACCTGGAACTGCCAAGGTCTCGTCTTGGTCTTTTGCCTTAACTCCACCCTTCTCTTTAGAGACTCTGAGTTAATGCGGGCATGTTCCCGTATTTCATCTAGCAAATCCAAGTTCACCTTCCTTCCTTCGTTAGAATCTTCAATAACGAAGTTTTGGAATCGAGGAGAGCTTTCTTGGATCTCTACTGGTATCATGGCATCTGATCCATATACCAAACTGAAAGGTGTCTCCTTGGTTGTTGACTGAGGTGTGGTGTGATAAGCCCATAGAATCCGAGAAACTTCTTCTGACCAAATTCCTTTGGCCTTCTCTAACCTCCTCTTCAACCCTCTCAGCAAGACTCTATTGGCTGACTCTACCTGGCCATTTGTCTGAGGATGTTCTACTGAGGCGAATATCTGCTTTATGCTAAGCTTCGAGCACAACTTACACAACTGTTGACTAGAAAATTGGGTTTCGTTCTCAAACACTAGGTGTCTAGGAATCCCAAAACGGCATACAATATTCTTCCACACAAAACGCTGCACCTTGTGAGCAGTTATTTGTGCAACTGGCTCAACTTCAATCCACTTGGTGAAGTATTCAATGGCCATTATGAGATACTTCATCTGACGTATTGCCAAGGGGAAAGGACGTAGGATGTTTATTCCCCAGGTATGGAAAGGCCACGGGCTATAAATTGACCGCAACTCCTCGGCTAGTTCGTGATGCCAATCAGCATGCTTCTGACACTGCTCACATCGTTGTTCATGCTTTACGCAATCCTCCTTCACAGTCGGCCAATAATACACAGCTCGAACAACCTTCAACGAAAGAGCTCTTTCTCTGATATGGCTTCCACAAATGCCTCCATGAAGCTCCTCCTTGATACGGGTGCACTGATCCCCACTTATGCAAGTGAGGATTAGGTGGGTTTAACCATGACGAAAAAACTTGCCATCTATCAAAGTATACTTTCCCGCATTCCTCTTAACTGCCTTGTCCTCTATAGGTTCTGCAGGAAGCAACCCATCAACTAGGTAACGCGGGTAAGGGGTTATCCAAGTCTCTATGGTGTCAACCTGTAAGACCTCAAGAAACTCATCTCCTAACAACCCGTAGGTGGTTACCCTAGGAACCTTCAAGGACCGATGCCTTCTTCCTTTATACATATCATTCTTACATTTCATATACAACAATAATTTAATATCATTCTTACATTTCATATACAAAAATAATTTAATATATTTCCTGTTCTCGCTAGTTGACTTAAGTGGAAAGCTCCGCTTCTAACCTGTCTCCTCTAGATTTTGTTCTATGCCTTCTTTTGGCACTAAAACATGGCTTTGTTGGGACAGAGAGGGATCTACCTGTTGATCACACTCCGAGGATCAAGTCAATGAGAGCTTATGAAGATAAGATAAGTATTCAGTTTCAGTCTAGTATTCAGAAACAACATACCTTTACCTGGGGTCTCAAGCCCCTTTTATATCTAACTCGTTTTAACAACTTTCATTTACGAGAATGTAATCTCAACTGAAAGCATAAAATAATAACAGAAAAGAACCTGCTCACGGGCACCACTTATCTTCAAGTGCTAACAGCAGGAAAATATTTTGTTCATGGGCACATCCTAAAACTTCTTAACACGATATTTTCTTTCTTGAAAATATTATGTCTTGATTAAAATTCATATTCTAATATCACAATATCCAAAACCATACAATTACGTCATACCAAAGCGTAGAATTTCAAACCACACAAAATTTCATCAAATAATCACATAAATATCTAATTAAAGGATTTTTCTATTAAATATACATAAAATAAATGTCTACATAATTTATAATTAGAAACTATACAAAAAAAAAATAAACCAACATTTTAGTCAACCCATAATTTTACAAATCTACACATTACATTGACAGTTCCTGCTCAGCATTATACAAGCAATCTCATTGACTCAATTAGCTATTATGTCAATCTAGACACACAGACACACAGACGCACACACACACGCATGCACGCACGCACGCACGCACACACACACACAGACACACACACACAAACACACACACACACATAAACACACACACACACACAATTTCTAAACCAAAATCATTTAAAATCAAACAACCAATTCTCATCAAACATTTCATTTGAAATAATTCAACAAACTATTAAAATACATTCATTAACTCATTTAGCTTAAGAGTAATTAACTTGCACCACAGAGTCCTAATAAAAAATCCAACTATATCATTAGGACCCTAAGCTAAAAGAGTCACCTGCAAAGCCTATACAGACACAAACCCAACAATTTCAAAATTTGAGTCAAAGAGAAGAGCAAAAATGAACTTACTCTATTAAAGATTCTGATCGGACAGTCTTCTAATATTCACAGCCAGAAGTCTGATGGCAGACTCCGATCGTCAAAATGTTGAGCGAGGAGGTCAGAATCTTAAAGAGAAGGCATAGGAAAGGAAAAACCAGTTTTTAGATAAATGATGGTACTTTTAAAATGAAACCTGAATAATTGAATTTCTATTTATATACTCTTTTAACTTTAATAATAAAATATTCAAGTGTCATTTTAATTGTATCACTTCTACTCTAAGACTATTTTTCTCGCTCCTTACATCTTCAATTAGTCTATCCTTACTATTTGAGAGCATGTACACTCATCAATTATATTTGCTTCCATATTTAAAATAACAATAATAACTTTTGTTTTCAATGATATACATAATAATTTAAAATATTTAAAAAGGTTGCTAATAATAAGAATATGCTGTTAAATATTATTGTACCGCCCTGGTGGTCGGGTATGATGACGTGGCATCCTGCTACAGTGAAGGCGTGTTGACAAGGCGCCAGGTTGGCAAGAAGGGAAGGAAGTCGGGAGGCACGTGTAGTCGCCAGCTGTTAAGTTGGCGTGTTCCGACTTCCAGTTTACCAGAATAGGCGATCGCCAGGTTAAAGATCAAGTCGCCAGATGCAGACCCAGGCGACCAAGCAGTCGGAGATCGCCAGAACAAGCACATCGCCGAAGATGGAGGAGAAGCAGATTATGAAGGCGGCCGGCGAGACCACAGGGAAGGTGTATGAAGGCCCTAACTCGCCAGTTCCAGTAGAGATCGCACTCCTAAGTTAGCTATGCACTGGGCAGTACCATGCATAAGTAACTTAGCCAAAATGAGAGCAGAAGCGGCGCCAAGTCAGGGAGCCTCCAGATGATGGCACGTGTACAGTTGGATGCGAGCCACGTGTCCAAGTCTGTAACTGCCAGGAGAGAGAAAACCACCAGGTATATAAGAGTTCTTAACAGATTTTCTGAGGTACGCACGTTCAGTTCATACACTTTACGTTTGCGAGTGATAGAGCTGATTGTGAGAGGATTTGCACGGTTCTAGTTCTTAGTATTTGGTGATACCGTCACTGACTTGAGCGTCAGAGTGCGATCGGCCGCAGCGGCGCCGTGTCGTTTCTTTGCAGGTTCTTGAAGTAGATCCAGGGAAGGAACGAAGGTGATAAGCGGTGCGCACGTCGATCCTTTGACGAGGCATTCTCCAGCGTTCCGGTCAACAGGCAGGATCATCAGGCGCCCACCGTGGGGCCGTGTAAAACTTGCTCCCATCCACAGCGTGAGTTCGTGGAAGTTTTTGAGGTTTTCTGCGCGGTTGTGTGCTGGTGCAACCGTCGTTCGCAGTTTCTTTGAGTTTCGTTCGGTGAATTTGCATTTTGTACCGTTTGTTTGGCTTTCAATCGGTGGAGTGAGGTCTTTTGTTGCTTGCGCGCAATCTGTTTGGTGGAAGTTCGAGTTCTTTTGTGGTTTTCTGCGAAGGTTTGCGGTGTTCTTGAGTTCTTGCGCAGTTTCTTGAGTTTTCTCCGATTGATCGCTGATTCAATCGTGGTTGAAGTGTTGTTTGCTGTATTCCTGTGGTTCGCTGAAGTTAATGAGAAAGATGAGAAGCAATCGTTCCAGTCCCGTGGCTCCTGTCGCTGCTGAAGGCGACGCCGCCATGACCATGGCGCAGATGGCAGAGATGATGCGCTCGTTGCAGGCAACTGTGGAAGCCTCGCGTGTAGAGCAGGCGAGGATACATGAGGACCTGGTCGCCTCTCGCGCCAAGAACGAGGAGCTCAGCAAGGTAACTGAGGAGCTGCGTCGAGCTCTTCAGCAGCAGCAGGGACGTTCTTTCGCTAAAGAGGTGGCACCGTCGACGCCACCTCGTGTTTTCCCAATGCCTTTTGTTCAGGCGATTACCGACACGCCTATTCCCACGAGCGTGGTTCCGGTTAAAGCTGTTTTTACCGGCGTGGAGGATCCAGAGGCTCATCTGACCACGTTCCACACGCAGATGATGTTGTCGGGAGGGTCAGACGCCGTCTACTGCAAGATGTTCGTGAGCACGCTCCAGGGAACGGCGATGGAGTGGTTTGTGAGCCTGCCTAACGGCCACATAACAAATTTTCAACAATTCTCGAAAATCTTTGTCGAGCAGTACATTGTGAATAAGGCACCGCCCAGGGTGTCCTATGATTTGTTTGATATAAGGCAGTACCATGGGGAGTCCCTCAGAGACTACCTCAATCGCTTCGGAGCGCAGATGGTCAGATCGCCGGCCAAGGATGAAGAAATGCTGGTCTATGCCTTCAAGAAGGGCGTGCAGCCAGGGCCATTTTGCGAGGCCTTGATCAGGGCTCATCCAGCGACGTTTGCTGAAGTCAGGCGACTTGCGGTGGCCCACATCGCCGACGAGAGTGAAGTCGCCGAGAAGAGAGGCAGCGTGGCTCCCGCCAGGCCACGCGCCCAGACCAGGATCCAGCCGCAGAGGGTGCTGGAAACGGCGGCGGCGGCCAGAAAAGACCAAAGGACTCGCTATCCTTACGATAGGAGAAATAAGGGAAGAAGCCAAGTGCGCCAACAACCAGCACGCCGGGAGTACAATCGCCCGCCTAAGCACAAATTTGTCATGGGACTAGCGGACCTGATCGCTATCCCTAACATATCTGCTAGGTTGAAGGCGCCTGAGAAGGTGGGCGACAAGGTGCTGGGGTCAAAGCCGGACGCCTGGTGCGAGTTCCACCAGTGCTTTGGCCACAACCTGGACTCGTGTTTGTCTTTAGGATACCAGCTCGACGATCTGGTTAAGAGCGGGTTCCTAAATGACTATCTGCTGGATAGAAGGACGGGGGGAGTGTCGAGTTCCCAGCCAGCAGGTGGAGAAGCCCAGCAACACGAGATGCCTATCCACGGGGAGATCCACACCATTGGAGGGGGTTTCTCAGGTGGTGGATGCACCGCATCGCAGAGGAAAAAGTATGCGCGATCGGTGATGGCAGTGGACATGTTTGAAGATCACTCGCCGGAAGTGGACATTACGTTCACAAAGCAGGATCTTCGGGACGTTGTGCCTCATGACAACGATCCCATAGTTATTTCGTTGATCACGGCGGGAAGGAAGGTCCACAGAGTTCTGGTGGACCAAGGAAGCTCGGCAGACGTGATGTTCTGGCCAACTTTCACACAGCTGGAATTGCCCCTTGACCAGCTAAGGCCCTATGGAGGGTGCTTGTATGGGTTCGCTGGCGACCAGGTGGAGGTCATGGGGTACATTGAGCTGAGAACCACGCTTACAGATGAGGCTGGGTCGAGGACGGAGAAAATCAAGTACCTCATCGTAAACGCCCCTTCAGCATATAACATCCTGTTGGGAAGGCCTACTCTTAACAGGATAGGTGCCATTCCGTCGACTCGGCACATGAAGGTGAAGTTGCCGTCGATGGAAGGGGTGGTGATCACGATAAAGTCTGATCAGAAAGAAGCGAAAAGGTGCTATGAGAATAGCCTGAAAAACAAAAGATCAGTGAGCTATGTAACAACCACCCCGCCTCCCGGTGTGAAGCCCAGACCGCCGGTAACAGAGGAGACCGCCGGAAGGGATGTAGAGATGGTAGATGCTGAGCTGGGGGAGAGGAATGCTGGCCTGGAGGAAGAAGAGGCGCGGAATCGCCCCGAGGAAGCAAGGGAACAGGGAATCGCCAGGGCGGTGATCGCCAGGGCGGTGATCGCCAGAGAATCCAGGCCCAAACCTGTCGAGCAGTGGCTCGAAAAGGAGATCGGAGGGAAAGTTTTCAAGCTCGGAAGATCTCTGGAGGTCGATCTCCAGGACCAGATCGCCAAGGTGATTGAGCGGCATCTGGACGCGTTTGCTTGGTCCGCTTCGGACATGCCCGGGATCGATCCCGACTTCTTGTGCCATCATCTGGCGATGGACAACATGGTGAGACCAGTGCGACAAAGGAGAAGAAAATTCAACGAGGAGAGGAGGCAGGCGATCAGGGACGAAACACAGAAACTCCTCGCTGCAGGCCACATCAGGGAAGTCCAGTACCCTGAATGGTTGGCAAATGTCGTACTGGTGAAGAAGAGCAACGGGAAATGGCGCATGTGCGTCGATTTCACCGATCTGAATAAAGCATGCCCAAAGGATTCGTATCCTTTACCAAGCATTGATGCCCTGGTTGATAGTGCTGCAGGGTGCAAGCTGCTGAGTTTCCTGGATGCCTTCTCGGGCTATAATCAGATCAAGATGCATCCCATGGATGAAGAGAAAACAGCCTTCATGACGGAGAGGTCGTGCTACTGCTATAAGGTGATGCCGTTTGGGCTGAAGAACGCGGGGGCCACGTACCAGAGGTTGATGGATCGAGTACTTGCACCGATGCTGGGAAGGAACGTGCAAGCTTACGTCGATGACATGGTCGTGACCTCGCAGGAAAAGAGCAAGCACGTTGCAGACTTGGAAGAATTGTTCACGACGATCGCCAAGTTCAAGTTAAAGCTCAACCCGGAGAAATGCATTTTCGGCGTGGAGGCTGGAAAGTTTTTGGGTTTTCTCTTGACTGAAAGAGGAATAGAAGCTAACCCGGACAAGTGTGCCGCCATCTTGGTGATGAGAAGCCCAGCTACGGTGAAAGAAGTCCAGCAGCTAACAGGTCGGATGGCAGCCCTATCTCGCTTCGTGTCAGCTAGCGGAGAAAAGGGGCATCCCTATTTTCAGTGTCTGCGGCGCAATAACAAGTTCGCTTGGACGAAAGAGTGTGAGGAAGCTTTCGTCAAGCTGAAGGAGTATCTGGCGAGCCCGCCGGTTCTGTGCAAACCGCTGGCGGGAATCCCTCTCAGGTTGTACTTCGCTGTGACTGAGAGGGCGGTGAGTGCGGTGCTCGCCCAGGATCAAGATCAGGCTCAGAAGCCTATTTATTTTGTGAGCAAGGTGTTCCAGGGCCCAGAAACGAGATATCAGGCCCTGGAGAAGGCTGCGCTGGCTGTGGTGTTTTCGGCGAGGAGGTTGCGCCACTACTTCCACAGCTTCACAATACTGGTGATGATTGACCTGCCCATCCAGAAGGTCTTGAAGAAACCTGACGTTGCGGGGAGAATGGTGAAGTGGGCAGTGGAGTTGTCAGAGTTTGACATTAAATATGAGCCTCGAGGCCCGATCAAGGGGCAAATCTTTGCAGATTTTGTGGTTGAGCTCTCATTGGAGGCGACGCGGGTTGAGGGAGACAATTTTCGTTGGGTGCTTTCGGTGGATGGATCGTCGAACCAGCAGGGCAGCGGTGCTGGAGTCATATTGGAAGGACCCAACGGCGTGCTGATCGAACAATCGTTGAGATTTGCTTTCAAAGCCAGCAACAATCAAGCAGAGTATGAGGCGCTGATCGCCGGGATTCTGCTGGCCAAGGAGATGGGAGCTAGGGTGCTGATGGCTAAGAGTGACTCGCTGCTAGTCACAGGGCAAGTAACAGGCGAGTTCCAGGCTAAAGATCCACAAATGGCGGCTTACTTGGCGTATGTGCAGGAATTGAAGAGTTCCTTTGCCTCTTTTGAAGTAGTACATGTGCCCCGAGAGCAGAATGCCCGAGCTGACTTGCTTGCTAAGCTCGCCAGCTCAGGCAAGGGGGGTAGGCAGAGGACGGTGATTCAAGAAACTCTGAAGACGCCAAGAGCATTTGTAGCAGATCACCTGGTCCTTCAGATAAGCAGGTCGACGGAGAGAGCAGCGAGAAGCCATAAGTCTTTGACGCAAGAAACTCTGAGATCGCCGAGAATCAGAGCATGTCGAGGAGAGAAGGTGGATGTGATGCAGGTCTGCGCCACCCATGAGCCAGACACTTGGATAACGCAATACAAGCGGTGCTTGGCAGATGGCCTCCTCCCGCTGGATCCAACAGAAGCTAGGAAGGTAAAGAAAAATTCTAGCAAGTACACATTGATTGATGGTGATCTGTACAGGTTTGGGTTCACTCACCCACTCCTGGAATGCATACACGGCGAGAAGTGCACGAGAATTATGGCAGAGCTCCACGAAGGTATATGTGGAAGCCACGTCGGGGGTCGAGCTCTGGCCGCGAGGACTCTCCGTGCAGGCTACTATTGGCCATCCATGAGAGAAGATTGAAAGAAATATGCCCAGTGCTGCAAACAATGTCAGCAGCACGCCGATTGCCACAAGGCACCTCCCGAGGAGTTGAAGTCGATCTATAGCCCTTGGCCGTTTCATACTTGGGGAATCGACATCCTGGGACCTTTCCCGCTGGCGATCAGGCAGATGAAGTACTTGGTGGTAGCGATTGAGTATTTCACCAAGTGGATCGAAGCAGAACCAGTGGCCCAGATCACCGCACACAAGATCGAAGGTTTTGTATGGAAGAACATCGTGTGCCGGTTTGGAGTGCCTAAGCGCCTGGTGTCGGATAATGGGACTCAGTTTGCAAGCCACCTGTTGAAGAAGCTTTGTGAAGGGGTTGGAATTCAACAAGTGTTTGCATCCGTCGAGCACCCTCAGACGAATGGCCAGGTGGAATCAGCTAATCGGGTGTTGTTGAGAGGTTTGAAGAGAAGGCTTGAGAAAGCCAAGGGAAGTTGGGCTGAGGAGGTGCCCCGTATAGTCTGGGCGTACCACACCACCGAGCAGTCAGGAACCCATGAGACCCCGTTTAGCTTGGTCTATGGGTGTGACGCCATGATTCCAGTAGAGATCCAGGAGAGCTCGCCGAGATTCCAGAACTTCGTAGAGGAAGATTCGAATGAAGAGAGAAGGCTAAACCTGGATCTGCTGGATGAGGTCAGGGAAGAGGCGAGGCTGAAGGCTGAGGCGGTGAAGAGGAGGATCGAGCGAAGGTACAACTCTAAGGTGATGCCAAGGCAGTTTAGAGAGGGCGATCTGGTGATGAGGAAGGCCCACCAGTACGAGATGGAGAATAAATTGTCACCCAAGTGGACTGGACCGTTCAGAATAACCGAGGCGCTCGGGAACAGGGCCTACCGCTTAGAAACGTTGGAAGGAGGGGCGATCCCTCGTACCTGGAACGCCACACACCTGAAGTTGTACTATAGTTAAGAGCTTTGTAAGTAAAGACAAACACAAATGTTATATTACAATGTCTCTGTTAAAACAGTTTCAAGGGGGCACTCTTTTTTCCCTAAGGAGAGTTTTTAATGAGGCCACCCAATAAAAGAAGAGTTTTCGAAGTATAAGGTGTTTTCAGATTGCATGTGTGATATTTTCAAAAGTTTTGGAGAAAGACCTTGTCATTTGTACATGATTTAAGGCAAGAAAAGATATATCGCGTGCTTTCTAAAAAGTTTTAAGTCCTCATCGTTTTTCGGCGATTGGAGGCACCAGTTAAGTTTTAAGTCCTCATCGTTTTTCGGCGATTGGAGGCACCAGTTAAGTTTTCAAAGTCCTCATCGTCCTTCGGCGATCGGAGGCACCAGATGAAAGACCTCAACGCTCTCGCGCGTCCTGAGGCAAGTAAAAGACCTCCTCGCCGTCGAGCGAGTGCAGGCGAGAAAGAGAAAAAGTCCTCCGTGTTTCTGGGAGCGAGAAGATGTAACTCCTGGGGCAATGTCGAGGCAAGTTAAAAGACCTCCTCGCCGTTGAGCGAGCGCAGGCGAGAAAGAGAAAAAGTCCTCCGTGTTTCTGGGAGCGAGAAGATGTAACTCCTGGGGCAATGTCGAGGCAAGTTAAAAGACCTCCTCGCCGTCGAGCGGGTGCAGGCGAGAAAGAGAAAGGTCCTCAGTGCATCCAGGGGGGAGGAGATGTACACCCTGGGCAAGTTGAGGCACCAGATAAAGTCCTTATCGCCGTTGTGCGAGCTAAGGCCAGTTAAAGACCTCCTCGCCGCCAAGCGAGTGCAGGCGAGAGAAAGAAAAGGTCCTCAGTGCATCCAGGGGGGAGGAGATGTACACCCTGGGCAAGTTGAGGCACCAGATAAAGTCCTTCTCGCCGTTGAGCGAGTTCAGGCGAGTTAAAAGACCTTCTCGCTTATGTGCGAGCATAGGCAAGATAAAATCCTTCTCGTCTCAAACGAGTTCAGGTATGGCGCAGAGGGTGGAAGAAGCTTGAAAGGTGGCTAAGGTAGGTTCGAATAGAACGCCTAGTCAGCCGGTTTTTTGCTCTGAAGTTCAGGGGGGCAAGAGAAGATCCCAAAGGGCGTTTCTACCCCAGATGAAGAAACGATTGCCAAAGCATGAAGCTAGGAAAGGCTGATGGTACCAAGAGTTCTTGGCGATCGGGGAAAGTTCAAACGACGGCGAGAAGGTTGAAAGACTTGTTTGATAAAGCAGGTCGAGTGGGACGTTGCTTGAGCCAATGATTGAGTTACAGTTCGTTGTTCGAAGGGTATTCTTGCGATAAGGTTAGTTGCCTTAAGAATACAAGTTGTTTAAAGTGATTATTGCTCAAGTTTGAATTGGCTCGAGGCAGTTAAGTCAAAAGTCGTATTCGCAAAATTGTTAAGATAAATCCGACAAAGTTAAACATACAAAGAAGGCTAGAGCGCTTAAAAGGAGTCAGGGGAGAGAATATCCAAGTTTTGCGATTGAAGTAAGTATCTGTTCAAAAAACATATGCACGAGTTTTATTACAAGGTATATGCAAGCGAAATTATAAAGTAGCAGATGAGGTGGAGTGGATTAGTCTTCAGCAGGAACGACCTTTCCATCTACTACTTCGTTGTTCAACGACACCATGCTGAGGTCGAGATCGGGGAATAGGCATGCGAATTGTTCCCGAGCGGCTTCGAATCCAGCAGCCAGAATCTGAGCAGAGTTTAGCTTAAGTTCTTCAAATTGCCCTTGAAGTTCTTCAACCTGTTTCTTGAGCTCTTTGTTCTGCTGCTCCTGCTCTTCAACCTGTTTTCGGAGTTGTTCGTTGGTCTCTTAAGCATGGAGAAGGTCGTCAGTAACCTTCTTGGATTCTGTTTGAGCTTGGGCCAACTCAGCAGCCATCTTTCCTTTCTCCTTGTTTGCCTCGGCGAGATCAGCCATGGCGTCGTCCCTCGCTTTTTCTACTTGCCCAAGTAGCTTCTCGCGGTCGATCGACCTCTGCTCCAGTTTTTGCACCCTGGCGGCGTCAGCTTGAATGTGAGCCTCCAGGTCGCTCGCCTTGGTGCGCAGAGGCACGATTTTGCTTTCTAGCTCAACTTTCTCTTGGGCAAGGTCATGGACTTTGCGGCGAAGGTCAACAGCTTCCTTGCGCGCCAGCCTGAGCTCGGTGTTGAGGGCATCCTCCACTCGGGTGTGATCAAGTTCTGCGAGCGTCAGGCTGAATGACATCTTCTCCACCTCGACCTTCATAGTGCTATTTTCAGTCTTGAGGTGGTAGAGATCGTCTTGAAGCCTCCTGGTGGAGCTCTCCACAGCCCTCGTTATGATCGATGGGATATCCTCTGCTATGGTTTTGAGTTTGGCGGTCAGAGGTTCCCACATCCTTGTAACTTCGAGGGAAAGGTTCGCTGCTTGGAGAGGCGCCAGGGGGGCTTGTTGAGGGTTCTCGCCGCCACCTTCCTTAGCAATATCTTCAGTGGTTGCTTCATGGTGTGGCGACGCAATCGGGGATTCGGTAATCAGGATTGGAGAGGTGTGAGCAACCTCATCCCCGATTGGAACGTTTTCTGCAGCTGAAGTGTTTGAAGGGGGGCCCCCTTCTGCTGACACGTACGGCGTAGAGGCGCTTGGGGGGTCCTCCAGAAAATTTGGCTCTTGAGCCTCAGCTGCTGGTGGCGCAGTGGCCAGTGGAGTCGCCTGGACTGGTGATGAAGGGGCTTGTGGTGTTGGCGATGAGGGAGGAGGAGCAGGTGTTGATGGTGGTGTTGAAGCTGGAAGAGGGGGTGGGGCAGGTGGTGAAGATGGTGCCACCCTTTTCCTCTTTGTAACGAGGCCATCCTCAGTGACCTCGTCGTCCTCTTCCTCCTCCTCTTGGATGACTTGGGGGGCTTTTCGCTTAGGCCTCTTAAGGACCAGTTTCTTGCGCTGGGTGGGTTCCTTGGGCGGTGATCGCCCATGAACGATGGCCTTCTCGACCGCCGAGTTGGGCACCGTTTGGGAACCGGTCGCCAACCCGTGGTTTCGGGCGAGCGCCTTTAAGTCGGCGAGCATGTTTTTACCCAACATATTGTCTGCATGAAACGAAAATGCATGAGTTAGCTCAGAGAAGAAAACGACAAGTGTATGAGGTAATAAAACAGCAAAAAAGGTAGTATATGCAGAAAAGGTAAAACCAAAGTCTTGTGCGTATTGCACAAGACGCCCAGAAGCAGTATCAGAAGCAGTATCAAAGCAACAGTTTGGATGTCCTAACCTATTTGGAATTCTAACTGGTCCTCAAAGAATTCGAAGGAGATCAAGGTGGGGGTCAGGAATGTTATGTTGGCATCCGACACCCTCTTCCAGAATAGACAGAGGTCTCTGTCCAAAGCTCCCATGCTATCAGGACTTCTGGGCCTCCTGAAGCAGCTCTTGGACTCCTTTTTCCCCTTGTCCACCCAGTACAAGGGGAAGCCATCGAGAAGGGAGGTGTCTTTATCGTTTGCGCGCACTTGGATGAACTTCCCCTTCCAGTCTTTGTACGATTGCTGGAAGATGGTAAAAATGGATCTCCCAGCAATTGCATTCAGGCTGACCCACAGGCGGTCTCCTGGGTGCTTGGCCTCAAAAAGAAACAAAAACACGTCCACCGACGCGGGCAACCCCAGGTGGTCGCATGTTATTTGAAAGGCTCGAACAAACGCCCAGCTGTTGGGGTGAAGCTGGGCGGCGGCAATGTTGAGCTCGGTCAAAAGTTCCCTCTCGAATCGGGTGAGAGGGAACCTGAGCTTGACCTTCTTGAAGAAAGTTGTATAGACAAAGCAGAAGGGCCCGTCGGCGCTTACTTTGTCATCAGCACACACTGGCAGAGCGGCGGGGCAAGGCAGCACCATCATCCTCTCGTCGTGCTCCTTGTGAAACGATTGATAGGCCTCGTCCCCCTTAGTCAACCGCAAAACTGCTCCCGCAGTGTTCACCGACGAGGTCTCCTTCAGAAGGGTTGGGGTGGCCCAAGGATATAATGTTTTGAAGTCTGGCAGAGGGACGGGGGCTCCTCCAGCGCTAGGTGGAGTCGCCTGGGCCAGAGCAGTTTGGGAAGATGCAGGCCTCTCAGCCTGCGAAGAGGAAGCGCCACGAACTTGCGTTGAGTCGTGTGCTTGTGAAGGAGGGTTTCGTGCTGATGGAGGGGGGTTCGGGGTAATCTTGGTGCGAGTCATGATGGCAGCTGCAAAGGAAGAAGAAAGGAAAAATGATCAGGAGGGTTACGAAGGCTGACTCGGTCATGGAAGGAAGGTGAAACGACGAACGAATGTGAGTTCGTTGCGACGATCGACAAAGCCCTAAGTTACGCAGAAGGAGAAATGGAAAAACAACCCACAGCGTATGCACCAGGCAGTTACAGGATGATGCAAATCGGTGAAAATGCAAGGAGGACCAGCAGATGAAGGAAAGTAATTACCTTTCGATGATCAGGAAGACGAGGGAGGAAGATGGTGATCTGGAGCGTTGAAGAGCGTTGAGAGTTTTCGCAGAGAGAAGTTAGAGCGTTTGCAACACGAGGAAAGTGATGGAACAGTGGAACGAAATGGGTTTAAGGGTTTTCGAAATGGGTTTAGGAAGCGCAAACGGAAAATGAAGAGAGCCGTTGATGAAGCCACGTGTCGAGCGATGGGTGAAGGGTTTGGTGGAGCGTCAGAGCAGCAGAAAGTACAATCGCTTGGAATTCTGCGTCAGTGCCACGTAGACCGGTGTTAACGAAGGCTCTTTCAGTCTTTTCGCTAGACAAGTCTTCGCTTAAGACTGGGGGGCTTGTGTACCGCCCTGGTGGTCGGGTATGATGACGTGGCATCCTGCTACAGTGAAGGCGTGTTGACAAGGCGCCAGGTTGGCAAGAAGGGAAGGAAGTCGAGAGGCACGTGTAGTCGCCAGCTGTTAAGTTGGCGTGTTCTGACTTCCAGTTTACCAGAATAGGCGATCGCCAGGTTAAAGATCAAGTCGCCAGATGCAGACCCAAGCGACCAAGCAGTCGGAGATCGCCAGAACAAGCACATCGCCGAAGATGGAGGAGAAGCAGATTATGAAGGCGGCCGGCGAGACCACAGGGAAGGTGTATGAAGGCCCTAACTCGCCAGTTCCAGTAGAGATCGCACTCCTAAGTTAGCTATGCACTGGGCATTACCATGCATAAGTAACTTAGCCAAAATGAGAGCAGAAGCGGCGCCAAGTCAGGGAGCCTCCAGATGATGGCACGTGTACAGTTGGATGCGAGCCACATGTCCAAGTCTGTAACTGCCAGGAGAGAGAAAACCACCAGGTATATAAGAGTTCTTAACAGACTTTCTGAGGTACGCACGTTCAGTTCATACACTTTACGCTTGCGAGTGATAGAGCTGATTGTGAGAGGATTTGCACGGTTCTAGTTCTTAGTATTTGGTGATACCGTCACTGACTTGAGCGTCGGAGTGCGATCGGCCGCAGCGGCGTCGTGTCGTTTCTTTGCAGGTTCTTGAAGTAGATCCAGGGAAGGAACGAAGGTGATAAGCGGTGCGCACGTCGATCCTTTGACGAGACATTCTCCAGCGTTCCGTCAACAGGCAGGATCAATTATTTTAAAAACTCCTACTAAAACTTTTTATATAAAAATGTTAATATGTAAACAAAGGAAACTAGTACATTCATATATTATATGAAAAATATGAACAAATGGATTAAAATATTTTAATAACTAATAATAATGATACTTATTTCTCATGTATTCCGATAACTTTATTTATTCATGTAATCATTCAATTTTTATAACAAGTAGTTAATTGATAGATTGAATAGTTGCAAGTTACAAAAATAGGATTTTTAATGTGATAAAAAATTATATTATAATATATTATTCATCATCATTTACTTATTTTTCATATTTTCCAAGGGTTAGTGAGTTATTAATTAAAGTTTAGAAATCGCGCTCTCAACTTTTTCTCAGTATTCATTAATTTATTTACAAAGCTAATCTTAACTTGTGATATTTAAGCAAAATCTCTGAAATCTAATCTTTAAATTATTATTCTTAAATAAAAGCATTTATCTTAAATTTAGACCTATTCAAATTTAACCAAAGGAATACTCAATCAGAAACAAATTCGTAAAAACACGGCAACTTGAAAATTATTATTACATCAAGTGGAATTTTGTGCATCACATAAATTTGACTTTCCCTTGCAAACATCGACATACACCTGTCAAGTTGATTACATAAATTTGCATGTGAATCTCATTTTACATTTTTCGTTTGGAGTTAAATTTCATTACATTTTAAATCATTTGATAAATTTTGTTCTTTCATAAGGGATGACACAGTGAGATTCAGTAGTTGAATAATTTATTTTTTTATTCGACTTTTTTTTTTAAATCTCAAGTTTTGATTCTCGATTAAGAGTGTATATATAAAAATAAATACTTCGATATCAAGTATCAATTAAGTATCCGAATACTATAATTATTATAATAATAATGTGTTTTTATTTAGTTTTTGTACTTATTTATAATATATTGATAAAAAAATTTAGTGTTGAATTAGATTAACGTATGTTTATAATTAGTTATTGCGTTACTTAATTGTTAATTATAATATATTCGGTCGATATCAACACGTTCTAGACTATTCGATCCTAACAGTACAAATTTATTATAATATTTAATTTTAACACATAAAATGTGGAAATTAATTAAATTTGGATTTGTAAAGAGTTATTAAAACAGTAATTTAACTAATATTTATAAATTATATTAACTGAATATATAGGGAGAGAAAACTTAAATCGATAAGCTTTATTAATTCATATTTTTTTTTCAAATTGCTACCATGTAACTACAGATTCTAGGATGACAAAATAAATGACCACCAAAATGGGAATCACGTACAATAGCTAAGTTCTTATTTAAATATAGACAATATTCTTGAAAAACTTTACTTTATAATAATTTAATTAATTAAGTTGAAAAATCACTATGGATCATCCGTACATGTTACTCTTGCAAAAAAAAATTGTAACAGTTCGTACATATCATAATTAAGAAAGAAAATGTAAGCTCAATTGTGACTATCAAACGTGGTATAGCCGTCTATTGTGTTGACTTTTCGCACCATTTGCGGAGATTAAGGGAATTAAATTAAGCTTCTGTACTAAAGACATTTTTCCGGTCAAATCAAGTATCTGTGTATTGGATTTTGTTCCATCTTAATTTGAAAGAGACATTGAAAACAATAGTTTATACCTTTGTAAAAGGAATATCATTATAAAAACAATATTAAGAAAATTGACCTTTTAGTTGTGATTTTATTTTTTATCTAAAAAAAATATAGAAATATATAAATGAAAGAAGTATTTAGGTTGCTTTAGTCGGTGTAAAAAAACTTCAAATATGTATAAAACAAAACAAAAATAGCAATCGTTCCATAGTCTTCTTTTCTATTCAAAGTATATATTTTAAGAATAATACCTTGCTGGAAAATTTTAAAAGATTCCTTTATATTTTTGTTTGAAATTGATGTTTTCTTTACTTTTTTTTTAATTTTCTTTCAAGATATCTGTTTCCTTTTTTTTTCTTTATGTAATAGATATCTCAATATAAAGGTATTTTGGCGTAAATAAATTGATAGATTGATAAAATAAATAAATAAATAAATATTGTAATTTTTTCTGATAAAAAAAATAATATCGTTATTAATCTTAATTTTTTTTTGAAATTTTAATATTTTTTTACGTGAATCGATCTCATATAGGTCTAAGTTATCATAATATATTATTAATGTTTAATTATTTTACTATTTAGCTTCGAGAGGTCAAAATATTAAGAATATTATGAACAAATTATGTGTAACATCCTTATTTTTACCCATATTTGCTAATATATTATGCATGCAATATTTAATTAATAAACATAAACTTTCTCATATTTGTATCTATAAAAGATATCCCTCTTCATAGAGATTTAATATATACACAAAAGTCTACAAATAAAACATTCAAAATAAAATATTTGTTGCTCTGACTGCTCATTGAGGAGCTCTGTCACCTGCAACTTCATTTACTCCCGTGTAAATTAACACGATCATAAAAAATTTAAAGAAAACAAACACAACAAAACGGGGTAAGCTAGCTATTTTTGAGAATTCTAATATAAATTTGATTTTTAAAAACACACATCACAATTATCATACACATTAGTCTTGTCAGATATCTACTGACTCACATACTCAGACACTCGATTGTACTTTCGGAAGACTTGTGTATTGAAATTAACATCCAGAGACTTGCACTTGTCATACTACTCACTGTGAATCCACACATTCATGTGCATAATCAATCTCAACATCTCATCATCTCATATGTCAAGGTAAATCCATTTGATTTGCTCTGATCAGATCTTTAAACCTTAAACTCAGTCAAATGATCCTCTTTCGACTCTCACCAACTGAATAACTTCATCTATGTGATTCCATTATATTAGTAGAGTCAGGATTGTCTCATTCACAGGACACTCACAATTCAATACACCTTAATAACAATCTCAACACGATATTTCCTTTCCTGGAAATAGTATGTCTTGATCACACTTTCACCTCATTACATACATAATTTAACACATCAATGCACCATTCAATCACATCATATTTTAAACTTTCTAAACAATCCAAATATATCTCAAAATTCACTTAAACACATAACTAAGTTCTAAATATATGCTCTCTAAATCAATCATCATCTAAAATCAAATAACCACTTCTCATGAAACATCTCATTTAAGTAATTCAACGAAATATTCAAAAACAATTCAACTCCTTTATATTATCATTCAAACACTTTTAATTCTCAATCACAAACACTTTCAACAACTTATTCACCTTAAATTCAATATAAAATATTTAAATTCAACCATTTCAGTCAATATATTACTTTACTCTTCAAAAGAGACAATCCTACAAGCAAAAATTTGAATTGGTGACCACGTCACCCAATCCAGATATTCTAACCTAAGGTTCTATTTTTTTTTTAAAAAAATTAGCTTACCTTACCAGAACTTGAGCAGATGCTCAATGAGAGCTCTAACCTATCAAAAGCTCAAAGGTAGCCTAACCTACGCCATAGAGTCCTGATAAAAAATCTAACTATACCTGAGCTAACAGAGACTATTTTTGAAGATAAAAGCATCACATGCAAGCTTAATGTAACAACACTTTTTTAAAAACAAAAACAGAAGCCCCTGCATGCATTTTTTTCTTCTCTCTCTCTCTCCATATTCTCTTCTCTCCCTCACTCTTAATTTCTCTCCCAATCTTCATCTATTTTAGAATCTGATCATACCACGCTGTAGCTGAGGAGTTAAGGAACATTTCCACCCGATCAGATTTTCAAACAGAGTAAGTTCATTTTTACTCTAAATATCCTTTGTTCTCTATTTTTCCTTAGGATTTAGTCATCAATCTTGGTGGGGTCAGTTGAGAAGTTTAATCCTCTCAACTTATTCTATTATATACTGAATTTTTATTCTGTTTTGATAGTTTGCATTAGGCCCGTAAATCTTGAAGCTTATCCAAACGGTGGGGAATAAAATTCTAAAAGTTGCTTGGAAAGCAAGAAATTAGGTAAGGGAAGCTAAATTTAATTTTTAATAGCACCCTAGGATAAAAGATCTGAATGCGGAAGGGACGTGGTTCCAATATTCAATTTTTCTTGCAGGGATGTTGTGTGTTTATATATTGGGTTGTTTGTTTATATATTATTTAAATTTGTAAAAATATTATATTTTGATGGTTTAATATTTAAGTGTTGTTTTTTTTATGTTAATTACACTTTTGAATGTTGTGGATCGTATTTGGAATGATATTGTATGATGAAATGGTGTGGAATTGAATTCATACATTTGGGATAATGTATGGACCGATGTTTGTTGTGTATTAAGTATTTATGCCTATGTGGTAACAGAGATCTCCGACCTTCACTGATGATCTATGTCACATAGACTAAGATATCAGGTGGTGAGAAGCTGATGGTGGAGTTCATGAACACTATGACATATGAGATGCACGACTTGGGTTGTATTGAACTTACCCTAATCCTTTCTGTTGGATTCAATGGTAATCTTTGGATCAGGTGTTAGTCTCTGGTAGGACTTACTTAATACGGGTCTTCCGGAAGACGTTGTTTGTTGAATATTCTCGATGTGTAGATCCATGTGATTGTTTTGTTGTTGAGATTTGAAGAAAATTGAATAATTTGAGAAATTGATCATGTAATTTGGTTTTCTCTTTGGATTTAAGTGTGTATATTATAAAATTCTATTTTCACTAGCTTACACTTACTTTTCTTGTTGTGTTTGAACTGCGATGACTGTACTATGTACACGAGCAGATGACCATACAAGTGCAGGAGAGCCTTAGAGGTTTCAGAGTCTTATTTTGAGCTGTGGATATGTAAATATTTGTATTTCTATAAATCCTAATCATGTATTAGGAATGTTTTGAAAAACTCCAAGTTTGTATAAAAATTGGTAGAACTTTTATTGTAATAGTTATATGTAAATTATGGGGTGTTTCATTTAATGGTATCAGAGCGATTCATCCTTAGGATAACCTGAGGGTAGTGGATTTATTCTGTTTAGGGTTTAGGGTTTAATGGCAAGGTAAATCCAGATGGAGCAGACCAGTGGGTGAGAGACATAGAAAGAATATTTGAAGCTACTCAATGCCTTGAAGAGAGAAAGTTATCTTATGCCATCTATATGCTTATTGAAGAAGTTGAGTTCTGGTGGATAAGCATGAAGCAAATGATGGAATACAAAGGAGAAGATGCCACTTGGGAGAACTTTAAAGTAAGATTCCTGGAGGAGTACTTTCCTGATAGTGTCAGGTATGCAAAAGAAATTGAATTCATGCAGCTAGAACAAGGAAATCTTTCACTCACTGAATATGCTACTAGGTTAAAACACCTAGCTAGATTCTACACCCAGACCATGACTGAGGTTTGGAGATGCAGAAAATTTGAGTTTGGGTTAAAGCAAGAACTTAAACAAGTGGTGATTCCTATGTCCATTAGAGATTTCCGTGCTCTAGTGGAGAAAGCAAAAGTAGTGGAGAGTTTGAAAAATAGTAGCAGACTTGCTAAGCCTCAAGTGGGAGGACCTTCCACGTGGAGTTGCGCTCAAGTCATAGGTGACACGTGGCAGTAACACTGAAACCCAAGGTATATAAGCTTTTCTGAAAGCTTAGTGAGGTACGTTGTACATTCTGACATTCTTACACACACTTGAGTCATTTGCGAGCTTACACACTGTACGCACGAGTGATTTGAGCACCAGAGAGAAGTTTGTTAGAATACAGTTACGCGCCTTCAGAGCACCACAGTTACAGTGTTCCGATACGGAGGTGGATGGTGTTTTCTGCCTACTGACTTGAGCGTCGGAGTGCAAACGGCCGCTAGGGCACCCTTTGTTCTTCTTTATTTCAGCTACTCACGACGGTGTAGGGTGAAGATCTGGAATCAAGACCAAGGGAGTCTTTGATACGCGAGTTGCAGCTACGCACTAACCACAATCTGGTCAACCGGCAGGAACATTCTTCTTAATTTGGTCATCTTTATGCCTTTTGTTGTCTTAAAATTTCGCACATTATCATCATCACCATATAATTGTGTTTTCTCTTTTGCTATGTAGAAGATAACCTTCACACTTATTTAACCACTTGGTTAAGTTGGTGTCCAATAGCAATCTTCTTTGAGCCTATCACCATAATTGCAAAATCAAAAACCATAAACAAAGTGCAACCCATAAAAATGCACAATCCTAAAATCAACTCACATCACCTTATCATGTTTTCTCTTAGTCATATCTTGATTCCTTATGATTTGAGCAAAAATTCTTCTTATTTTATCCATCTTTCTATCTTTTTATTTGGAACTTTCTTTAAGTCTCCTAACCTCTTCTCTTAGATTGGCTTCTTTCCTACCATGAACACTAGACGAATGCCTTGAATGATCACTCATTGTTGAATAGAAAAGCTTGAAGGTTTTTCACAAAACTTTTGAATTCAACAAGAGTGATAAAAGATTTTTCACAAAAGGTTTTAAGGATTTAAGAAGTTCCTACAAGGTTAAAAAGTAAAAGTTTTTCTAAGTTCACTCCTGGAAAGAGAGGTGAGTCACTAAGACTACTTAAGTATCAGGTCTTTCCTAGCTAGAGTTTCCTTAGATAGCTTTCAATAGTTTTCCATAGAAGAACTTCACAAAAAAAATTCCTAATTTGTCTTTGTGCGCAAAGGTCCTAGAGGATCAAAGAAAGGTCTATTAATTTGTGTAGTCCTAAGACCGTTTTTTCCTATTCGTCACAGAGACTTTAAAACAAATAAAATAAATTAAAGAATAACGATGGGTAAAAAATTATATATAAAGAAAGTAGTTAAATCTATTCGTCTTCATAAGTGAAAGTGCAAGTGACACTTTGAGTCCCTTGACACACTTTCACAACTACAACGCTTAAGCTATTACAGAGTTTCAATGGGATTGCACCAAGGGCATTTTCCTAGAAATATAAAAAAGTAAAATAAAAGATATACACAAAGGTTCTGTGATAAGAAATATGATTTTAACAAGTAAATTTAGTATTTCTCTCATTCCTTGTGTGTTTGCACTCCACCTGAGCTTATATTTCCAAGTCTTGATGAGAATGTTCTTCAATTGGTTCTTCACCAACACACCTAAGATGCCACCTTAGGGAGAGGTAAGTTTCACCCAAAACTTAAGGAAAAGTAAGTGTAAAGTCTTTTTGGACTTCAAGAAGAGTACAAATTAAATTAAATACTCAAAGAGACTTGAAATAAATTAAATAGCAACAAATAAGCACAATTTGATGGCTATCACTTCAAAGAGAATCCTAACATTGGAGCTAAAATTGATTATAAAAACAAGCAAACAAAAAAAAACTAGATTTGCATTCTGACAGTGTTGATTCCAAAATTTATGTAAACTTTTATAGATCGAAATTTGTTCACAAATTTTAAACACAATTGCTTAACACAACAAGGAATATAGTCTTAAATATTTCAAATCAAAAGATGCATTGAGCTAACTGAAACAAATCAAAAACCAAGACCAATGTGAAGCTTCTCTCCAAATTCATCATTAATGAACATCCAGGCTTTTACGATTTATCACATTTTTTCTACTTCGGTTTTAGATGCACCTTTTTAACACAAGATCACTAACACATTGTACTTATTAGATATAAGTAATTTGGATGTTTATTTATTTAACAAAAAATTTTCCAATCCATAACAAATTCATAGAATCATGTCAGTGAGAAAAAACCTAAAGAGTCTAATGAAATGGAACAAAACTTCAAGTTACAATGGAATTTTGTAATAAGATGCTTACTAGTGATCTAATAGTAAACTCGCATACAAGAGAAATTAAGAAAAACAAATTTACAAACGCATGACATACACATTGTAAAAGTTTGACTACTTCTATGGAAATTCAAGACATGTAAAGACTAAACATGACTTCTAGACAAAACATGATCCCACATTAACTTCAAATCTTTAATTAGGGGACCTAGATAAACATCTATGTCATTCTGGCTATTTTGGATTGGACATCATCATAGACAACATCATTTATTTTTGCTTCATGCAAAATCCAAGAGGTAAGTTGTAAATAACTAGTAAAACAGGCCATGAACTGTGATTCGTACTTGTTCCTGCTGGTTGACTCGATTGCCTTCGTACTTCAACGACGATCACACGCCCAATTCTCTCTGCCTAGGCTCGTGCTTTCCTTCGATCGAACACCCTGTACCTGCAAAGACAAAGGTGTTGAATCAAGTGGTGTTCAAGTTTTGAAGAATCCAAATCCTTTGAAGGATGTTGAAGCCTTGGCTGTGCTTGATATTGCTGTGCTGGTTTAGCTTAGTTTTGGTGTAGTTTATATGTTGCAATCCACCCTTTGATTAAATCTAAAGCATTGGCATTCTCAATCTTTGTGAAAGTAAAATGTTTTCAAACTAAGTTAAAACAACCGATTGTTTTGTCGAAACAACCGATTGTTTATACTTAGGTGTTTTAAGGAAAAAATTGAAAACTGTTTTTAAATGGTTGAACTGTTAAGTACCAAAACAACTGATTGATTCGAGGAAACAACCGATTTTTTGTTTTGGGACCATAACAGAAAAACTGTTTTCTGTTTGACTAAGCTTTAAATGATTTAACTGCTTACGCTCCAGTCATTAAATGCTTTGACCAATCTTTTAATGCAATTTAAGAGTTTGTTAAGATTTGATAACAAACTACATCTTTGAATATATTCAGAAAAACAGATTTGAGATTTAAAAATAAAAGAATCTTTGACAAGTTTTTCCAAAGAGTATGAGTTTTTCAAAGAGCTGAGATTGCTAAGAGTTTGTGATTGATCAAAGTGTATGGAATAGGATTCTGCTTGTATTGATTTCATATTATCTTCTGTAACAAGTGATCCTGCCTATTGACCGGAGCGCTGGAGAATGCCTCGTCAAAGGATCGACGTGCGCGCCGCTTCTCACCTTCGTTCCTCCTCTGGATCTATCTCAAGAACCTGCAAAGAAACGATACGGCGCCGTTGCGGCCGATCGCAGTCCGACGCTCAAGTCAGTGACGGTATCACCAAATACTAAGAACTGGAACCGTGCAAATCTCTCTCACAAACAGCTCTGTCACTCGCAAGCGTAAAGTGTATGAACTGAACGTGCGTACCTTAGAAAATCTGTTAGGAACTCTTATATACCTGGTGGTTTTCTCTCTCCTGGCAGTTACAGACTTGGACATGTGGTCTGCATCCAACTGCACACGTGTCATCATCCGGAGGCTCCCTGACTTGGCGCCACTTCTATTCTCATTCTGGCTAAGTTACCTACGCATGGTACTGCCCAGCGCATAGCTAACTCAGGAGTGCGATCTCTACTGAAACTGGCGAGTTTGGGCCTTCATACACCTTCCTTGTGGTCTCGCCGGCCGCCTTCATAATCTGCGATCTCCTTCGTCTTCGGCGATGTGCTTATTCATCTGGCGATCGCCTGTTCTGGCAAGCTGGGGATCGGAACACGCCAACTTAACAATCGGCGACTACACGTGCCTCCCGACTTCCTTCCTAACTGCCAACCTGGCGCCTTGTCAACGCGCCTATACTGTAGCAGGATGCCACGTCGTCGCACCCGACCACCAGGGCGGTACACAAGCCCCCCAGTCTTAAGCGAAGACTTGTCTAGCGAAAAGACTGAAAAAGCCTTCGTTAACACCGGTCTACGTGGCATGGACGCAGAATTCCAAGCGATAGTACTTTCTGCTGCTCTGACGCTCCACCAAACCCTTCGCGCATCGTTTGACACGTGGCTTCATCAACGGCTCTCTTCGTCTGTCGTTAGCGCTTCCAAACTTATTTCGAAAACCCTTAAACCCCTTACGCTCCTACTGTTCCATCACCTTCCTCACACTTGCGTACGCTCTTATTTCCTTCTGCGAAAAACTCTCGACATTCCTCGACGCTCCAGATCACCACCTCCTTTCAACGTTCTCCTGATCATCGAAAGGTAACTACTTTCCTTCATCTGGTGGGTTTCCTTGCATTTTCACCGATTTGCATCATCCTGTAACTGTCTGGTGCATACGCTGTGGGCTGTTTTCCATTTCTCCTTCTGCGTAACTTAGGGCTCTGTCGATCGTCGCAACGAACTCACATTCGTTCGTCTTTCACCTTCCCTCCCTGATCGAGTCAGCCTTTGTAACCCTCCTGATTATTTTTCCTTTCTTCTTCGTTTGCAGTTTGCTATCATGTCTCGCACGAAGATCACCCCGAACCCCCCTCCATCAGCGCGAAACCCTCCTCCACAAGCACACGACCCGATGCAAGTTCGTGGTGCTCCCTCTTCGCAGGCTGTGAGGCCTGCGTCTTCTCAAACCGCGCTGGCCCAGGCGACTCCCCCAAACGCTGGAGGAGCCCCCATCCCTCCGCCAGACTTCAAGGTTTTATACTCATGGGCTAGCTCAACCCTCTTAAAGGAAACGTCGTCGGTGAACACTGCGGGAGCGGTTCTGCGATTGACCAAAGGGGACGAGGCCCACCAATCGTTCCACAAGGAGCACGATGAGAGAATGATGGTGCTGCCTTGCCCCGCCACTCTGCCAGTGTGCGCCGATGATAAAGTGAGCGCCGACGGGCCCTTCTGCTTCGTCTACACCACTTTCTTCAAGAAGGTCAAACTCAGGTTCCCTCTCACTCGATTTGAGAGGGAACTCTTAACCGAGCTCAACATCGCTGCCGCCCAGCTTCACCCCAACAACTGGGCGTTTGTCCGAGCTTTCGAGATAACGTGCGCCCACCTGGGGTTGCCCGCGTCAGTGGACGTATTTTTATTTCTGTTTGAGGCCAAACACCCAGGAGATCGCCTGTGGGTCAGCCTGAACGCCATTGCTGGGAGATCCATTTTCACCATCTTCCAGCAGTCGTACAAGGATTGGAAGGGGAAGTTCATCCAGGTTCGCGCAAACGACAAAGACCCTTCCCTCCTCGACGGTTTCCCCTTGTACTGGGTGGACAAGGGGAAAAAGGAGTCCAAGAGCTGCTTCAGGAGGCCCAGAAGTCCTGATAGCATGGGAGCTTTGGACAGAGACCTTTGTCTCTTCTGGAAGAGGGTGGCAGATGCCCACATAACATTCTTGACCCCCACCCTGATTTCCTTCGAGTTCTTTGAGGACCAGTTGGAATTTCAAATAGGTTAGGACACTACATCTTTGTCTTGACATTGCTTCTGATATTGTTTCTGGGCGTCTTGTGCGATACACACAAGACTTTGGTTTTATCTTTTCTGCATATGCCTGCTTTTGCTGTCTTATTGTCTTGTACACTTACCCCTTTCTCCTTTGAGCTAACTTATGCATTTTCATTTCATGTAGACACCATGTTGGGTAAGAATATGCTCGCTGATTTGAAGGCGCTCGCCCGCACCCACGGGTTGGCGAGCGGTTCCCAGACGGTGCCCAACTCGGCGGTCGAGAAGGCCATCATTCATGGGCGATCACCGCCTAAGGAGCCCTCTCAGCAAAAGAAACTGGTCCTGAAGAGGCCAAAACGGAAGGCCCCCCAAGTTGTCCAAGAGGATGAGGAAGAGGACGACGAGGTCACTAAGGATGGCCTCGTTACAAAGAGGAAAAGGGTGGCGTCACCTTCTGCACCTGCCCCGCCCCCTCTTCCAGCTTCAACACCACCGTCAACACCTGCCCCTCCTCCCTCATCGCCAACACCACGAGCCCCTTCACCACCAGTCCAAGCAGTTCCATTGGCCACTGCGCCACCTGCAACTGAGGCCCCGGAGCCAAACTTCTTAGAGGACCCCCCGAGCGCCTCTACACCGCATATATCAGCAGGGGGGGCCCTCCTTCCAACACCTCAGCTGCAGGAATCGTTCCAATCGGGGATGAGGTCGCCGACACCTCTCCAATCCTAATCACCGAGTCCCCGATTGCGTCGCCGCGCCAGGAAGCAAACACCGAAAATGTTGCTAAGGAAGGCGGCGACGAGAATCCTCAACAAGCCCCGCTGGCGGTCACGAGGATGTGGGAACCTCTGACTGCTAAACTCAAAACCATTGCAGAGGATATCCCATCAATCATAACGAGAGCTGTGGAGAGCTCCACCAGGCGGCTACAGGATGACATCTACAACCTCAAGACCGAGAACAGCACAATGAAGGTCGAGGTGGAGAAGGTGTCATTCAGCCTGACGCTCGCGGAAATGGAACATTCTCGAGTGGAGGATGCCCTAAACACCGAGCTTAGGCTTGCGCGCAAGGAAGCTGTTGACCTTCGCCGCAAAGTCCATGAACTTGCCCAAGAAAAAGTCGAACTTGAAAGCAGAATCGTGCCTCTACGCACCAAGGCGAGCGACCTGGAGGCTCAAATTCAAGCCAATGCCGATAAGGTACAGAAGCTGGAGCAAAGGTCGATCGACCGCGAGAAGCTACTTGGGCAAGTAGAGAAAGCAAGAGATGACGCCATGGCTGATCTCTCTGAGGCAAACAAAGAGAAGGTGAAGATGGTTGCCGAGTTGGCCCAGGCTCAAACAGAATCTAAGAAGGTGGCTGACGACCTTCTTCAAGCTCAAGAGACCAACAAACAACTCCAAAAACAGGTCGAAGAGCTGGAGCAGCAGAACAAGGAGCTTAAGCAGCAGGTTGAGGGATTTCAACAGCAAATCGAAGAATTTCAAAAGCAAATTGAAGAACTCAAGCTAAGCTCCGCTCAGATTCTGGTTGCTGGGTTTGATGCCGCTCGAGAACAGTTTGCATGCCTCTTCCCTGATCTTGACCTTAGCATGGTGTCGTTAGACAACGAAGTAGTAGATGGGAAGGTCGTTCCCGCCGAAGGCTCAACCAATTCTACCCCATCTGCTTCTTTATGAATTCACTTGTATTTACCTTGTAAAAACTCTTGCACATGTATTTTGAACAGCTACTTATTTCAATAGCGAAATTTGGATATGTCTTCTGACTTCTCTTGAGCGCTTTACTTTCTTTGTATGCCTAACTCTGCTATGTTTAACTTAGCGATTTTGCAAACATGACCTTTGGCGTAACTTCTTCGAGCCGATTCAAACTTAAGCAATAATCACTTTAAACAACTTGTACTCTTGAGGCACTAACCTTATCATAAGAATACCTTCCAAGCAACGAACTGTAACTCAATCATTGGTTCAAACAACGTCCCGCTCGACCTGCTTTATCAAACAAGTCTTTCAATCTTTTCCCGATCGCCAAGACCTCTTGGCAACACCAACTTTTCCCAGCCTCATGCTTTGGCAATCGTTTCTTTATCTGGGGTAGAAACGCCCTTTGGGATCTTCCTTTGCCCCCTTGAACTTCAGAGCAAAAGACCGGCTGACTAGGCGTTCTCTTCGAACCTACCTTAGCCACCTTTCAAGCTTCTTCCACCCTCTTCGCCATACATGAACTCGTTCAAGACGAGAAGGATTTTATCTTGCCTACGCTCGCATGTAAGCGAGAAGGTCTTTAACTCGCCTGAACTCGCTTATCGGCGAGAAGGACTTTTTACTCGCCTGAACTCGCTTATCGGCGAGAAGGACTTTTTACTCGCCTGAACTCGCTCATCGGCGAGAAGGTCTTTAAATGGCCTTAACTCGCTCAACGGCGAGAAGGACTTTATCTGGTGCCTCAACTTGCCCAGGGTGTACATCTCCTCCCCCCTGGATGCACTGAGGACCTTTCTTTCTCTCGCCTGCACTCGCTCGACGGCGAGGAGGTCTTTTAACTTGCCTCAACATTGCCCCAGGAGTTACATCTTCTCGCTCCCAGAAACACGGAGGACTTTTTCTCTTTCTCGCCTGCACTCGCTCAACGGCGAGGAGGTCTTTTAACTTGCCTCAACATTGCCCCAGGAGTTACATCTTCTCGCTCCCAGAAACACGGAGGACTTTTTCTCTTTCTCGCCTGCACTCGCTCAACGGCGAGGAGGTCTTTTAACTTGCCTCAAAACGCGCGAGGGCGTTGAGGTCTTCCATCTGGTGCCTCCGATCGCCGAAAGACGATGAGGACTTAAAACTTAACTGGTGCCTCCAATCGCCGAAAGACGATGAGGACTTAAAAACTTAACTGGTGCCTCCAATCGCCGAAAGACGATGAGGACTTTATACTTTTTAGAAAGCATGCGATATATCTTTTCTTGCCTCAAATCATGTACAAATGACAAGGTCTTTTTTTTTTCAAAACTTTCTAAAATAACACACATGCAATCTGGAAACACCTTATACTTCGAAAACTCTTCTTTTATTGGGTGGCCTCATTAAAAAACCCTCCTTAGGGAAAAAGAGTGCCCCCTTGAAACTGTTTTAACAGAGACATTGCAATATAACATTTGTGTTTGTCTTTACTTACAAAACTCTTAACTATGGTACAACTTCAGGTGTGTGGCGTTCCAGGTACGAGGGATCGCTCCTCCTTCCAGCGTCTCTAAGCGGTAGGCTCCGTTCCCGAGTGCCTCAGTTATTCTGAACGGTCCAGTCCACTTGGGTGAGAGTTTATTCTCCATCTCGTACTGGTGGGCCTTCCTCATCACCAGATCGCCTTCTCTAAACTGCCTTGGCATCACCTTAGAGTTGTACCTTCGCTCGACCCTTCTTTTCACCGCCTCAGCCTTCAGCCTTGCCTCCTCCCTGACCTCATCCAGCAGATCCAGGTTCAGCCTTCTCTCTTCATTCGAGTCTTCCTCTACAAAGTTCTGGAATCTCGGCGAGCTCTCCTGAATCTCGACTGGAATCATGGCATCACACCCATAGACCAAGCTAAACGGGGTCTCATGGGTTCCTGACTGCTCGGTGGTGTGGTACGCCCAGACTATACGGGGTACCTCCTCAGCCCAACTTCCCTTGGCTTTCTCGAGCCTTCTCTTCAAACCTCTCAGCAACACCCGATTAGCTGATTCCACATGGCCATTTGTTTGAGGGTGCTCGACGGATGCAAACACTTGCTGAATTCCCACCCCTTCGCAGAGCTTTTTCAACAGGTGGCTTGCAAACTGCGTCCCATTATCTGATACCAGGCGTTTAGGCACTCCAAACCGGCACACGATGTTCTTCCATACAAAACCTTCGATCTTGTGCGCGGTGATCTGGGCCACTGGTTCTGCTTCAATCCACTTGGTAAAATACTCAATCGCCACCACCAAGTACTTCATCTGCCTGATCGCCAGTGGAAAAGGTCCCAGGATGTCGATTCCCCAAGTATGAAACGGCCAAGGGCTATAGATCGACTTCAACTCCTCGGGAGGTGCCTTGTGCCAATCGGCGTGCTGCTGGCATTGTTTGCAGCACTGGGCATACTTCTTGCAATCTTCTCTCATGGATGGCCAATAGTAGCCTGCACGGAGAGTCCTCGCGGCCAGAGCTCGACCCCCGACGTGACTTCCACATATTCCTTCGTGGAGCTCTGCCATAATTCTCGTGCACTTCTCGCCGTGTATACATTCCAGGAGCGGGTGAGTGAACCCAAACCTGTACAGATCGCCATCAACCAGTGTATACTTGCTGGAATTCTTCTTTACCTTCCTAGCTTCTGTTGGATCTAACGGGAGGAGGCCATCCGCCAGGCATCGCTTGTACTGTGTTATCCACATGTCTGGCTCATGGGTGGCGCAGACCTGCATCACGTCCACCCTCTCTCCTCGACAAGCTCTGACTCTCGGCGATCTCAGAGTTTCTTGCGTCAAAGACTTATGGCTTCTCGCTGCCTTCTCCGTCGACTTGCTTATCTGAAGGACCAGGTGATCTGCTACGAATGCCCTCGGCGTCTTCAGTGTTTCTTGGATCACTGTCCTCTGCCTACCCCCTTGCCTGAGCTGGCGAGCTTAGCAAGCAAGTCAGATCGGGCATTCTGTTCTCGGGGCACATGCACCACTTCAAAAGAGGCAAAGGAACTCTTCAATTCCTGCACATACGCCAAGTAAGCCGCCATTTGTGGATCTTTGGCCTGGAACTCGCCTGTTACTTGCCCTGTGACCAGCAGCGAGTCACTTTTAGCCATCAGCACTCTGGCTCCCATTTCCTTAGCCAGCAGAATCCCGGCGATCAGCGCCTCATACTCTGCTTGATTGTTGCTGGCTTTGAAGGCGAATCTCAGCGATTGTTCGATCAGCACGCCGTTGGGTCCTTCTAATATGACTCCAGCACCGCTACCCTGCTGGTTTGACGATCCATCCACCGAGAGCACCCAACGGAAATCGTCTCCTTCAACCCGCGTCGCCTCTGAAGAGAGCTCAACTATGAAATCAGCGAAGACTTGCCCCTTGATCGGGCCTCGGGGCTCATATTTAATGTCAAATTCTGACAATTCGACTGCCCACTTCACCATTCTTCCTGCGACGTCAGGTTTCTTCAAGACCTTCTGGATGGGCAGGTCAGTCATCACCAGTATTGTGAAACTGTGGAAGTAGTGGCGCAACCTCCTCGCCGAAAACACCACAGCCAATGCAGCCTTCTCCAGGGCCTGATATCTCGTTTCCGGGCCCTGCAACACTTTACTCACGAAATAAATAGGCTTCTGAGCCTGATCCTGGTCCTGGGCGAGCACCGCACTCACCGCCCTCTCAGTCACAGCAAAATACAACCTGAGAGGGATTCCCGCCAGTGGTTTGCACAGAACCGGCGGGCTCGCCAAATATTTCTTCAGCTCGACGAAAGCTTCCTCGCACTCTTTCGTCCAAACGAACTTGTTATTGCGCCGCAGACACTGGAAATAGGGATGTCCCTTTTCTCCGCTCGCTGACACGAAGCGGGATAGGGCCGCCATCCGACCCGTCAGCTGCTGGACTTCTTTCACTGTAGTCGGGCTTCTCATCGCCAAGATGGCGGCACACTTGTCCGGGTTGGCCTCTATTCCTCTTTCAGTTAAAAGAAAACCCAAGAACTTCCCAGCCTCCACGCCGAAAATGCACTTCTCCGGGTTGAGCTTCAACTTAAACTTGGCGATCGTCGTGAACAATTCTTCCAAGTCTGCAACGTGCTTGCCTTTCTCCTGCGAGGTCACGACCATGTCATCGACGTAAGCTTGCACGTTCCTTCCCAGCATTGGTGCAAGTACTCGGTCTATCAGCCTCTGGTACGTGGCCCCCGCATTCTTCAGCCCAAACGGCATCACCTTATAGCAGTAGCACGACCTCTCCGTCATGAAGGCTGTTTTTTCTTCATCCATGGGATGCATCTTGATCTGATTATAGCCCGAGAAGGCGTCCAGGAAACTCAGCAGCTTGCACCTGCAGCACTATCGACCAGGGCATCAATGCTTGGTAAAGGATACGAATCCTTTGGGCAAGCCTTATTCAGGTCGGTGAAATCGACGCACATGCGCCATTTCCCGTTGCTCTTCTTCACCAGCACGACATTCGCCAACCACTCAGGGTACTGGACTTCCCTGATGTGGCCTGCAGCGAGGAGTTTCTGGGTCTCATCCTTGATCGCCTGCCTCCTCTCTTCATTAAATTTCCTCCTTCTTTGCCGCACCGGTCTCACCATGTTGTCCATCGCCAGATGATGGCACAAGAAGTCGGGATCGATCCCGGGCATGTCCGAAGCGGACCAGGCAAACGCGTCCAGATGCCGTTCAATCACTTTGGCGATCTGGTCCTGGAGATCGACCTCCAGAGATCTTCCGAGCTTGAAAACTTTCCCCCCGATCTCCTTCTCGAGCCACTGCTCGACGGGCTTGGGCCTTGATTCTCTGGCGATCACCGCCTTGGCAATTCCGAGTTCCCTTGCTACCTCCGGGCGATTCCGCGCCTCTTCCTCCTCCAGGGCAGCATTCCTCTCCCCCAGCTCAGCATCTACCATCTCTATGTCCCTTCCGGCGGTTTCCTCCATTATCGGCGGTCTGGGCTTCACACCGGGCGGTGGGGTGGTTGTGACATAGCTCACTGATCTTTTATTTTTCAGGCTATTCTCATAGCACTTTTTCGCTTCCTTCTGATCAGACTTTATCGTGATTACCACCCCTTCCATGGACGGCAGCTTCACCTTCATGTGCCGAGTCGATGGAATTGCGCCTATCCTGTTAAGGGTGGGCCTTCCCAGCAGGATGTTATAGGCTGAAGGGGCGTTTACGATGAGGTACTTGATTTTCTCCGTCCTCGACCCAGCCTCATCGGTAAACGTGGTTCTCAGCTCAATGTACCCCCTGACTTCCACCTGGTCGCCAGCGAACCCATACAAGCACCCTCCATAGGGCCTTAGCTGGTCAAGGGGCAATTCTAGCTGCGTGAAAGTCGGCCAGAACATCACGTCTGCCGAACTTCCTTGGTCTACCAGAACTCGGTGAACCTTCCTCCCCGCCGTGATCAACGAAATAACAATGGGATCGTTGTCGTGAGGCACAACGTCCCGAAGATCCTGCTTGGTGAACGTAATGTCCACGTCGGGCGAGTGATCTTCAAACATGTCCACCGACATCACCGATCGCGCGTACTTTTTCCTCTGCGATGCGGTGCATCCACCACCTGAGAAACCCCCTGCAATGGTGTGGATCTCCCCACGGATAGGCATCTCATGTTGCTGGGCTTCTCCACCTGCCGGCTGGGAACTCGACGCCCCTCCGGTCCTTCTGTCCAGCAGATAGTCGTTTAGGAACCCGCTCTTGACCAGATCGTCAAGCTGGTATCCTAAAGACAAACACGAATCCAGGTTGTGGCCAAAGCACTGGTGAAACTCGCACCAGACGTCCGGCTTCGACCCTAGCACCTTGTCGCCCACCTTCTCGGGCGCCTTCAACCTAGCAGATATGTTAGGGATAGCGATCAGGTCCGCTAGTCCCATGACGAATTTGTGCTTAGGTGGGCGATTGTATTCCCGGCGTGCTGGTTGTTGGCGTGCTGGCGGTTGGCGCGCTTGGCTTCTTCCTTTATTTCTCCTATCGTAAGGATAGCGAGTCCTTTGGTCCTTTCTGACCGCCGCTGCCGTTTCCAGCACCCTCTGCGGCTGGATCCTGGTCTGGGCGCGTGGCCTGGCGGGAGCCACGCTGCCTCTCTTCTCGGCGACTTCACTCTCGTCGGCGATATGGGCCACCGCAAGTCGCCTAACTTCAGCAAACGTCGCTGGATGAGCCCTGATCAGGGCCTCGCAGAATGGCCCTGGCTGCACGCCCTTCTTGAAGGCATAAACTAGCATTTCTTCATCCTTGGCCGACGATCTGACCATCTGCGCTCCGAAGCAATTGAGGTAGTCTCTGAGGGACTCCCCATGGTACTGCCTTATATCAAACAGGTCATAGGACACCCTGGGCGGTGCCTTGTTCACAATATACTGCTCGACAAAGATTTTCGAGAATTGCTGAAAATTAGTTATGTGGCCATTAGGCAGGCTCACAAACCACTCCATCGCCGTTCCCTGGAGCGTGCTCACGAACATCTTACAATAGACAGCATCCGACCCTCCTGACAGCATCATCTGTGTGTGGAACGTGGTCAGATGAGCCTCTGGATCTTCCACGCCAGTAAAAACGGCTTTAACCGGGACCACGCTCGTGGGAATTGGCGTGTCGGTAATCGCCTGAATGAAAGGCATTGGGAAAACACGAGGCGGCGTCGACGGTGCCACCTCTTCAGCGGAAGAACGAACCTGCTGCTCCTGAAGAGCTCGACGTAGCTCCTCAGCTACCTTGCTGAGCTCCTCGTTCCTGGCGCGAGAGGCGACCAGGTCTTCATGTATCCTTGCCTGCTCGACGCGCGAGGCTTCTACAGTCGCCTGCAAAGAGCGCATCATTTCTGCCATCTGTGCCATGGTCATGGTGGCGTCGCCTTCAGCTGCGACGGGAGCCACGGGACTGGAACGATTGCTCCTCATCTTTCTCATCAACTTCAGCGAACCACAGAAATACAGCAAAAAACACTTCAACCACGAACGAACCAGCGATCAATCGGGGAAAACTCAAGAAACTGCGCAAGAACCTAAAAACACCGCAAACCTTCGCAGAAAACCACCAAAGAACTCGAACCTCCACCAGACAGATTGCGCGCAAGCAACAAAAGACCTCACTCCACCGATTGAGAGACAAACAAACGGCACAAACACAAACTCACCGAACGAAACTCAAAGAAACTGCCAACGACGGTTGCACCAGCACACAACCGCGCAGAAAACCTCGAAAAACTCCACGAACTCACGCTGTGGATGGGAGCACGTTTTACACGGCCCCACGGTGGGCGCCTGATGATCCTGCCTGTTGACCGGAGCGCTGGAGAATGCCTCGTCAAAGGATCGACGTGCGCGCCGCTTCTCACCTCCGTTCCTCCTCTGGATCTATCTCAAGAACTTGCAAAGAAACGATACGGCGCCGTTGCGGCCGATCGCACTCCGACGCTCAAGTCAGTGACGGTATCACCAAATACTAAGAACTGGAACCGTGCAAATCTCTCTCACAAACAGCTCTGTCACTCGCAAGCGTAAAGTGTATGAACTGAACGTGCGTACCTTAGAAAATCTGTTAGGAACTCTTATATACCTGGTGGTTTTCTCTCTCCTGGCAGTTACAGACTTGGACACGTGGCCTGCATCCAACTGCACACGAGTCATCATCCGGAGGCTCCCTGACTTGGCGCCACTTCTATTCTCATTCTGGCTAAGTTACCTACGCATGGTACTGCCCAGCGCATAGCTAACTCAGGAGTGCGATCTCTACTGAAACTGGCGAGTTTGGGCCTTCATACACCTTCCCTGTGGTCTCGCCGGCCGCCTTCATAATCTGCGATCTCCTTCGTCTTCGGCGATGTGCTTATTCATCTGGCGATCGCCTGTTCTGGCAAGCTGGGGATCGGAACACGCCAACTTAACAATCGGCGACTACACGTGCCTCCCGACTTCCTTCCTAACTGCCAACCTGGCGCCTTGTCAACGCGCCTATACTGTAGCAGGATGCCACGTCGTCGCACCCGACCACCAGGGCGGTACAACAAGTGTAATCCTTGTACTCTGTTGAACAAGTATTCGTTTCTGTGTTTGCTGAGATTGGTTGTGTGTTCTTGAGGGGATCAAGACCAGAAATCTTAGTGTTGGTGTGTTGACTAAGGAGAGTGTGTTTCTTGAGGTGTTCAAGGTCATTCTCTTGGTTGTTGTGTAAGTGATCAAGGTGTGATTGCTTAGTGGATTTCCTCAGGGTTCTGAGAAGACTGGATGTAGCTCTGGGTTTGGAGTGAACCAGTATAAACAACTGTGTACAATCTCTCTATCTCTAACTCTTTAAATTCAGTTTATTTTTGTTGTTTACTGGTATAAACAACCGATTATTTCTACGAAACAACCGATTGTTTTTCTGGTACTACAACTTTTGATTGCTGTTTTGGTGAACTGAATTTCTGAATCAATTGTTTCCTGAGATAAATTCATTCTAGTTTTGAAAAGTTTGCGAAAACCCTCTTTAAAAAATTCACCCCCCTCTAGTTTAAAGCCATCTTTTCTAACAAAAGGGACACCCTAGAGGTCGTTTGCACTCCGATGCTCAAGTCAATACTGTTAGAATGGATGACTTTAAACTAGAGGGGGGGGGGTGAATGGTTTAAAGAGGGATTTCAAAAACTTTTAAGTCAAGAATGAAATTATCTCAAGAAACAGTTGATAAGGAATCCAGTTTGCCAAATCACAAAGCTAAAAGCACAACACCAGAAAAACAATCGGTTTTTTATACCAGTATACAAATATCAAAACTGAATTTAAAGAGTTAAGGGAGAGAGAGAATGCACACAGAGATTTATACTGGTTCACTCTAAACCCAGAGCTACATCCAGTCTTCTCAGAAACCACTGAGGAATTCCACTAAGCAATCAAACCTAGATCACTTACAACACAACCCAGAAAGTGACCTTGATCCCCTCAAGACACACACTTCTCTTGGCCAACACACCAACACTAAGAATGCTGATCTTGATCCCCTCAAGAACACACAACACTTCTCAGATAACACACAGAAGAAACTTGTTCAACAGATACAAGGATTACACTTGTTACAGAAGCAAATCTGAAATCAATACAAGCAGAAATCCTATCTCACACTCTTTGATCAATCTTAATCTCTAAGCGATCTCAACTCTTTGAAAAACTCAAATTTGTTCTTGTAAAACCCAAATTTGTTTTACTGAATATATTCAAAGATGTTTGTTGTCAAATGTTAACAAACTTATTCATTGCATTTAAAGATTGGTCAAAGCATTAAAGACTGGAGCGTAATCAGTTAAAACATTTAAAGCTTAGACAAAGCTTAAAACAGTTTTTCTGTTATGGTACCAACACCAACAATCGGTTGTTTCCACGAATCAATCGGTTGTTTTAGTTTTAACAGCTCAACCATTTGAAAAATAGTTTTCAACCTTTTCTAGAAACACCTAAGTATAAAACAATCGGTTGTTTCGACAAAACAATCGGTTGTTTTTCACTATGTTTGAAAAACACTTTTCTTTTAAAAGATGGAGAATGCCTATGCTTTGGATTCAATCAAGAGTGGATTACGTAAACAATCTACCCCAGATCCTATCTAAGACAGCTCAACAACAGCAAGCACAACCAAGCCTTCAACATCTTTCAAAGGGTTTGGATTCTTCAAAGCTTGAACACCACTTGGTTTAACAATCTCCCCCTATTTGATGAAGATAAATACCTTATGCTTGTGTTGTACCTGATTGAATCGGAAGCAGTTCCTGCAAAGCACAGTTTTAAGCAAAAACACATAACTTCTGATATTTGGTTAGCACAGAAACAAATTTAGAGCTTCAGAATATAATATCAGAGTAAAGATCAAATAACAAACAAATATAGGAGCAAACACCTATAAGGTTTCACTCATCCAAACTGTTTTTGCAGAATAAGGAAAGAAAACTTAAACACAACATATATCTCCCCCTATTTGTCTTCACAAATAGACAAAAAGAAGAGATAAACAAGATAATTTTTCTCAATACATCAAGCTAAAAATAGCAAAAGCAGAAACATAGAAACCTGATGCAACCACTAAAAACAATCGGTTGTTTCGATACATCAACCGGTTGTTTTTCTTCATTCATCATCATCAGCATATTAATGATCAAAGATTTGGTTCTGTACTACCTCAACATGTTCATCTAGAGTCATGAAACGTGCATCCATGCTATCAAAACTGTTATCAATCCTCTGGAAATTGCTTGTACACAGATCATGGAGATTTCTTTGATTCTCCGCAAAGCTATCAAGCCTATTCATCATGAGTTTTTCAAAAGAAGACATGGATTGCATTCTTTCTTCTTGATTTCCAGCACCAGCAGTAGGTCCAACATCTTGATGTGCTTCAGGTAGATCTTCATGTTGAAAATCCATATATGCAGCATGTTCATCTTGTTCATGATCAGCAGCAGCACTAGATGAGGCACCAAAGTCACCATCTTTGCTAATCCATTTGCCACCTACTTTGGTAAAACTCATTTTGCTGAGTGATCCATTGTTCAACTCTTGAGTTGACTTGACCAACTCAGATGTTTCATCCTCTAGATTCACTTCAAAATAGAGCAGAAACTTAGAAATCAAAACAACATATGGATAATGATAGTCACTTAACCTCATTGCCTTTTGCATGTGCCCTTTGATGACGTGTATCCAATCAATTCTGATCTTCTTCATAATGCAGAAGATGTACACCAGACCCTCTTCAGTAAGCACTGAGTGATTGCTCCCCCTTGGAGTTAGAATCCAAGTGACAATGAGGGCTAACAACCTGTTCCGCCCGGTTGACCTGGGTCGTCTTTACGAGCGACTTGTGCTCACGAGCTAGAGCACCTTCGTTTTCTCTTGTATATGAGTACCTGAAAAAAGAAGAACAAAGGGGCGCCCTCGCGGCTGTTTGCACTCCGACGATCAAGTCAGCTAGCGAGAAACACCAAAGTGACTGGAAAACTGTATGATTATCTCAAGAACTGGAAATGTGTGGCTAAACTGTGTTGCCCTAATTGCCTTGTGCTCACAGCTGGGTGCACCGTCAAGAACAACTAGGGTTTAATGTTCTGAGTAACTTTATGAGAACTAGATTAAAGCATGTAAACTGTGAAAAGCGTACCTTACTAGGGTTCTTCGTGCCCTTTATATAGGTGAAAACCAGGGTTTACCTTTGTGTTGCTATTATTATCTAGGGTTCCTTGGAGAAGGTCCTTGCGCCGCTATCCTTAGGATCTTAGCGTATCTGGCCCATGGGCTTCCCTTTTCTAGAGTGCAATGAATCATCTTGCGACTATTTGGGCTCTACCTTAGGTACTGTATTTCCCGCGCCATCATACTATTTGAGTCCCCTAATCAATCACGTGTCATGCATGCAACCTTCCTTGGAGATCTTTAATGAGCACGTGGGCATTGTCACGTGCCCCCTTTGACTTGATCGTTTACTCTGTGCGGAGGGTCCCACAGCGCCGCCACCCAACTTAGGGTTATTCCATCGTGTGGGCCCTCTTCTCTACTAAATGCTTCTGTCACGCGGGTTGACTTACCTTGGCGATAACCGACTATGTTGACTTCTGGGCCAGCTACCTTTCTTTTGTCCACGTCATCATACCTGATGACCTGGTCGGTACACAAGCCCCCCAGTCTTGAGCTGATAACTTGTGTTCAGCAAAAAGACTAAGGCCTCACCCTGCAGGCCCCGCGGCGTTCTGATCATGTGTCGCCTCCTGACCGATTGACGTGACATTCTCTGCGTCGCCGGCGTAGTGTACGCTTAAGGACTCTGACGACGTGATATTCTTTGAGCGAGAAAAGTGACACTTCAGTTTGCGCCTTAACTTCGCGACACGTGGCCCAGTCGTAGAACGTTTGCTTTAATTGCAGCGCTCGGATCTTTGAAAAACCTCGTACCTGAACTTTCTGCCTTTACCTCTTCTGTATCTTTCTTGCACTATTCATCTTTTCTCAAGAACTTCCCCTGTGTTCTTTCTTTGCCTTCTTCTTCTTCCTCTATCCTACTACTGAGCCCTTCCCCTTTGGTTTTTAGCTCCTTCACCGATAGCACGTTCTAAAATGCCTGCCAACCCTGCTTCTTCCAGAGCGGCTCATAAAGATCTTTACCCTTGGGCTTCGAGTGAACTCCTTGACGAGTATTCTTGCTTACTTTCTACTAGGGCGGGAGAAGCGTGTTCCTATAACCGTCGTGCCTTCGCAAAGAGGCATGATGATGACATCGTCGTGCTCCCTTGTTCCATAGGGGAGCCGGTGTGCGGGGATGAACGATCCAATAATGGGGTTCCCTTTTTCTATTTTTACCAAGTAGTCTTTAAGTGCGTCCGCGTACGCCTTCCCTTCTCCAGGTTCGAGAGGGAGCTGTTAACAAAGATGAACACTGCCTCAGCCCAACTGTATCCTAACAGTTAGGCCTTCGTGAAGGCCTTTGACATCCTGTTTGGCTTTCTTGGATGTGCACCCTCCGTAGATATTTTCCTTCACTTCTTCGAGGTGAAGAGGTAGAGAAACAACCTATGGGTAACTCTTAGTAACATTCCTGGCAAGATTCTCTTGACCCCTTTCCAGCAAACCTTCAGAGAGTGGAAAGGTAGATTCTTCAAGGTGTGTTGTTCCAGTCTTGTGCCTTCTGCTCTAGACGGCTTCCCTTTGTATTGGACAAAGGACGCCGAGCCTTGAAAGCTAGGACTCTCAAGAAGCTGTCCCCAAGGGATCAGGAGGCTTGCAAGATCCTGGCGGGTGCTGGATGTCTCGACGCGGCTGCCTTGATAAGTTTAGAGTACAACGCCGAGCTTTTGGGAAAATACATATGTGCGTGAGGCTTTCCTTATAACCCTCATTCTTTCTGTTCTTGCTGGACCTTTGTGGGATTTGCTCAGAAGTACTTTGCTTCGTGTCTGTCTCTTACTGTATTTACTCCTTTCCCCTTTTTTTTTTCTTTTTATACGTAGGTTCGAAGATAAATGATCATCAGAGAGCATTGCTGACTCCGGCTTTGAGGTTCGGAGACAGGGCTTCTTCGTCGCATTGCTCGAACTCTGGGGGCCACTGATGAGTGACATGTTCTTGCTTCCCGTGTAGACATTAGGATGTGTGTAGGCCTATATTTTCATCTTGCACCTGTTATAAACTCCGTCTGTAACCCTAACGCTGACTTTACGTTTTTCATCACGCTGAATGTTGTCCGACCTATACTTGCATGCTTACGTTCCTTGCCATGCGGCGCGCGTTACTCCCGATATTCCCTTCGTTATGTTTGGTGTGACCTTATTTCTTAAATACCTTACTCATGGCCCTGCCCGGCCTTCATTTTTTTGTGAGGGATGCCTGCTCATTTGAGCTTTCTTACTTGAACCTTCGGCGTTTTCGCCCTGAGCTTATTGGGATAGTTAGCGATGTGCTGCTTGTAGCGACGTCAGACCGCCTGGTCTTTTATCTGGCGATGACACTGCCGGCGATCGCTCACATGGCAAACCGCCTCCTACACGACCGGCGATCATACGCAGTTCTCGATCATGTCATCGCCCTTGATGACTCGACTGATATGCGGGCTGTGATTCTTCTACCGAGGAGGATAAGTTAAACCCCGACGATCTACGTGGCTTCGCGCGCTAACGCTCACGCTGGCAACTGATTTGACACTTCACCAACCCCTCCCCATCAACTGACACGTGGACTCATCGATGGTCATTATCTTGTGTCGTTTGCGCTTCTCGTAACATTCAAAACTCTAAAAATTCTCGCACCACTACACTGTTTTATCATCTTTCTTCTTCACCTTCAAACTTTCTATACGCTCTGGTGAACGCTTGTGAACGCTTTGACTCCTTAATCATCGTTTCTCCGCACGCTCCTTCGATCATCAAAAGGTGACCTTTTTACTACTCTCGCTAGTGTTCATCGCATTTTAATCGGCTTGCATCATCCATTAACTGCTTGGAGCATACGTTGTGGGCTGCTTGTTTTCTATCTTGCGTTTTTCTGCGTTTTAGGTTTTTCCTTTTCCTCTCCGCGACCTCCTTTGTTCATGCTGTTTTCCTTTTCCGTCTTTCAATCGAGTCATTCCGTTTATCAACCCTCTGTTTTTCCCTTTTTCATTTCCTTGTTGTCTTCCCTGCAGTTTCTCGATGGCTCGTGCGGGGGCTACACCAAACAACCCTGCCCCCTCTCGAAACCCTCCTCCAAAGTCACGTAAACAACCTTCTTCAGGAAACCCCTCCACATCTCACAACCCACCTAGAGATCCCGCTATCCTTTCAAACCGGGCTCAGAGGCCTGCGCCCTCTCAACCTAACCAACTGCAATCAACCTCCCCACAAGCCAACGCCACTGTACGCCCTACTTCTGACTATAAACTGTTGTACCCAAGGGCTCCTCCAGCCTTGCTGAATGAGACTTCCTTGATCAATACTGAGGCCACCATTCACTGTTTGAGAGATAAGATCCATCTTACCTTTCATAAGGAGCACGACGACAAGGTCGCCATTCGTCCTTGTCCTCCTGGGGAACCTGTCTGTACTGATAATGATGGCAACGATGGCCACCCTTTCTGCTTCATCTACGCAACCGTATTCAAGAAGGTTAGGCTCAGGTTCCCTTTCACTCGTTTCGAGAGGGAGCTCCTAACCGAGCTTGATATTGCCCCTGCCCAGCTGCACCCCAACGGCTGGGCGTTTATCACAGCGTACCAAATTGTCTGTGCCCGCCTAGGCCATCCTGCCTCCGTAGATGTGTTCTTATTTCTGTTCGAGGCTAAAAACCCAGGGGATCGCCTATGGGTAAGCCTCAATGGAATTGCCGAGAGGTCCATCCTCTCAATCTTCCAGCAATCTTATAAGGACTGGAAGGGTAAGTTTGTCCGTGTTTGCTGCAATGACCGGGGTCTTGGACTTCTTGACGGGTTCCCCTTGTACTGGGTTAACAAGGGAAAGAAAGATTCTAAGGATCATTTTCGGAAAGCTAGGAGTCCAGAGAGGATGGGGGAGCTTGACTTGTGCAACTTCTGGAAAGAAGTTGCCTCCACCAATACCACCTTGTCCACCCCCTCAATCATCAAGTTCGAATTCTATGAGGATCAACTAGACTTTTACATAGGTCTGCCCTTCTGTTCTATTTGGATTTCTCTTCCTATGCCAAGTCCACTTTGCCCTTTATCACACTTATCTGCATTACACTGTCCCTCGTTTATTCTTGGCTGCTTGGTCCCTGTATTACCGATTACCTGAAACTGGATTGATTTGTAAACACTGATCTCTTTGTGCAGATACCATGCTGGGAAAAGATCATATGGCCAGGCTACGCTCCTTAGCCAAGCGTCACAATCTCGCAGCGGGTTCTCAGACTGTCTCGAATTCTATCGCGGAAGCTGCCGTTGCTCGGGGCGAGCTCCCTCCTACGGGCTCACCTTCCCTCGTCGCCCCTCCTGCCCCTGTAAGAAAGAAACTGCCACCAAAGAGGGCCAAGAGGAAAATCCCCACAGTGGTGTCGGACGAAGGGGAGCACGAGAGTACTGAAGGTGGGCTTGTCTGTAAAAGGAACAGGGCGACCACCGCCGAGCCGCCAGCAATCGAAAGTGCCGGTCCAGATTACGCGAAGAACCCCCCTAGTGCCTCCACACCCTTTGAGAGCGCTGGGGACACTCTGCCGTCAAATACTTCAGCTGTTGAAGGCATTCCGATTCAGGTTGTGGATGTTCAATCGTCCCCCCAACCTGTAGTGGAGGCAAACGTATCGCCGCCGCGTCCCGATGCTTCCTTGATCGTTCACTCCTATGAGGGTGGTGGCGAGAACTAACCCTCAACCCCTCTCCCAATTCCTTCTCTTCCAGCCCCTGTTGAGGAGGTTTTGAAAGCCCACGCCGCTTACCTCAGTGCTATGACTACTGAGTGTGTAGAGAAGCGCATGCACCAGATGATGGGCGAGGCTCTAAAGGACTCCTTAAACCAGTATGAATCCGAAGCCGGTGCTGTGAAGGACCAAGTCCAACAACTTAAGCGTGACCTCACGATGCGGGGGTTGGAATTTTCGCGGTTAGAGAACGCTCTGAAGGACAAGCTGCAGAATGAACGCAAAAATGGCGCTGAGCTACACAAGAAGCTCAATGACAAACTCTTAGAGGTCGCTGAACTCGAAAGCAGGCTCGTGCCTCAGCAGGAACAGATAGCGGACCTGGAGGAGGCTCTCGAGGCAAAAAAGGCCTACGTGAATGAGCTCGAATCCAAGTCGATTGAGAGGGAGGACCTACTGGGCAAGATCGAAGCCGAGAAAAACCAAAAGTCCAAGGAACTGAGCGAGAAAGATAAGGAGCTGAATGAGTCTGCAGCAAAGCTTGCCCATGCGCTCGAGGAGAATGAAAAACTGAAGAAACAAATTGAAGAACTCGACCTCAGTGCTGCAAACGTCCTGACTTCCGGGTTTGGTGCGGCCTTGGAGCAATTCGCTTGCGTTTATCCCGACTTGGACCTCTCTCAGTTCTCGATTTGCCATGAAGTGGTAGACGGCAAAATTGCACCTTCAGATTAACCATCCCATTTGCCGTTAAAACACCCTGAAAGACTTATATTCGCCCTTGGTTTATGTGTAACGAATCTATTTGCAACGACTTTCTCTTTATTCAAAACTGCTTTAATATACGCGCATGACCTCGCCTTTATCTGTCACGTAATTGTCTGATCCGATATAACCGACTGACTTTGCTTTAAAGAAATCGGCTTAGCGCCAATGGGCAATAACGTGGGTCAGTCTTAGTATCTGAAATCTAGCTTGCCTGATCTGCCAAGTGCCATGCGCCTTTCTATGTTATCACAAAGTCGCAGGCTTCTTTGGATGCTATTTTCCTTTTTATCTGCCAAGGCGTCCTCTGGGGAGCGGCTTCATATCTTGAACTATCAATCTGGGAGGAGAGCTGCCTTTAACGGACCCCCCTCTGTTATCCCTGAGCTTTTAATCCGAAACGACTTGATCTGGGTAGTGAGGTGTCTTTTACGGACCTACCTCAGCCATCCTGTGACTTCTTGCGCCCTGATAACTTATCTGTTGTGCGATCACCTGATAACCTGGTTGGTTTCTCTCAACCCAATTAACTTAGCACAAACTGGTGCTTAATTTCCTGGAAATCAACTTATCTCGAACAAACGGTTAGTCTATAGCAATAACATTTGACACGACATTACATACTGAGCAGTAGGCCGGAGCCATCTTTAGTATTTGAAATCTCGCTTGCCTGATCTGCTAAGCGACATGCGTGTTCTGTTCTTTCCTGCACCTGTTCTAGGCGAGGAGAATTTATCTTATAACTATTTAAGTGACCTCGGCTTCGCTCGAGGGCGAGGAGGTTTTTCTCTGGTGCCTCAACTTGCCCAGGGTCTGCCAAGATGCACTGAGGACCTTTAATCTCATCTTGCCTGAACTCACTCGAGGCTGAGGAGGACTTTCTCTGGTGCCTCAACTTGCCCAGGGGCTGCCTGGATGCATTGAGGACCTTTAATCTCATCTTGCCTGAACTCACTCGAGGGTGAGGAGGACTTTCTCTGGTGCCTCAACTTGCCCAGGGGTCTGCCTGGATGCACTCAGGACCTTTAATATCATCTTGCCTGAACTCACTCGAGGGTGAGGAGGACTTTCTCTGGTACCTCAACTTGCCCAGGGGTCTGCCTGGATGCACTGAGGACCTTTAATCTCATCTTGCCTGAACTCACTCGAGGGTGAAGAGGACTTTCTCTGGTGCCTCAACTTGCCCAGGGGTCTGCCTGGATGCACTGAGGACCTTTAATCTCATCTTCCCTGAACTCACTCGAGGGTGAGGAGTACTTTCTCTGGTGCCTCAACTTGCCCAGGGGTTTGCCTGGATGCACTGAGGACCTTTAATGTCATCTGGTACCGGGGCTAGCTATTCATACTTGAGGAGAGGGCGTCCCGAAGGAATCCCTTAACCCCTGCTCAAGGACTAGGCGCCCGGGTTTTAACTGTTATCTGGTACCGGGGCTAGTTATTCATACTTGTGGAGGGGGCGTCCCGAAGGAATCCCTTAACCCCTGCTCAAGGACTAGGAGCCCAGGTTTTAACTGTTATCAGAACTCTCGCCTATACTCGCTACAGGCGAGTAGGACTTCTTAATCTGTTCTCGCCTATACTCGTTCTAGGCGAGTAGGACTTTTAGTTTGACTTTCACCTCCGATCGCCAGGTGACGATGAGGGTTTGAAAATTTTAACTTTCACATTTGCACTAAACTATGTAGAGGCGACAAGGGCTCTCTGCAAATACTTAAAAAGATAAGCGTGCATTTAAATAACTCTGGGAACTTTGATAAACTTTCAAAACTTTTATTAGGTGGCCTCATTAAAAAACCCTTTTCGGGGAAAAAGAGTGCCCCCTTGAAAATGTTTTAACTGTAATAAAACTTGAGATGGGTGGCGTTCCAAGTGCGAGGAATCGCCCCTCCTTCCAATGTCTCTAGACGGTAAGCGCCGTTTCCGAGTGCTTCGATTATTCTGAATGGTCCCGTCCACTTGGGCGACAACTTATTTTGCATCTCGTATTGGTGGGCCTTCCTCATTACCAGGTCGCCGTCTCTGAATCGTCTTGACTTCATCCGGGAGTTGTACTTACGTTCCACTCTTCTTTTTACTGCTTCGGCTTTTACCCTCGCCTCTTCCCTGACTTCATCCAGCAAATCCAAATTCATTCTTCTTTCGGCGTTCGAGTCTTCCGCTACAAAGTTCTGGAATCTTGGCGAGTTTTCCTGGATTTCGACTGGGATCATGGCGTCGCATCCATATACCAAGCTAAACGGGGTTTCGTGTGTTCCCGATTGTTCGGTAGTATGATATGCCCATACTATGCGAGGGACTTCCTCCGCCCAAGGCCCCTTGGCTTTCTCCAACCTCCTCTTCAGTCCTCTGAGCAAAACCCGATTGGCCGACTCTACTTGTCCATTCGTTTGTAGGTGTTCCACAGAGGCAAACACCTGTTGCGTCCCAATATCCTCACACAGTTTCTTCAATAAGTGACTCGCGAATTGGGTCCCATTATCTGATACCAAACGCTTTGGTACACCAAAACGACACACGATGTTCTTCCATACGAAATTCTGAATCTTGTGTGCGGTAATCTGGGCTACTGGTTCCGCTTCAATCCATTTCGTGAAGTACTCGATTGCTACGACCAAGTACTTCATTTGCCTGACCGCCAACGGGAAGGGCCCCAGAATATCGATTCCCCACGTATGAAACGGCCAGGGGCTATAGATCGACTTTAGCTCTTCTGGAGGCGCCTTGTGTCAATCAGCATGTTGTTGACATTGTTTGCAACGTTGTGCGTATTCCTTGCAATCTTCTCTCATGGTCGGCCAATAATAGCCCGCGCGGAGGGTTCTCGTTGCCAGGGCTCGACCTCCGATGTGGCTTTCGCAGATTCCCTCGTGGAGTTCAGTCATAATTCTTACGCACTTCTCTCCATGCACACATACTAATAGGGGGTGTGTAAATCCGAACCTGTATAGCTCCCCATCGATCAAGGTGAACTTGCTGGAGCTCTTCTTTATCTTTCTGGCCTCTGTTGGATCCACTGGGAGGACGCCGTCTGCTATGTACTGCTGGTATGGTGTTATCCATGTATCTGGTTGGTAAATGGTGCAAACTCGCGTTGTCTTCGCTTCCTCCACTGGGTGCGCCCTGACTCTCAGCGCTCTCAAGGTTTCCTGAGTTAATGATCGATGACCCCTTACTATCCTTTCCGTTGATTTGCAAACTTGAAGGACCTGGTGATCTGCTGCGAATGCCCGAGGTGTCTTTAGAGTTTCTTGTATAACAGTCCTCTGCCTGCCCCCCTTGCCCGAACTGGCGAGCTTGGCAAGCAAGTCAGCTCGGGCATTCTGCTCCCTTGGCACGTGCACGACTTCGAACAGGGCAAAAGAACTTCTTAGCTCCTGTACATACTCTAGGTAGGCCGCCATTTGTGGATCCTTGGCCTGGAATTCGCCGGTCACCTACCCGGTGATCAGCAGAGAGTCGCTCTTGGCCATCAATGCCTTTGCCCCCATTTCCTTTGCTAATAGAATACCAGCAATCAATGCTTCGTATTCTGCCTGATTATTGCTGGCTTTGAAGGCGAATCTCAGGGATTGTTCTATTAATACACCGTTGGGTCCTTCCAGAATGACTCCAGCCCCACTACCTAGCTGATTGGACGATCCATCAACCGAGAGTATCCACCGATCGTCGTTTCCGGCACTACGTGTTATTTTGGCGGACAGCTCGACCACAAAGTCGGCAAAGATTTGCCCCTTGATCGGACCTCGGGGTTCATACCTGATGTCGGACTTGGACAACTCCACTGCCCATTTTACCATCCTCCCAGCCACATCTGGTTTCTTTAGGACCTTTTGGATGGGCAAGTCAGTCATCACCCATATCGCGAAACTCTGGAAGTAATGTCGTAGTCTCCTCGCCGAAAACACGACCGCCAGGGCCGCCTTCTCCAAGGCTTGGTATCTCACCTCTGGACCTTGCAACACTTTACTGACAAAATAGATAGGTTTCTGAGTTTGGTCTTGCTCTTGGACGAGCATTGCACTCAATGCCCTTTCGGTGATGGCGAAGTATAGCTTGAGGGGCTCTCCTACTTGAGGTTTGCACAGAACCGACGGGCTCGCCAAGTACTCCTTGAGCTTTACGAAGGCTTTTTCACACTCTCTCGTCCAGACAAACCTGTTATTCCTCTTCAAACACTGGAAATATGGGTGGCCCCTCTCCCCACTGGCGGATACGAATCGTGACAGAGCGGCCATCCGACCTGTAAGCTGTTGTACCTCCTTGATAGTGGCAGGGCTTCTCATCGCCAGGATGGCAGCACACTTGTCAGGGTTCGCTTCGATTCCTCTTTCGGTTAAGAGGAAACCCAGGAACTTCCCCGCTTCTACGCCGAAGATGCACTTCTCAGGGTTTAGCTTCAGCCTGTACTTGGCTATTGTAGCGAATAGTTCTTCTAGATCGGCGACATGCCGATTCTTCTCCGGGGATGTCACGACCATTTCTTCGACATAAGCTTGGACGTTCCTCCCTAGCATGGGTGTGAGCACTTTATCCATTAGCCTCTGATACGTAGCTCCCGCATTCTTCAAACCAAAGGGCATCACCTTGTAACAATAGCACGAACTTTCCATCATGAAGGCAGTTTTTTCCTCGTCCATGGGGTGCATCTTTATTTGGTTGTACCCCGAGAAGGCATCAAGGAAGCTTAACGGTTTGCACCCCGCAACATTGTCTACCAAGGCGTCTATGCTGGGCAAAGGGTAGGAATCCTTTGGGCATGCCTTGTTTAGATCTGTGAAATTGACGCACATTCGCAATCTCCCGTTGCTCTTCTTTACCAACACAACATTAGCAAGCCATTCCGGATACTGCACTTCCTTGATGTGACCTGCGGATAGGAGTTTATGTGTTTCCTCCCTAATCGCCTGTCTTCTTTCTTCATTGAACTTCCTCCTTCTTTGACGGACCGGCTTGACTTGGGGGTCCATTGCCAACCGATGGGACAAGAGGTCGGGGTCAATCCCTGGCATATCTGAGGCGGACCATGCAAATGCATCTAGATGTCTACTTATTACCTTAGCGATTTGATCCCGCGTTTCGTTGTCTAGGGTTTTTCCCAGCTTTAATGTCTTTTCGCTGATCTCCTGTGTGAGCCACTCCTTGACCGGCTGGGGCCTCCTCTCACTGGCGATGACCGCCTTTGCGATTCCTGACTCCCTGGTGGCCCCCAGGCGGTCGCCTTCTTCCTCTATCTCCGCGATGTTCGCCGCATCTGGCATCGCCGCATCCCCACCAGCGATTACTTGGAGCGTTGTGCCTACTCGCCGGTCCTCCTGGCCGAGACCTGCACCAGGGGGTGGCGTTGTGCTTACATGGTACACTGATCACCTATTTTTGAGGCTGTTTTCATAGCACTTCTTTGCCTCCTTTTGATCGGAGCGGATGGTGATGACCACCCCTTCCATTGAAGGCAGTTTAACCTTCATATGCCTGGTGAAGGGCACAACTCCTATCCTGTTGAGCGTTGGCCTTCCTAGCAGGACGTTGTATGCCGAGGGGGCATTCACAACTAGGTATCTGATCTTCTCCGTTCGCGACATCGCCCCGTCTGTGAATGTCGTTCTTAACTCGATGTACCCCCTGGCCTCCACTTGGTCACCAACAATACCGTATAGGCAGCCCTCATATGGCCTCAGATGGTCTGGGGACAACTGTAACTTTTCGAACGTTGGCATGAACATCACATCTGCCGAGCTGCCTTGATCGACCAGTGCTCGATGAACCATCCTTCCCGCCGTGATAAGTGAGATCACGATGGGATCGTTGTCGTGAGGCACATAATCCCTGAGGTCTTCTTTGGTGAATGTGATGTCCACATCGGGCGTATGGTCCTTGATCCTGCCGACAACTCGAACGTGGAGGAATCGCTTTGTAGCACTCTCTGTCCCGTCTACGCGACTGCGTTCTCTGCAGAATCACCTTCAGTACCTTCTCTTGGATCTCCAAACGTGACCTGCAAAACACACAGACGACGCCTCTAGCGGCCGTTTGCACTCCGACGATCAAGTTAGGCCACAGAACCACCAAATGAGAAAAACTAGTAGCGTGTGTGAAAAACTCTTGCTCTCTTTTTTTCTCGTCCCCCTCAATCTCTCCCTGATTCTCTTTTATGTCTCTCCCTCTGTTTCTGGGCCTAACAGAATTCTGTTATGCTTTTTTGGCATGTGTCAGAACCCTGTTATGCTTTTATGAGACAATGTACCTCCAGAATCAGTAGAGTGAGAACGTGAGAGAATGTGCGTGTCTGCGCGTCTCTGCGCTTGGCTGCGCCTGTCTGTACCCTTAGTGGTACGGAGTGCACTTTTATCTGGTCCGCACCCCTCTCAGATGATGACACGTGGAGGCCTGCAACTCACATCTAACCACACAGGTGTCACTTACTGGAAGGGCTCTAGCGCTTCTCTTTGTGTGCCTAAGTTACGCCCTTGCGGAATAACTTAGGATATTTCTCCCATCTGGGTAAATCGCATACTCTTAGGAGAACGCCAGGTGTGGCTGGTCTAGGCACACTCACCAAACGTTGCTCTCTGTGTAAACGGCTTACCCTTCACGGTGTCACGCACGTAATGGGTTGAGGGAATCACCAATCACTGACTGGTTTACTAGTTCCCTCAGGCCACTCTCGTGCATGATTCCCTGAGATGTGCTCATGCGAGGTCCATGTGTAACACTCTCGCTGGGAACCTCAGTCCCAGTTTAACTGCGTGTAACACGAGACCCCGATGACTGATCAGTTCTCTATTGCTTCTCGCGTTCTGCCCCTAGGCGTTCGTATGGGAACCGGTCTGTTGGTGGCCACTCGGTTACTGACCACAGATCACCGTTCTGGGTGATCTGTCCCCTGACCTCTCTGCCGACTGATCTGTCGGTAGTCACTTGGTTACGGACCCCCCGATCACCACTCTTGGCGATCGTCTCCCTGATCTCTCTGTCACCTGGTCCACGTGTCACCCTGCGAGTGGTCCACGGGGTCCTCTGCTGCTGACGTCATCGACTACCGATGACCGATCGGATCACAAGCTCCCCAGTCTCGAGTCGTGAACTCGTTCTCGGCGAAGAGACTAAGTGGTTGTGCCCTCAGTCCACGTGGCAAGTGGGACCGCATCACGTGCCACCTCACGTGCTGCTTCTTTAACGTTTGGACTTCCTTCCTTAATCTCGCGACACGTGGCCCCATCGACGGCCAGCGTGGTGTGTCGCTAGCGCTTCTCTTATTCAAATTGGTGCGCGCCTTCACTGTTCCTTCATCTTCTTCAATCGACTCTCAGACTTCCTGCGAACTATCTCTCTGCGCACCCATCTTTCTTCAAGGTCTCCTGAATGACGGTTCTCTGCTTCCCCCCTTTGCCTGAGCTGGCCAGCTTGGCAAGCAGGTCTGCTCTGGCATTTTGCTCTCTTGGCACGTGCACCAATTCGAACTCGGTGAAGGACGTCTTCAGGAGCTGTACATACTCCAGGTAGGCTGCCATCTGGGGACCTTTTGCCTGGAACTCCCCTGTAACCTGCCCGGTGACCAGCAAAGAGTCGCTTTTGGCCAGTAGATTTCTTCCTCCCATTTCTCTTGCTAACAACATTTTTGCGATCAGGGCTTCATACTCCGCCTGATTGTTGCTAGCCTTGAAGGCAAAGCGGAGGGACTGCTCGATCAGTACCCCGTTTGGGCCTTCCAGAATGACTCCAGCGCCGCTCCCCTGCTGATTAGAGGAGCCATCCACCGATAACACCCATCGGAAATCTAAACCTTCTGCAGGTGTCGCGATCGACAACAGCTCGACTACGAAGTTCGCGAACACCTGCCCCTTGACCATCCTGCCTGCTACATCAGGTTTCTTCAGCACGTTTTGGATAGGCAGATCTGTCATCACCACCACTGTGAAGCTGTGGAAGTAATGCCTGAGTCTTCTGGCCGAAAACACCACCGCCAAGGCAGCCTTCTCGAGGGCCTGGTACCTTGTTTCAGGGCCTTGCAGCACCTTACTCACGAAGTAAACAGGTCTTTGGGTCTGGTCTTGCTCTTGCACCAGGACTGAGCTGACTGCTCTCTCCGTCACAGCGAAATACAGACGAAGAGGGATGCCTACCTGAGGTTTTCGCAAGACTGGTGGGCTCGCCAGATACTCCTTCAGTTTGATGAAGGCCTCCTCGCACTCCTGTGTCCAAAGGAATCTGCTGTTGCGTTTTAGGCACTGGAAGTACGGATGACCTTTCTCCCCTCCAGCGGACATAAACCGAGATAAGGCTGCCAAGCGGCCGGTGAGTTGCTGCACCTCCTTCACCGTCGTCGGGCTCCTCATTGCCACGATTGCTGCGCACTTCTCTGGGTTAGCTTCGATTCCCCGCTCTGTTAAGAGGAAACCCAAAAACTTCCCAGCCTCTACGCCAAAAATACACTTCTCAGGGTTGAGCTTCAGTCTGTACTTGGCGATGGTGGTGAACAGTTCTTCCAGATCGGTTGCATGGTGCTTATTTTCTTGGGACGTGACCACCATGTCATCTACGTATGCATGCACATTCCTTCCCAGCATGGGCGAGAGCACCCTATCCATGAGCCGCTGGTAGGTAGCCCCTGCGTTCTTTAATCCGAATGGCATGACCCTGTAGCAGTAGCAAGACCGTTCTGTCATGAACGCGGTCTTGCACTCATCCATGGGGTGCATCCTGATCTGGTTATACCCTGAGAAAGCATCCAAGAAGCTGAGTAACATCCCCCCTGATGCGCTATCAACTAGGGCGTCTATACTAGGTAAGGGGTAAGAATCTTTGGGGCACGCTTTGTTGAGGTCAGTGAAATCCACGCACATTCTCCACTTGCCACTTGCCTTTTGAACCAGCACCACATTCGCTAGCCACTCGGGGTACTAGATCTCTCTGATGTGCCCTGCAGCAAGGAGCTTCTGCGCTTCGTCGTGGATCACCTTCCTCTTCTCCTTGTTGAATTTCCTTCGCCTTTGTCGCACAGGTCGAACCTTAGGGTCCATCGACAGACGATGGCAAAGGAAATCGGGGTCGATTCCTGGCATGTCGGACGCTGACCATGCAAAGGCACCCATGTGCTTCTCGATCACACCAACGATCAGCTTTCGCTCTTCTTCAACGAGGGATCCCCCCAATTTGAACTTTTTCCCCCTGATGTCCACTTCGACCCATCCTTCAGCTGGGTGGGGCCTTCTCTCACTGGCGATGACCGCCCTCGCGATCCCTGACTCGCGAGGAGCGATCGCGCCTTCCTCTTCTTCTTCAACTTGGGCTACCTGGCAGCCCCCTGCCGCAGCGTTCTCCATCCTCTGAGCGCCCTGTGTCTCCCTAACCACCGATCGCTCTTCGCGCACACCTGGTGGTGGTGTCGTGGTGACGTGGCATACACTTCTCTTCTGCTTCAGGCTGTTCTCATAACAGCGTCTTGCCTCAGCCTGATCCGACTTGATGGTTATTACGGTCCTCTCCATCGACGACAGCTTCAACTTCATGTGCCTCGTTGATGGTATTGCGCCCAACCTATTGAGTGTTGGCCTCCCCAACAAGACGTTGTACGCAGAAGGGGCGTTCACCACCAAGTACTTTATCCTTTCGGTGCAGGCTGTCGTCCCATCAGTGAACGTTGTCCTCAGCTCAATGTATCCCCGCACCCCTACCTGATCTCCTGCGAAACCGTAAAGACACCCGGTATACGGCCTCAGTTGATCAGGGGACAACTGCAACTTGTTAAACGTCGGCCAGAACATGACGTCTGCCGAGCTTCCTTGATCTACGAGCACTCGGTGCACTCGTCTTCCAGCCGTGATGAGGGAGATGACCACAGGGTCGTTGTCGTGTGGGACAACGTCCCGTAGATCAGCTTTCCTGAAGACAATATCTACTTCAGGGTAATGGCTCTCATTTACCGCATCTACCGCCATAACCGACCGAGCGTACCTCCTTCTCTGTGACGCTGTGCATCCCCCACCAGAGAAGCCTCCTGCGATTGTTTGCACCTCCCCGTGCACAGGGACTTCATGCTGCTGTTCTCCAGCCTGGGATCCCGACGCGCGATCACCCTGCGGCTCACGCAGGTAATCTGCTAGGAACCCAGACTTCACCAACTCTGCCAGTTGGTGTCCCAACGCCAAACAGGAGTGAAGTGTGTGGCCAAAGGCCTGGTGAAACTCACACCACTCATTCTTCTTTCTACCAAGTACCTTATCAGTCTTCTCCGGTACGCGTAGTCTTGCAGCTACAACAGGAAGGGCGATGAGATCCGCCAATCCCACCATGAAATTGTATCTTGGGGGCGCATTGTTCTCCCTCGCACGCCCTCTGCCCTGGTCCTTGCCTGGTGCGTAGGGATGAGGTTTTTCCCGCACCTTTTTCCCCTCCTTGGCCTCATGCACCCTTGCTTGCTGCGGTTTCCCTTGCCCTCCACGCGGTCTTGGTGGTGCAGCACTCCCTCTTTTCTCAGAAACCTCCGTTTCTGCCACTATGTGCGCCACCGCGCGACGCCGGATCTCTGCAAAGGTGCTGGGATGGCTCCTGATGAGAGACTCGATGAAGGGGCCAGGCAGCACTCCCTTCTTGAACGCGTGCACCAGCATATCTTCATCTTTGCTGGGCAGTCTAACCACTTGTGCTCCAAAGCGGTTGAGGTAGTCCTTCAGTGACTCGCCTTGGTACTGACGCACGTCGAACAAATCGTATGACACCACTGCAGGTGCTTTGTTGACGATGTACTGCTCAATGAAAAGCTTTGAAAACTGAGGGAAAGACGTGATATGTCCTTCTGGTAAGCTCACGAACCACTCCATGGCGATTCCGCTTAGTGTGCTCATGAACATTTTGCAGTACACCGCGTCTGAGCCCCCAGACAACATCATCTGGGTGTGGAACGCCGTCAGATGCGCCTCCGGGTCTTCTACCCCTGTGAACGACGCCTTTACCCCCACTAGGTTGGGAGGCACCATGGTTCCCATGATTTCAGGGGAGAATGGCATGGGGAACGCTCTTGGGGGCGATGGCTGCCTCGACATCCTTTCGTCAACCGTGTGTTCCCTCTGCGCCTGCAGCGTCCTCCTCAACTCTTCATTGACGCGATTCAGCTCGTCGTTCCTACTCTGCGACGCAGCTAACTCCGTCTGCATTCTTTCTTGTTCAACTCTCGACGCTGTGGCGTTATCCTGCAGCGTGTGCACCATCTCCAGGACCTGCGCCATTGTCACAGCTCCTTCGTCAGCGGATGGCGCAGGTGATGGTTGTCTATTTCTTGGCATCTTTCCCTAGTGAAGAACTTGGTAAAACCTTGGTAAGCTTCAAAAACTGTGGTGTATATGGGACCACGATTCACTCGAGCCCCACGGTGGGAGCCAAATGATCCTGCCGACAACTCGAACGTGGAGGAATCGCTTTGTAGCACTCTCTGTCCCGTCTACGCGACTGCGTTCTCTACAGAATCACCTTCAGAACCTTCTCTTGGATCTCCAAACGTGACCTGCAAAACACATAGACGGCGCCTCTAGCGGCCGTTTGCACTCCGACGATCAAGTTAGGCCACAGAACCACCAAATGAGAAAAACTAGTAGCGTGTGTGAAAAACTCTTGCTCTCTTTTTTTCTCGTCCCCCTCAATCTCTCCCTGATTCTCTTTTATGTCTCTCCCTCTGTTTCTGGGCCTAACAGAATTCTGTTATGATTTTCTGGCATGTGTCAGAACCCTGTTATGCTTTTCTGAGACAATGTACCTCCAGAATCAGTAGAGTGAGAGCGTGAGAGAATGTGCGTGTCTGCGCGTCTCTGCGCTTGGCTTCGCCTGTCTGTACCCTTAGTGGTACGGAGTGCACTTTTATCTGGTCCGCACCCCTCTCAGATGATGACACGTGGAGGCCTGCAACTCACATCTAACCACACAGGTGTCACTTACTGGAAGGGCTCTAGCGCTTCTCTTTGTGTGCCTAAGTTACGCCCTTGCGGAATAACTTAGGATATTTCTCCCATCTGGGTAAATCGCATACTCTTAGGAGAACGCCAGGTGTGGCTGGTCTAGGCACACTCACCAAACGTTACTCTCTGTGTAAACGGCTTACCCTTCACGGTGTCACGCACGTAATGGGTTGAGGGAATCACCAATCACTGACTGGTTTACTAGTTCCCTCAGGCCACTCTCGTGCATGATTCCCTGAGATGTGCTCATGCGAGGTCCATGTGTAACGCTCTCGCTGGGAACCTCAGTCCCAGTTTAACTGCGTGTAACACGAGACCCCGATGACTGATCAGTTCTCTATTGCTTCTCGCGTTCTGCCCCTAGGCGTTCGTATGGGAACCGGTCTGTTGGTGGCCACTCGGTTACTGACCACAGATCACCGTTCTGGGTGATCTGTCCCCTGACCTCTCTGCCGACTGATCTGTCGGTAGTCACTTGGTTACGGACCCCCCGATCACCACTCTTGGCGATCGTCTCCCTGATCTCTCTGTCACCTGGTCCACGTGTCACCCTGCGAGTGGTCCACGGGGTCCTCTGCTGCTGACGTCATCGACTACCGATGACCGATTGGATCAGTCCTCAAAAGCCTCCACTAACGTTACGGACCTAGCATACTTCTTGCGTTGCGATGCCGTACATCCGCCGCCCGAGAACCCACCCGCTATGGTGTGGACCTCGCCGTGGATGGGCACCTCGTGCTGCTGTCCCTCACCGCTCGCCGGTTGTGGAACCGACGACTGTCTTGCCTGCTTCTCCACCAAGTAGTCCTTCAGGAAACCATTCTTCACGAGTTCATCTAATTGGTGACCCAACGCTAAACAATTGCTAATACGATGTCCAAATGCTTCGTGGAACTCGCACCACAATTCCTTGTGGGGTCCCAGCATTCTGCCGGACTTCTCCGGTGGTCTCAGCCTGTCGGCTATGTTAGGAACCGCTATCAGATCTTTGAGTTCCATTACGAAGTTGTGTCTCAGTGGCATGTTCCCTTCTCTTCTCTCATCTGCCCTAGGCTGGGTTCTCCTTGGCTTGTAGACGCGCTTCCTGTCCAAATGTTTCCTCTCTATGGCGGCTTGGTGAATCCTGTGCCTTGGGCCGCGCGGGCGGCTTGGGGCACTTCTCGTATGCCTCATCTTCCGAGGCAATGTGTTCTACCGCTCGTTGCCTTATTTCAGCGAAAGTTTTTGGGCGACTGCAGTTGAGCGTTTTGCTAAAAGATCCGGGCCATACCCCCTTCCTGAATGCATACACGATCATGGGTTCTTCCGAGGTGCCTACTTTCACCATTTGTGCCCCGAAACGGCTTATGTATTCCTTCAGGGTTTCGCCTGGGAACTGCTTGACGTCGAAGAGATCATATGAGACTGGGGCAGGAGTTCTGTTGGCTAGATACTGCTCCCTGAATAGTTTTGAGAGTTGGGTGAAGGACGTGACGTGGCCCTCTGAAAGGCTGGTGAACCAATCCATAGCTATCCCCGTCAAGGTGCTCATGAAAAGCTTGCACTTCACGGCGTCTGAACCGCCTACCAACAACATCTGTGTGTGGAACGCCGTGAGGTGTGCCTCGGGGTCCTCCGCCCCTGTAAAGGTCGCTTTGGGTCTCGTGAACGTGTTGGGAATCGCTGTCTCCAGAATTGCCTGTGAAAACGGTGTTATGAATTCCCTGGGTGGGGATGCAGCCTCAGGCTCGTCTCTGCCACGCCATCCACGGCGTAGTTCTTCGTTGGCGTGGTGGAGCTCATCGTTTCTTGCTTGAGAGGCCGCCAGATCTGCCTGCATGCGCTCCTGCTCCACCTTCGAGGCTGCCATTGCGTCCTACATGCGCTCCTGCTCTACCTTTGAGGCTGCCACTGCGTCCTGCAACCCTTGCACCATACCCATGAGTTGTTGCAGGGTCATCTCTTCGCTCCTGGCGCGTGCTGGTCGGGTGGTCATGACTCTTTAGAGATCCTCTCGGTTTATCTGGGTTTTGAAACTAGAATTGAAGACTTGTGTGGTGGAACCGATGTTTATATCGGCCCCACGGTGGGCGCCAGATGTTCCGGCCGGTTGACCTGAGTCGTCTTTACGAGCGGCTTGTGCTCACGAGCTAGAGCACCTTCGTTTTCTCTTGTATATGAGTACCTGAAAAAAGAAGAACAAAGGGGCGCCCTCGCGGCCTTTTGCACTCCGACGATCAAGTCTGCTAGCGAGAAACACCAAAGTGACTGGAAAACTGTATGATTATCTCAAGAACTGGAAATGTGTGGCTAAACTGTGTTGCCCTAATTGCCTTGTGCTCATTAGGGTTTAATGTTCTGAGTAACTTTATGAGAACTAGATTAAAGCATGTAAACTGTGAAAAGCGTACCTTACTAGGGTTCTTCGTGCCCTTTATATAGGTGAAAACCAGGGTTTACCTTTGTGTTGCTGTTATTATCTAGGGTTCCTTGGAGAAGGTCCTTGCGCCGCTATCCTTAGGATCTTAGCGTATCTGGCCCATGGACTTCCCTTATCTGGAGTGCAATGAATCACCTTGCGGCTATTTGGGGTCTAACTTAGGTACTGTATTTCCCGCGCCATCATACTATTTGAGTCCCCTAATCAATCACGTGTCATGCATGCAACCTTCCTTGGAGATCTTTAATGAGCACGTGGGCACTGTCACGTGCCCCCTTTGACTTGATCGTTTACTCTGTGCGGAGGGTCCCATAGCGCCGGCACCCAACTTAGGGTTATTCCATCGTGTGGGACCTCTTCTCTACTAAATGCTTCTGTCACGCGGGTTCACTTACCTTGGCGATGACCGACTATGTTGACTTCTGGGCCAACTACCTTTCTTTTGTCCACGTCATCACACCTGATGACCTGGTTGGTACAAAACCTTTCATCAAGCCTTAAGCCACCAACCGAACAAGTCCTAACTTGTGCATTTTGGTTCTTCAAGCAGCTTTTGTAGTATTGAACTTTGTTGAAGTCCTCCACTACTCCAAGGTTTCCCTTGTTAATTATGAAACCTGAGTACTTTAGGCCAGCTGCAGCAGTCCACACTTCATGGGTTATCTCCATATCTACACCTTTTACATGAGAAACAAGGTTGTTTCCTTCAAACTTGAGATTTGTGTAGAAAACCCTTATTAAATCTGGGTAGATGTTCCCCTTCATCTCCAAGAACTTTCTGAGAGATTGATCTTTGAGCAACCTCCCTACATTATCTAGCTTTTGGCTTTTCAGCCAATCAAAGCACACAACCTTGGGGTTGTTTATCACTTTGGTGCTAGTTTCAAACCTATATCTCTCAATTAGATCATTGTCACCAGAAAACCATCCTTCTAGCCTTCCTCCAGACCTTACAGCTCTAGTTTTGACTCTCTTTGAGGTGGGAGGTGTTGATTCCATGATGGCAGAGATGAAAAGCAGAGAAAAGCTCACTCACAGATTTTGCAAGAGATGTTGTAATTGGTTGTTCTTGTGGAAGATCAGCTGCAACAGTTTTTATAGCACAAACAGAATCATAAAGCATTTACTAACATAAGTGGGTATCGGATTTTCAGAGAGAGAGGACTTGACCCTGCCCTACACAGAAAACGTCAGAAAAAGCTGAAAATCACATGGTCTTCACATGTGATCTTCGACTAGTCATTAAGGCTATTGAATTTCCAAGATTTTGGAATATATTCCTTTGTGACTGTTTGTAACTTCTCTCTAAACATGATCAGCTTTCAACACAGGTTCATTGACCAAGGATTCTTTCTTTGAATTGATCTGCAATGAATAGAAATTCAAAAAGGGATTAAATTGATTTTTTCACTGTGCTGACAGACTAAAAAACAATCGGTTGTTTCGAGAAAACAATCGGTTGTTTTTCTACAGTAGTAAACTCATTTGGAATTTTTAAGCATGAGCAAAAATAAACCGAAGGAGATGAAATTGAACACTTTAAAGAGGTTATACGAACATATAAAAGAACTTAAAACAGAAATTAATAACAAAGATAAGGAATGTCTCATCCTTTGTGTTGTTCTTTCAATGAGCCATGTGCTTTGAGATCAAGAAGCTTTAATTTGACTATTGAGGGCTTGTGGACAGATATATAACATTGATTCAGCTTCAATGCTGGTCTGTTCCTTCCAAGAACTTGATCAGATGACTCAGTCCTTCACACTTCTTTAGATTTCCTGCACAAGCATGAGTTCAAGCAACAAGATTTGGTCCCTTCACAAATGTGGGTCAAATAGGTTTCTTTTTCTCATTTGGAACCTCACATCCTTTAGGAATCCATTTCATGTAGCCTCTAGGAACAGAGAACTTTCTTATTTTGCAGAATCTAACCGAATGGCCCTTCTTCATTCAATAAAATCATGTAACAATTGGTTGTTTCGATTTAACAATCGGTTGTTTCACTGGCTTTCTTAATTTTTTTTTTGAAAACTTATCTTGTTGGTTCTGTGGATTGAAACCTAAACCAGCCTTTCCAAAAACACAACTCTGCGATGCCAAGACATTCTCAAAGTTAGATTTCCCTTTTGAAAGCTTGTCCACAGTGTCAACAAGATAATGAACCTTTTTCTCAAGATTTTCACAATTTTTGCAAATGAGAGTGTCACACTTGCAAGAGGTTTTTTTTGAAATGATTTTCCAGGTTTTTGAAATCATCTTTTGATTTTTCAATCTCATCTTCAAGTGATTTCACTCTCTTTTCCAGCCAGCTGTTAAGTTCTTTCAATCGGTTGTTTGAAAGTACCAATCGATTAACTTCATCGTGAGTTTCTTGGAAAGCTTCAAGCAATTCACTATAATTTTGTTCTTTTAAAGAAGCACATGAACTTACCTCACTTGAGCTACATGATTCATCATCTTCTTCAGCAATCAAGCAGATGTTTGCTTTCTCATCTTCACTTGATGAAGAACTTGATGATGATACCTCATTTTCATCCCAAGCTATGTAGGCTCTCTTTGTTTTCCCTTTCTTGTCTTTGTGGCTAGAGTTCTTCTCCTTGCTTTTGTTTGGGCAATCTGCCTTTATGTGACCTTGCTCACCACAGCCAAAACAGGTATAGTTATTTGAATTAAAATCATTTGATTTCTTGTTTCCATACCTATCTTTGTTGTTGTCCTTGTTGCGGTTCCTCTTCAAGAATTTGCTAAACTTTCTTGACAGCAAGCTAAGGTTTTCCTCATCACTATCATCACTGGATTCTTGTTTGTCTTTGTGCTTGGAAGCTTTTAAGGTTATGCTCTTTACGTGCTTGTCTTCGCTTTCTTGAAAATTGAGTCGATTCATCTCTAACTCATGTTCCCTAAGCTTGCCAAACAAAGAAGCCATACTCAAGGATGTTAGATCTTTAGATTCGGAAATAGCAGTTACCTTGGGTTGCCATGCTCTATCAAGACATTTCAAGATCTTGATGTTTAGCTCTTCCTTTTCAAAGGTCTTGTCAAGGCTCATGAGATAATTAATGATGTGCGTGAATCTTTTCTGCACCTCAGCAATTGTTTCACCTTTGAGCATTCTGAACATCCCATACTGTTGGATTAGAGTATGCTTCCTAGCTCTCTTTACCTCATTTGTACCTTCATGAGTTACTTCCAAGGTCTCCCACATTTCTTTTGATGATTTGCATTGAGAGACCCTAAAAAAATCATCTGAATTTAAAGCAGAGGTTATTATATTTTTGGCAATGCAATCGAATTTGGCCTTCTTGCTTTCTGAATAAGTCCATTGAGACCAAGGCTTTTCAATGACAAATCCATCTATTTCAAACTTTGGGATAAAAGGACCATTTTCAATTGCATCCCAAATTCCTTTGTCAAGTGATTCCATAAAGATTTTCATTCTCACTTTCCAAAATTGGTAGTTCAAACCACAAAACAGAGGTGGTCTGTTGATTGAAACACCTTCCCCAAAAGGTAGTCTATCAACCATTTAAAAAACAGTTTTAGGATCAACTTGAATAACTTTCAAGAACCAAGCTCTTGATGCCAATTGTTAGAATGGATGGCTTTAAACTAGAGGGGGGTGAATAGTTTAAAGAGGGATTTCAAAAACTTTTAAGTCAAGAATGAAATTATCTCAAGAAACAGTTGATAAGGAATCCAGTTTGCCAAATCACAAAGCTAAAAGCACAGCACCAGAAAAACAATCGGTTAATCGCAGAAACAATCGATTGTTTATACCAGTATACAAATATCAAAACTGAATTTAAAGAGTTAAGGGAGAAAGAGAATGCACACAGAGATTTATACTGGTTCACTCTAAACCCAGAGCTACATTTAGTCTTCTCAGAAACCAATGAGGAATTCCACTAAGCAATCAAACCTAGATCACTTACAACACCATAAAGAAAGTGACCTTGATGCCCTCAAGACACACACTTCTCTTGGCCAACACACCAACACTAAGAATGCTGATCTTGATCCCTTCAAGAACACACAACACTTCTCAGCAAACACACAGAAGAAACTTGTTCAACAAATACAAGAATTACACTTGTTACAGAAGTAAATCTGAAATCAATACAAGCAGAAATCCTATGTCACACTCTTTGATCAATCTCAATCTCTAAGCAATCTCAACTCTTTGAAAAACTCAAAGTTGTTCTTGTAAAACCCAAATCTATTTTACTGAATATATTCAAAGATGTTTGTTATCAAATCTTAACTGATCCGGTCGGTCATTGGTAGTCGATGACGTCAGCAGCAGATAACCACGTGGACCACTTGCAGGGTGACACATGGATCAGGTGGCAGAGAAATCAGGGAGGAGATCACCCAGAACGGTGATCGGTGGTCAGGAACCGAGTGGCCACCGACAGATCAGTTCCAAGATAAACACCTGGGGGGAGAACGCGAGAAGCAATAGAGCACCGATCAGTTATCGGGTGCATGGTCATCGGGGTTTCGTGTTACACGCAGTTAAACTAGGACTGAGATTCCCAGCGAGAGCGTTACGCATGGACCTCGCATGATCATATCTCAGAGAAAGAGGAGCTGCTCGCCGGTAGAATCGTGCACGAGAGTGGCCTGAGGGAGTTAGTAAACCGGTCAGTGATTGGTGACTCTCTTAACCCATTACGTGCATGACATCGTGAAGGGGAAATCGTTTATGCAGAGAGCAATGCTTGGTGAGTGTGCCTAGTCCAGCCACACCTGGAGTTCTCTTGGGAGTGTGTGATTCACCCAGATGGAAGAAACGCGCTAAGTTACTCCGCAAGGGAATAACTTAGGCGCACAAAGAGATGCGCTAGAGCCCTTCAGGTAGTGGCACGTGTACGGTTAGATGTGAGTTGCATGCCTCCACGTGTCACCATCTGAGAGAGGCGCGGCCAAGATAAAGGTGCACTCCGCGTCGTGAAAGGTACACACCCACGTTTTTACTCATTTTGGTACGTTTTCGCACAATAGCGTAACAGAATTCTGACACACGCAGAGGATAGCGTAACAGAATTCTGTTAGGCACAAATCCAAGGTGAGGCTCAGGCGTTTCCAGGAAGGTGATCTGGTGATGAGAAAGGCGCATCAGAATGAGATGGAAAACAAGTTGTCTCCAAAGTGGACAGGTCCATACAGAGTGGTTGAGGCATCGGAGAATGAAGCTTATCGGCAGGAAACTTTGGATGGAGGAGCAATCCCCAGAACGTGGAACGCACCCACTTGAAATTTTATTTCAGTTAAGTTGTAAAGTAGTTGCATTCTCGCGCTAAGGACACACTCAGTGTATATACTGAAAACAGTTGAACAGATAAGGGGACACTTTTTTCCCTAAGGAGGGTTTTTAACGAGGCCACCCAATGAAAAGATTTTCAGCATATCAAGTGTGCGAGAGTTTTCAAGTTAAAATCCTCCTCGCCCTAGGTGCGAGTGCAAGTGATCGGTTAGGCCTTATTCGCCCTAGGCGCGAGTTTGGGCGCTAATCTAAGTCCTTCTCACCCCAGGTGTGAGTGCAGGCGACTAGGGTTTGAAAAGCCAGGGGTGCTAGTAAGACTAAGAGAGGGAAAGGAAGGATTTCGACAAATGTCCTTACCCACTTGGCATATACCAATGTTGGCCCAGTAAAGCTCTTAGTTTAAACCCTTCTCACCCCAGGAGTGAGGCAGGGAAAGAACGACCCGATCCGCCCAAGGTTGATGACCTTGGGGAAGGTAAGAGGGGCTATCGAGAAACACTCTTCTTCCCCCAAAACAAGGCATCACCTCTGACGATTGATGTCAAAGTCCTCTATGCACTTAGCTCTAGAGCGACAGAGAAGCAAGGTGAAGACCGAAGAATGATGACTGATGAGTTGTTGGTGGATATGCTAGTGGGTAGTGCCTTGTCGGAGGAAGCTTTTCCAAACAAGTTCTTACACAACAAGCCGAAGCAGACAGACTATGCCTAGTCAGTCATCTAGTACGAAATTGTGCATAAGAACTGTTAAAGACAAAGCTAAGGGAGTTGGTAGTCGTGATCAAGGTAGAGGCCAAGATCAAAGAGTACAGATCGCGCTAAACCTAAGCTAGTTAACAGTTAGTTGTGTGCAAAAAGAAAGATGATGCTTAAGAAGATACGAGAGAAGAAACATATAGCTGAAGCAAGTATATATTCACACCAAGGTCTATACAAGTTTCAAGTACAAGAATTGTGCAGAAATATGAAATTACGAGAAGAAAACTCAAGAAGGAGGAATGAGCTTGCCATCTACCACTTTGTGGTAGATGCTGAACTGCGTAACGTCCAAATCTGGAAGAACGCAACGAATCTGCTCGAATGCCAGCTCGAACCCATCAGCAAGGGCGTCAGCACCCACGTTCATAAATTCGGCGTTCTCAGCTTCGAGCTCTTGCTTTGAAGTCTCCAAGGCGTTCTTCTCAGTGGTGAGGGATGCAATGGAAGAGGCAGCTTCTTCCAATTTGCCCTTTGCTTCGGCAAGCTCGACCTTCACTACAGAGAGCTCGCTCAGTGCCTTCTCAAGTTTCTTCCCCCCATCAGTGGCCTCCTCCTAGGTAGACTTGAGATCCCCCGCTAGTTGTGAGTTCAGTTGGCGTAGGGAGGAAGTCTCAGCCTCCAGGTTGATTATCTTGCTCCTCAGCTCCACCACTTCGCTGTCCAGAGTATTGACAGCTTGCCCCATCAATATCTCAGTCTTGATGGTCTCCTGGACCTGCGATAGGTACTCTTTCCTGGATTTTTCCACCGTATCCCTCATCAGGGCTATGGACCCTTGGGCAGCCTCAAAGTCACTCTGCAGTGACTCCTTGTCGTGCTCAAGCTCCTTGACCCTCTTCTCCAGGACCAGTTGCTTGCGGTGCTGGGTGGAAAACTCTAGGGAAAGCACTATCTGTTTGGCCAAGAGCATGTCCACCTCTTGCCCACTCCATTCGAGAAGCTCCTGGCTGCGTATGAAATGTCGAACCAAGGCAATGACTCGATTGAAGTTTTCATTGCTAGCACCAGAGCTACTTGGCTGCGAGCTGGCCTCACCACCTTCAGCAGTAGCAGCAGAGGTTGGCGGTGGTGGTGATGCAGGAAGTCTTGGGAAACCCCCCGAGTGGGCATAATCACTCCCAGCAGGTGGAGTGGGTTGACCAATAGCTTGGCCCGCTGGGGGTGGGGATGGAAGTGATGTTGGAGACGGAAGTTGGGGCGTTGGAGATGGTAGGCACTGAGGGGAGCAGGAGGAAGTTGGTGCTGGGGCAGGTTGAGTAGGAGAAGGTGGGGGTGAACCCTCCTCGATCTGCACCACTTCGATTTCCCCAGGCCTAAGGGATGAAGCCCCCCCAACCTCTTGGTGTTTCCTCTTGCGATGTATAAGAGGAGAGCCAAAACTCTCCTCCTCGGTTGAGGGGGTAGGAGCAGCAGCGGCCGCAACAGTTGCGGGAAAGGCCTTTGCTAGCCTTCTTCTCTTCTTCTCTGGCTCGGGGCCTTCAGCTGGCGCGACCGAGAGAGGTGGAGCCGCGATGGGCTTGGTGGTAGAGGAGGAAGAAGTCATGTAGTGCCCTCCTCCTATCTTTCCCTGAAGTCATGTCTACATCAAGGGTAAAAAGAAGAGTTAGATGGCATAATTATGCAAGTGGATAAATTTTATGCAAGTATGCATGAGAGTGTGCAAGTATTCTAAGAGGTGCAAGAAGAAAAGTCATACCTTTAGATGATCGCGGAAGATCTTGAGGTAGAAAGCTTGAAGAAAGTTGGGCGCGCAGAGAGGAGATTTGAAGTAAGTCTGAGAGTTGGAGTATTGAAGAAGATAATGAAACAGTGAAGGCGCACGCCTATTTGAATGAGGGAAACATTAGCGACACTCCACGCTGGCCGTTGATGCGTCCACGTGTCGCGAGATTAAGGGAGGAAATCATAACGTTAAAAGGCAACACGTGAGGTGGCACGTGATATGGCCCCACTTGCCACGTGGACCGAGGGCGCGACCACTTAGTCTCTTCGCTGAGAACGAGTTCACAGCTCGAGACTGGGGGGATTGTGATCCGGTCGGTCATCGGTAGTCGATGACGTCAGCAGCAGATAACAACGTGGACCACTCGCAGGGTGACACGTGGATCAGGTGGCAGAGAAATCAGGGAGGAGATATCGGTGGTCAGGAACCGAGTGGCCACCGACAGATCAGTTCCAAGATAAACACCTGGGGGGAGAACGCGAGAAGCAATAGAGCACCGATCAGTCATCGGGTGCATGGTCATCGGGGTTTCGTGTTACACGCAGTTAAACTAGGACTGAGATTCCCAGCGAGAGCGTTACGCATGGACCTCGCATGATCATATCTCAGAGAAAGAGGAGCTGCTCGCCGGTAGAATCATGCACGAGAGTGGCCTGAGGGAGTTAGTAAACCAGTCAGTGATTGGTGACTCTCTTAACCCATTACATGCATGACATCGTGAAGGGGAAATCGTTTATGCAGAGAGCAATGCTTGGTGAGTGTGCCTAGTCCAGCCACACCTGGCGTTCTCCTGGGAGTGTGCGATTCACCAAGATGGAAGAAACGCGCTAAGTTACTCCGCAAGGGAATAACTTAGGCGCACAAAGAGATGTGCTAGAGCCCTCCACGTGTCACCATCTGAGAGAGGCGCGACTAAGATAAAGGTGCACTCCGCGTCGTGAAAGGTACACACCCACGTTTTTACTCATTTTGGTACGTTTTCGCACAATAGCGTAACAGAATTCTGACACACGTAGAGGATAGCGTAACAGAATTCTGTTAGGCACAGAAACAGAGAGAGAGAAAAAAAGAGAATCAGAGAGAGATTCAGTGACATTTTTTGTTGGCGGTTCTGTGACCTAACTTGAGCGTCGGAGTGCAAACGGCCGCTTGAGGCGCCGTCTGTGTGTTTTGCAGGTTGAGTTTGAAGATCCCGGAGAAGGTTCTAAGAGCATTCTTGCGGATAGCACAGTTGCATAGGCGGGGTAAGGAAGCGACAAAGCAATTCCTCCACGCTTGAGTTGACGACAGGATCATTAACAAACTTATTCATTGCATTTAAAGATTTGTCAAAGCATTAAAGACTGGAGCGTAATCAGTTAAAACATTTAAAGCTTAGTCAAAGCTTAAAATAGTTTTTCTGTTATGGTACCAAAACAAACAATCGGTTGTTTCCACGAATCAATCGGTTGTTTTAGTTTTAACAGCTTAACCATTTGAAAAACAGTTTTCAATATTTTCTAAAAACACCTAAGTATAAAACAATCGGTTGTTTCGACAAAACAATCGGTTGTTTTTCACTTAGTTTAAAATACACTTTTCTTTTAAAAGATTGAGAATGTCTATGCTTTGGATTCAATCAAGAGTGGATTACATAAACAATCTACCCCAGATCCTATCTAAGATAGCTCAGCAACAACAAGCACAACCAAGCCTTCAACATCCTTCAAAGGGTTTGGATTCTTCAAAGGTTGAACACTACTTGGTTCAACAAATACTGAGGCTAGGAAACACCAAAACTCTTAGTCGTAAAAGTTGTGTGTGTATCGCGTAAATGTTGCGTAACTTGTTAGGTTTGATCCTGCCTGTTGACCAGAACGCGAGAGCCTTGCCTCGTCAAAGGTAGCTTCCTCTGGATCGACTTTGCACCGTGTTAGCTCCCGTCCTTCACCTTGATTCACCTCAAAAACCTGCAAAAGACAGAATGGCGCCGCTGCGGCCGATCGCGCTCCGACGCTTAAGTCAGCGACTGAACCACCAAAATACTAAGAGGAAAACTAAGAACTTCAGGAACCGTGCAATGTTCTCTCTCAGCGTACTCAAGTTCTCGCAAGCGTAAAAGAAGTATTCTAAAACGCGCGTACCTCAGAAGTTCATTAGGATCCCTTATATATCTGTGCGCTTTCTCTCTCCTGACAGTTACACATCTGGACACGTGGCTCGCATCCAGCTGTACACGTGTCACCATCTGGAGCATCCTCTGCTTGAGCGTCACTTCTTACTCCTCAGGCTGTTCGACTAAGTTACCTATGCAGGAAGCAACTCAGCGTATAGCTGCCTTGGAGCGCGATCTCTTCAGTGTGGCGAGTACGAGTGTCATCACATACACCTTCCCTGTGGTCTCGCCGGCCGCCATTATATTCTACTTCACTTACTTCACTGTGCATGTTCGGGTAAGTTGTTCCCTGACCTCAACCTCTGGCCAGCTAGGGAATGACCATCTGACAACTTCATCCTTCGCCTCGAAAGCCTGGAACAAGCTTTCCTGATCTTTCGGCGATGTCCTCCTCTAGGCGATCTCCGATCGCATTGTCGCCTGGGTTCACATCCGGCGACCACGATACAAACTTGGTGACCGCCGATTTAGGTATGCTAGAGATCAGGGCACGCCAACTTAACGACTGGCGACTACACGAGCCCCCCGACTTCCTTCCCTTCTGCCAGCCAGGTGTCCCGTTCAACACGCCTATATTATAGCTTGCTGCCATATCATCAATTTCGACTACCTGGGCGGTACAGGTTTCTTACTACCATTTATATAGTCTAAGGTTTCTGCTGTTTCCGCTACCCGCATTTAGGGTTTCTGAGGGTATGCCTTAGCGTCGTTATCATCCAATATTAGGGCAATCTAGCGCGTAAGACTCCCTTACTGGAGTGCAACCTCTGACGGGATGACCACCTGGGTACCAACTTGTGCACCTAATTTATGGGGCCATCCGTCCAAGGAGTGCTCTAGCTGTACACGTGCCATGCATGCCGCCTACCCCTAGTATGTAACCCTAATGGGCCTTAGCGCTTCCAGTGGTTATTTACTTGTGTTGCGCCTAAATGCGCTATTCACACCACATGCATGGTCCCCTCGTGATCTAGGCTTCCCCCTACTGATAACTGGTGTGTTGTCTGGGATCCACCTCTCGTGGCCCAACTCTGCTGTTTGAGTCACCGATGTCCGATGTCACATCGCCCTCACTCTGTTGCCGATGACACATCAGCACATCCTGGTGATCGACATCTGACCACTCTTGGCACCTTGGCTCGCGTCGCTCGTGAGACACTGGCCTGTGCCGCTTGTGGAACCCAGCTTACGTGGCCCACCATTACTAGCAGTCAATGACGTCCGAGGACTTGTCGGTACAGTACTCATATTACCAAATGGATTCATTCCGTCTATAGCTAAACCAAGTCAGATATTTCTTAATTCTTTACCAAACTCTGGAAACTCATCATGAATAGAATCAGTTGAATGTCAGTACATGCCATCACATTTCCTCTCATTTGCATGCCATCTAAGATTCTTAGCATTGTTTGGGTTTGCAAACAAACGCTTCATCCTTCGAATGATGGGAAGATACCACATAATCTTCATTGGGGATCCATGCTTTTCTATCTCTTCAATAGTATCATCATCTTTTTGTTTCAACTTATAACGTGATAACCCACACCTCGGACAACTTTTCAACAATTCAAAATCTTTCCTGTATAATATACAATCATTAGGACATGCATGTATCTTTTTATACTCCATACCCATTGGACAAAGAATATTTTTGGCCTCATAATTAAGATTAGGTAGAGTATTTCCCTCTGGAAGCATATCCTTCAACAACTGAAGCAATTATGTGAAGCTTTTATCAGTCCATCCATTTATTGTCTTCATATTCATCAATCTTAACATCGTCGACAACCGTCTGAAGTTAGTTGATCCAAGATACAATGGAGTCTCTACATTGCTTGATATACTTCCATATCCATGTGCTTCTTCAAAAGACTCAGCTTCCCCATCACGAATCATATCCTCCAATCGATCATCATCTACATCATCATGTACTTCATCATCGATGGTGGACCCCACATATTCTTCCGGTGTGGTCATCCAAACTAGCACATGGTAAGATGACCTAGCTCGGAGTAAATGTAGCTATCCGAGCAGGCGCTCTGTTAGATGAATTATTCTGGAACAGATGTAGTAGGACAACCCGACTCGAGGTCAAGTGTAGTCAAAGCTCATCGTCCAACCAAGCCTGAGCTTATATTGTCCCGATTAAGTTGAAGTGATAGGCTGCTTAACCGACTACAAGCGTGTCGATCATCAAAAGGTACCCGAGATGGCACATGGTAAGACGACCTGTCTCAGTAAGATTATTCGAGTAGGTGCCATGTGTGTAAAGTGATTACTAGCGGCAGATAAAATGACCTTCCTTGGGAAGTCGCCGTGTGGGATGAGTGAAGTTTCATAGATGAACCATCCAGTTTAGCGCATGGTAGGTCGAGCAAACTCAAGGTGTTAGTAGTCACTGAAGTTTAGGCGCTCTGCAGGATGAGTAAAGTTACATAAATAAATCATCCAGTTTAGCGCATGGTAAATCGGGCTAACTCAAGGTGTGAGTAGTCACCTGAGTTTAGGCGCTCTACGGGATGAGTAAAGTTGCATAGATGAATCATCCAGTTTAGCGCATGGTAAGTCAAGCTAATTCAGTGTATGAGTAATCACCCGAGTTTAGGCGCTTTGCGGGATGTGTAACAGTTGCACAAACAAATCACTTGATCCAATACAGAATAAGTTGGGCAAACTCGGTGTGTAAGTAAACACCCAAGTCTAGGTGCTCTGTCGGGTAAGTGAAGTTGCATAGATAAGTCGGCCTAACTTGGTGTGTGAGTAAATACCCGAGTATAGGCGCTGTGTGGGATGAGCAAGTTGCGCAGGTGAATCATCTGGTTTATTGCAGGATAAGTCGGGCTAACTCAATGTTGCTAGTTACCTGAGTTAAGGCGCTCTGCAAGGATCATTTTAAGTTGCATAGTTCAATTGACCAATCGCACGCCGTTAAGTGTTTTGCAGAGGACTACAATGACGAGGTCACGCGACCGCAAAGCAAGTCGGGCTCAATATGCTAAAAGAATGACCGCACCCAAAAGGGCACAATTATCCGAGCATGCACTACGTGAAGCATTACTTGGCGAGATCAAGGTAGAATACATTTGGATAATTCAAATTAGTACACTGGCCTGTAGGGGCGAGAGAAAATGGTTCGGCAAAAGGTAAGTCGAACTTCCTCAGTAAGATTCCGAGTAGGATTCCTGTGAGTAAATTGATTATGTATTGACAGGTAAGTCGACCTTCCTCGGTAAGAGTTTGAGTAGGCGTCCTGTGAGTAAATTGATTCTATGTTGACAGGTAACTCGACCTTCCTCGGTAAGATTCCGAGTAGGCGCCCTGTGAGTAAATTGTTTATACGTTGACAGGTAAGACGACCTAACTCGGTGTTCACCGAGCTAGGCACCCTGCAAATAAGCATTGTGACTAAGTTGTGTAAACGCATAGTAAGTTGGGCTAGTACGTTGAAAGAACGATCAAGCTCAGAAAGGTGCAGTTATCCGAGTACGCACTATGTGAAGCAATGCTTGGCAAGGTATGTGACCCTTGCCCAAGTTTGTGGAATACATTTGTATATACACTGAGTTTGAGCATTAGCTCGTAGTGGCTACGAGGTATAGTCCAACGAAAGGTTAGTTCGTCGTTAAAGTTGAATCCTTGTTATCTTTGTTATTTCATTATGGAAAAAGTTAGTGCAAGTGGTAAGTTATTTGTATGCGTAGTTGTTATAATTAAGCGCATGTGCATTAGTATAAGTTACTATACTTAAGCTAATCGAGATTTATTATGGCATGCATTTGCAACGTTTTCAAGGCATCCATATGTGACAAAGTAATTGAAGTAAAGTAAGATAAGTTACTAGTAAATGATGAAGAGTTCGAAGGGTCTAAGCAGTTAATATTTACAGATAATTAAGTACCCCGATTACTCATCCCTTAGTTGGCCATCAACCACAGTTTTACATGGGCCAAGTTTGCGAGATACACCTATGCAGGTAAAGAGTGAGCATGGGTTTGCCATAGCTAGGTGTGTGTGGTTCGTCAAAAGGTTAGTTCTTTAGGAACCCCATGGTTTTTCATGCATAGATTGAGCATTGATTTCTTGTTTTGCTTTATACTCAAGATGTAAGGATGAGTTAGCAAAAGTGACGAGTCATCCATATTTACAATAGTTGTTATGCTTAAGCTAGTCGAGGTTTACTAAGATAAGTAACGAGACATGCATTGGCTTAAGCTAGTTGAGGTTTACTGAGTTATCATCTACCCACTGAGAAATCGTCGTGTTAGTGTCCAAAGCACTCAAAAGCCTCTTCGCTTAGACAAGCTCAGCTCGAGCCTAGGGGGCTTGTGTACTGGGCAGGATTTTGGCCCTTGGTTTTGGGCTGGTAGTAGCTCTCTGATGAGAATCTAAAAGATGCTATTAATAGGAAGAATAGACAAAGGCCAAAACATCTAAAGTTCTTCTTATTAGTCTTTTCAAAAGATAAGGCCCAAGCTCAAGAAGCCCAAGCCCAACTATAAGGAGCAAGGCCAAGGCTTTAGGAGATGAGCATCATTGGATGTCACTATTTGTAATTTCCTTTTGTGTAATTTTTAGTAGAACTTTAAAAGGAAGGTGTAGATAAGGGGTGCTAATGTACAAAAGAAAGTCACACCTTCCATGTGACATAAAGAGTAGGTGTAGATATAGTTTTAGGAGGTGCCAAATAAAGAAACCAAGTCACATCTCCGATGTGAAGTCACACCTTCCATGTGACTTGTTTTTTGGTGGCAATATCAAATGAGTTTCATTTGAATTTTCCCACCTAAATTTCAGCACCCTCACACTATAAATAGAGGTATCATGCTCATGTAAATTGAGAATTAGAAATTGAAGAAAGGAAACCCTACTCAAATTGAGAGAGAATTGTGAGAGATTTGATCTCCTTCACTAAGTTTTATCTTGTGAGCTTTTGGAGGGCTTCAAGTGGCGGCAACTAGCACTCATCTTGGACCTTTCACAATCCAAGTGGCATGTCCATCTCCTTCAAGTCTTCATCCAATTAAGTTCCTTCTTCCTTCCATCTCCATTTCAATTTCGAATCATGTTTTTAGCAATTCCAATCGGTAGTTTGTTTTTTGGTGTTGTTCTTTAATTTCCACCGATTATTCTTGTTCTTCTTGTCTTCTACTTTCAATTCTGCACTTGTAGCTTAATTTGATTTGGTAATTGTGTTCCAAATTCATTGTGTTTGTTCGGTTCATTGTGGAATGACACTCAATCTTGAGTTTGGTTCATCTATTAGAAGGCTTTGTACTTCAATGATGATTCCTTAAGTTCCTCCACTTGTTCCTAATTTTTGTCCTTGTTTAAAACACTTAATTGTTGTCTTTCTTCACATATATTTTTGTTTCCATATGCTGAAAAGTGTTTATGCTTGATTCAACTCACATCATGTGGTATCTATAGCTATGGTTGTGTGCAAAATTTTTTTTGAGTTGATTGACACTTTAATTCTGTTTTTTGTGTTAGCTATTCTGTTTTTGCTTTCTTTAAATCTTTCTTGCTGTTTTTAATTGGTACAATTTATTGTGTTTGAGTCATTTTTCTTTTTGAATCCATATATGTTTTGTCATGTCTTGTTTCTCCTATAATGTCATCACTTTTTTGTAGTGCTTTTTTTTTTGGCTAATTTTGGTTATTTGATTTTTCCTTGAGTGCAGTTTTCTTTTTCTGTTTTTGTATCCTTTGGTGCATTTTATTTTTAGTTTTGAGTTCATGCTTGTGTATTAGATCTATACAAGTTCATATACATCAATTCTTTCGTGTTTTTGAAGTTTCTTAATTCTGTTTTTTTTTTCTTAATTCCAACATAGGTTTCTCTGTTTTCCAGTTTTTTGTGCTGACTGTAATTGCTTATGAAAACTAATTCTATTGGAGAAAAAATTTGAAACTCTGGATTTTAGTAGTTTGAAGTGTTATAAAAGAGTGAAAAAAATAAGTGTATCAAAATTTAAAGTACAAAAAAAATGATAAATCAAATACGTACAGAGTGCAAAAATATGACTGGAAAAACAATGAGTGACAGTGATTTTCAAAAATTTATCACAATTAATTTGCGGATTATTTTTGTGTGATTCCAGTGCCTATTTTGAGATAACATCTTGAATTTCCAGTGGTTTAAATTTCAAATTCCAGTGTGCTTTATCCAGTTCCAGTTAAATCTTTAAAGTCATGCACATTTTATTCAAATATTCCAGTAGCACTGTTTTTTGGTTTTCTTCATCTATTCTGGTACTATTCTTTAGGATTCCTTTGTGTGCTAGCTTTTAATTGAGTGACTTATTTTTCTTGCTTGTCTTTTTCCTTTCATAATCTTCTCCAAGTTTTGTTATATCTTTTATTCTGTTTGGGTTTAGCTATTTCTTGTTTACACCTTGTTTTGGCTTGTATTTTCTTGTTTCCTCAAGTTTTGTGGTGACTTGTTCTTTGAGTAAGTGTATTTTGCTTTAGCATATTTCACTTGAAGCTCATCTAATCCACAAGGAAACCTGGTTAAGGACAGAATATATTTTCTTGGAGTGGTTTGAGTGAATTTTTTTTGCCTATTACAACAAGCTTTCTTTTGCTTTATTTGCTAACAAGTTTTCTTTAATTGTTTTCTCTTTGTGTTTTGTGTTTCTTTGTTATCATGGCTAATCTTTCTAGTGGAGAATCTTCTAAGCCTCATTCACCTCAAAAAGCATACCTCATTGGTGAAATTGAAGGATGCTAAACAAACAATTTCACAAAAGAATGAGGTGATACATCAAATGGAGGCAAGACTCCAAAGATTGGAGATGAACAATGAAGATACTCACCAATACCGTGAGAGAAGACATCATCATCATCATAGGCATGCTTCAAGGACTTCTCAAAGTTCTTATGGACACTATGAAGAAAGGCGCCAAAATGTGGCTAAGCCTTATTTGCCTTATGTAAAATTACCTAGCTTTAGCGGTGAGGGGATCTTAATGTGTATTTGGGATGGGAGGCCAAAGTTGACCAATTTTTTCATGTACATGAGGTCCTTGAAGAGCAAAGGGTTAGGCTAGATTCTTTAGAGTTCATGGACTATGCCATGCAATGGTGGCACAAAACTCTTATGGACATTGGGCTAAACAAGAGGCCACCCGTGGTCTCTTGGGATGATTTAAAAGCATGTATGCGCGCTAGATTTGTTCCTCCACACTTTAGGAAAGACCTTTTGTTGAAGCTCCAAAGGCTTCATCAAGGCACGCTTAGTGTGGATAATTATTTTAAAGAACTTGACACGCTTTTAATCAAAGTTGATATGCATGAAAGTGATGAAGCTAAAATGGCTAGATTTGTTAGTGGTCTTAGAAGGGAAATCCAAGATGTGGTAGAGCTTCATGAGTATTCTTTTTTAGAAACTTTGGTTCACCTTGCCATCAAGGTAGAATCTCAAATTGCAAGGAAAAATTATTTTAAAAATTCTCATAATGATGGCTATTACCACTCTTCTTGCAAAACCGAAAATAAATCTTTTTCAAAATTTCCTTCTAAAAACTCTACTTTCAAACCTAGAGATTCTAAGCCTTCCCCCTCTACTCCTAAATCACCATCTAAATCTTCTAGTAAAAAGTGTTTTAAATGTTTAGGTTATGGTCATATAGCGGCCGATTGTCCAACCAATAGAACCATGATGATTAAGGAGGGTGAAGTTGTAAGTGAACATAGTGATAACTCTTTTAGGTCTAACTCCCCTTCTCCTTCAAAAGTCCCTAGTGATAATGAATGTGAAATACCATGTGGAAGTGACTTATTGATGATAACATGAATGTTGGGAACAATTCCTAAACAATGTTTTTTTTCCTTCCAAGGGCGCAAGGTTACTTTAAAACCCCTCTCTCCCCAAGAGGTTCATGAGGACCAAATAAAAATGAAAATTAAAAGAGAAAATGAAAAAGAAAATGAAGTACATGATAAAACGAGTCACAATACCTTATCAACTAAATCCATTTTATTGACTCTTGCTACGCCTAAAAGGTATTCTTCTACTTTGTCTTTTTCATTCTCCAAGATTCCTACTTCCACACCATATTGGATAAAGACTGCTAAGGATGACTTTTTCAAACCTCCTATTTTTCCAAATAATATCATTCCTAAACAAACTTTTCCAACATGGTCTGTGTACAGGACATCTTTTTTTGAATTCCCAACCATTCAAAGTGCTAAGTCAAGTTTGCCTATTTCTTCTTGTATTCTCTTATCCAATTGCAAATTGACTTTATTTTATGCAGGAGTACTAAATTTGTGGACGAATTCTCTCCAACTTGGGGGGTATGATGAGAATCAAAAAGATATTATTAATAGGAGGAAAGGACAAGGGCCAAAACATCTAAAGTTCTTCTTATTAGTCTTTTCAAAAGATGAGGTCCAAGTCGAAGAAGTCCAAGCCCAAGAAGGCCAAGCCGAAGAAGCCGAAGCCCAACCATGAGAAGCAAGGCCAAGGCTTTAGGAGATGAGCATCATCGGATGTCTCTATTTGTAATTTCCTTTTGTGTAATTTTTACTAGAACTTTAAAAGGAAGGTGTAGATAAGGGGTGCTAATGTACAAAAGAAAGTCACACCTTCCATGTGACATAAAAAGTAGGTGTAGATATAGTTTTAGGAGGTGCCAAATAAAGAATCTAAGTCACACCTCCCATGTGAAGTCACACCTTCCATGTGACTTGTTTTTGGTGGCAATATCAAATGAGTTTCAGTTGAATTTTCCCACCTTTAATTTCAGCACCCTCACACTATAAATAGAGGTGCCATGCTCATGTAAATTGTGAATTAGAAGTTGAAGAAAGGAAACCCTACTCAAATTGAGAAAGAGTTGTGAGAGATTTGATCTCCTTCAGTAAGTCTTATCTTGTGAGCTTTTGGAGGGCTTCAAGTGGCGACAACTAGCACCATCTTGGACGAACTTTCACAATCCAAGTGGCGTGTCCATCTCCTTCAAGTCTTCATCGAATTAAGTGTTGAAGGAATCCAAATCCTTTGAACGATGTTGAAGTCTCTGTGGTGCTTGATGTTGCTATGTTGGTTTAGCTTAGTTCTGGGGTAGTTTAAATGTTGTAATCCACCCTTTGATTAAATCTAAAGCATAAGCATCTCAATCTTTGTGAAAGTAAAATGTTTTCAAACTAAGTTAAAACAACCGATTGTTTTGTCGAAACAACCGATTGTTTATACTTAGGTGTTCTGAGAAAAAGATTAAAAACTATTTTTAAAATGGTTGAACTGTTAAGTACCAAAACAAACGATTGATTCGAGGAAACAACCGATTGTTTGTTTTGGGACCATAACAGAAATTTTTTTTTCTCTTTGACTGAGCTTTAAATGTTTTAACTGCTTACGCTTCAGTCATTAAATGCTTTGACCAATCTTTTAATGCAAGTTAAGAGTTTGTTAAGATTTGATAACAAACTACATCTTTGAATAAATTCAGAAAAACAGATTTGACAATTAATCTTTAACAAGTTTTTGCTAAGAGTTTTTGAGTTTTTCAAAGAGCTGAGATTGCTAAGAGTGTACCCAGAACTATTATAATATTAAAATAATGAGAGAGAAAGTGAAAAGGGAAAAATGGAGAAGGAGGAAGATGGTGAACGGAGGGTTTGAAGAAGATGAAGAGGTGAGTGATTGATGCGTTTTCTGAGGGGTGGAGCTCTCTTTATATAGGGAGTGGGTCCAAGGGTCCGTTGCAACTTCTAGACCCACGTGCTTCCGTCCAACATTGCAACTGCGGCGGCAACGTTCTAAAATCCCGAAGGACCAGGCACTGCGTGCGCGGAAGTGGAGCAACGTTCTCCAACTTTCGAAGGGCAAGGTAGTGCTTTCCCGGTCATGCGGCTACGATCCAGGGTGGAGAGGGCAACGAGCGCGAATATCTCCGTAAGTTCCAGTCTCTACTGCACTTCCGAGATCTCCTCCAGCGGAATCGAAAAGCTAGGGTTTTCCACGCACAATCTGATTTCCGTTTCACACACTCTGTTTTTCGTTTTTGTTTTGCTATATTAGGTTCTGTTTTACAACAATGTTAAAGGCAAATACATGTGAAATCTGTCTACCCAACACCAAAGAGGTAATGTTGGTAGGTAAGAGAGTTAATATGTATCTTCTAGATATCTCTTCACCATGTTCAATTGGATGTCTTTTATCCAAGCAAGATGAATCTTGACTTTGGCATAGAAGAATTGCTCATATTCACATGAATCATTTGAGCAAGCTTATTTCAAAAGATCTTGTGATTGGGTTGCCAAAACTCAAGTTTGAGAGGGATCACATTTGTGAAGCTTGCCAAAAAGGGAAACAAGTGAAAAGTTCTTTCAAAATTAAAAATGTTGTTTCATCTTTGAGACCTCTTGAACTTCTTCACATGGATCTCTTTGGACCCTAAAAAACTAGGAGTCTTGGTGGAAATTATTATGCTCTTGTTATTGTTGATGACTTTTCTAGGTACACTTGGACTCTTTTCTTGGAATCAAAGAGTGATGCCTTTGCTGCATTCAAAAAGATAGCAAGAAGACTACAAAACACAAAGAACAACAACATAGGTTCTATTAGGAGTGATCATGGAGGAGAATTTCAGAATGAGAAGTTTAGCAAATTCTGTGAGAAATTGAGAATTCTGCACAATTTCTCTGCTCCAAGAACACCACAGCAGAATGGAGTGGTAGAAAGGAAGAACAGGTCTCTTAAAGAGCTTGCAAGGACAATGCTTAGTGTATCATCACTTCCTAAGTATTTTTGGGCAGATGCAGTGAGCACCTCATGTTATGTGATGAATAGGGTGCTTATAAGGCCCATTTTGAAGAAAACTCCATATGAACTTTTCAATGGAAGGAAGCCCAACATCAGTCACCTCAAAGTCTTTGGCTGCAGTTGTTTCGTTCTCAACAATGGAAAGAAAACTTGGGAAAGTTTGATGAGAAAGCGGATCTTGGTATCTTCGTTGGTTATTCACTCACAAGTCATGCATATAGAGTATACAACAAGAGGTTGATGACTGTAGAAGAATTAGTTCACGTTGTCTTTGATAAGGTAGAGCGCAGAATCAATCAAATCCCAAAGACCAGTGCTGAAGAAGATGAACAAAGCATCAGTTTGGAGAAGCTGGAAATCTGTGCAGAAAAACAACCGGTTGATTCGCAGAAACAACCGATTGAAATTCTGCAACAGAGCGAGCTGCCCAAGGAGTGGAAGATTCCTAGATATCTGTCAGTGGATAACATCATAGGGCAGATAAAGGAAGGTGTCTCCACACGTAGCTCCATCTCAAACTTCTGCTGGCACACAACTTTTGTCTCTCAAATTGAACCAAAGTCAATTGAGGAAGCTCTCAAGGATGAGAAGTGGGTTGAAGCTATGCATGAATAGCTGAATCAGTTTGCAAGGAATGAGGTATGGTTTCTTGTCCCTAAAACTAATGAAATGAATATTATTGGTTCGAAATGGGTTTTCAGGAACAAGCTAGATGAGGATGGTGTGATCACAAGGAACAAAGCAAGGCTAGTTGCCAAAGGCTACAATCAAGAAGAGGGCATAGATTATGGAGAGACCTTGGCTCCTGCTGGCCTTTGCATGTATGAGTGGTTTTAAACTCTTCCAAATGGATGTCAAGAGTGCCTTCTTGAATGGCTACATCAATGAGGAAGTCTATGTAGATCAACCATCGGGCTTTGAAGATCATAAGTATCCCAACCATGTCTTCTGTACCGACCAGGTAGTCGGGAGTGATGACGTGGCAGCAAGCGATGATATAGGCGTGTTGAACGGAACATCTGGCTGATAGAAGGGAAGGAAATCGGGAAGTTTGTGTAGTCGCCAATCGTTAAGTTGGCGTGCTCCGATCTCTAGCATATCTAAGCCGGCGGTCACCAGGCTTGTGTCGTAGTCGCCATATGCGAGCCTAGGCGACCAAGTGATCAAAGATCGCCGAGAGGGGGACATCGCCGAAAGATCAGGAAGGCTTGTTCGAGGCTTCCAAAGTGCACGAGTACGAAGGATGAAGTTATCACATGATCATTCCCTAGCCAGAGGTTGAGGCTAGGGAACAGTTTACCAGAACATACACGATGAGCAAGTAATGCAGATCGTGATAGTGGCAGGCGAGACCACAGTGAAGGTGTGCATGGTGACACCCCGTGCTCGCCATTAGAAGAGATCGCGTTCCAAGGCAGCTATGCACCGAGTTGCTTCTCACCTGAGTAACTTAGTCGCACAGCCTGAAGAGTAGAAGTGGCGCTCAAGCAGAAGACGTTCCAGATGGTGACACGTGTACAGCTGGATGCAAGCCACGTGTCCAGAGGTGTAATCGTCAGGAGAGAGAAAATGCACAGGTATATAAGGAACTCTTAACAGATTCTGAGGTACGCACGTTTAGAACACTTCTTTACGCTTTGAGAACACTTAAGTACGCTGAAAGAGATTTTGCACGGTTCCTTGAGTTTTTAGCTTTTCTCTCTTAGAGTTTTGGTGATTCCGTCACTGACTTGAGCGTCGGAGCGCGATCGGCCGCAGCGGCGCCACTCTGTCTTTGCAGGTTCTTGAGGAGAATCGAGGTGCGAAGGACGGAAGCTAGCATGGTGCAAAGTCGATCCAGAGGGAGGTACCTTTGACGTGGCAAGGCTTTTGCGCTCTGGTCAACCGGCAGGATCATCAGGCGCCCACCGTGGGGCCGTGTAAAACCTGTCCCTATCCACACGTGAGTTCTTGAAGTTTCTGTGTGGTTGTGTGCTGGTGTAACCATTTTCCACCGTTCGTTCGAGCTTTGTTCGGTGAATTCGAGTTTTCCGCCGTTCGTTTCGGTTTTAATCGGTAGTTTGAAGTTTTCCGCCGTTCATTCGAGCTTTCGATTGGATTCTTGAAGTTTCTTGCTGCTTGCGCGGTTTACAATCGGTTGATTCGAAGTTTTTCCCGTTTGTTCGCGTTTCTGATCGGTGAATCGGGAGTTTTGCTGAAGAAGCGGAAGGTTCGTGGTGAGAGCACAGGCTTGGTGAAGGTTTCAACGTCCGAATTTGTCGGCGTGCTGTTGAGGTTGCGCTCTTGGAAGTTCTTGGGAGTTTGAGAGTTTCTGACCGATTGATTGCTGGATCGATCGTTTGCCGGTGAAGGTTTTGTTCGCTGAAGTTTGGTTCGCTAAGTTTTCATGAGAAAAATGAGAAGCAACCGCTCAAGTCCCGTTGTGCCAGTTCCTGCAGAAGGCGCCATGACTATGGCGCAGATGATGGAGATCATGCGTGCGCTGCAGGCGAATGTGGAGGCATCACGCATAGAGCAGGCGAAGATGCATGAAGACCTGGTCGCCTCTCAAGCCAGGAATGAAGAGCTCAGCAAGGTGACTGAGGAATTGCGTCAAGCCCTTCAGGAGCAGAGAGGACGCCCAGTTGTTGAAGAGGTCACGTCGTCGTCGCCGCCGGGCGTTTTCCATATGCTGTTTGCTCAGGCGATCACAGACACGCCTATCCCTGCGAGCGCAGTACCTGTGAAAGCTTCTTTCACCGGTGTGGAGGACCCTGAGGCACATCTCACCACGTTCCACACGCAGCTGATGTTGTCAGGGGGCTCGGATGGTGTATATTGCAAAATGTTTGTGAGCACGCTCTAGGGAACAGCGCTGGAATGGTTTGTGAGCTTGCCTACAGATCACATAACCAACTTTCAGCAGTTTTCGAAGCTTTTCGTCGAGCAGTACATTGTGAACAAGGCGCCACCTAGGGTGTCTTATGACCTGTTCGACATAAGGCAATACCAGGGAGAGTCCCTCAGGGACTATTTGAATCGTTTTGGAGCACAGATGGTCCGCTCGCCTGCCAAAGACGAGGAGATGCTGGTATACGCCTTCAAAAAGGGCGTGCTGCCGGGACCTTTCTGTGAGGCGCTGATTAGGGCTCACCCCGCCACGTTTGCTGAGGTTAGGCGACTTGCGGTGGCCCACATCGCCGATGAGAGTGAGGTCGCCGAGAAGAGAGGGAGCGTGGCCCTTGCTAGGCCACGTGCCCAGACTAGAATCCAGCCGCAGAGGGTGCTGGAGACGATGGCGACCAAGAAGGATCAAAGGACTCGCCATCCTTATGATCCAAGAAAAAATAAGGGAAGGGGCCCAGGGCGCCCCAGGGAGTACAATCGCCCACCAAAGTACAAGTTTGTCATGGGGTTGGCGGATCTGATCGCCATTCCCAACATAGCGGCCAGGCTTAAGGCGCCGGAGAAAGTGGGCGACAAGGTGTTAGGACCAAAACCAAACGCCTGGTGTGAGTTCCACCAGAGTTTTGGTCACACAATGGATTCGTGTTTAGCCCTGGGATACCAGCTCGACGATCTGGTCAAGAGCGGGTTTCCGAACAATTACCTGCTGGACAAGAGGACAGGAGGTGCGTCGAGCTCCCAGCCGGCGGGTGGTGAGGCTCAGCAGCACGAGATGCCCACTCATGGCGAGATCCACACCATCGCTGGAGGATTCTCGGGTGGTGGATGCACTGCGTCACAGAGGAAGAAATACGCAAGGTCTGTGATGACGATGGATATGTTTGAGGACCACTCGCCAGATGTGGACATCACGTTCACAAAGGAGGATCTTCGGGACGTTGTGCCTCACGACAACGATCCCATAGTTATCTCGCTTGTCACGACGGGGAGGAAGGTCCACCAGGTACTGGTGGACCAAGGGAGCTCGGCGGATGTAATGTTCTGGCCAACTTTCGCACAGTTGCAACTACCCCTTGACCAGCTAAGACCCTATGGAGGGTGCTTGTATGGGTTCGCTGGCGATCAGGTGGAGGTCAGGGGGTACATCGAGCTAAGAACAACGTTCACGAATGAGGTGGCCTCGAGGACGGAGAAAATCAAGTACCTCGTTGTGAATGCCCCCTCAGCGTATAACATTCTGTTGGGGAGACCAACCCTCAACAGAATAGGAGTTGTGCCCTCAACTAGGCACATGAAGGTTAAGTTACCATCGATGGAGGGGGTGGTGATCACCATCAGATCTGACCAGAAGGAGGCGAAGAAGTGCTATGAGAATAGCCTAAAAAATAAGAGGTTAGTAAGTTACATAACCACGACGCCGCCTCCCGGTGTGAAGCCCAGGCCAACAGAATGGCAAGTTGTTGATGCGGCGATGGAAGTGGCCGCCGAAGGCGATATCACCATGGCGGATGCTGAGGTTGAGGGAGAGAGCGTCGGACAAGAGGAAGAAGCGAGGAATCGCCCAGAGGAAGCGAGGGAGTTGGGAATCGCCAAGGCGGTGATCGCCAGGGAAACCAGACCCAAACCCGTCGAGGAGTGGCTCGAAAGGGAGATCGGGGGAAAGGTCTTCAAGCTGGGAAGATCTTTGGAGGCTGAGCTCCAAGACCAGATCGCCAAGGTGATAAAACGACATCTGGATGCTTTTGCATGGTCTGCTTCAGACATGCCGGGAATTGACCCCGATTTCTTGTGTCACCATTTGGCAATGGACACACAAGTCAGACCAGTGTGGCAGAGAAGAAGGAAGTTTAACGAGGAAAGGAGGCAGGCGATTAGGGATGAAACACAGAAGCTCCTCGCCGCAAGCCATATCAGGGAGGTCCAGTACCCTGAATGGTTGGCCAATGTCGTGCTGGTGAAGAAGAGCAATGGGAAGTGGCGTATGTGCGTCGACTTCATTGACCTGAACAAGGCTTGCCCAAAGGATTCGTATCCTTTGCCAAGCATAGATGCTCTGGTCGACAGTGCAGCAGGGTGCAAGTTGCTGAGTTTTCTGGACGCCTTCTCGGGGTATAATCAGATAAGGACGCATCCTATGGATGAGGAGAAAACTGCCTTCATGACTGAGAGGTCGTGCTACTGCTACAAGGTGATGCCCTTTGGGTTGAAGAATGCGGGGACCACGTACCAAAGATTGATGGATAAGGTACTTGCACCAATGCTGGGAAGGAATGTGCAAGCGTACGTAGATGATATGGTCGTGACCTCGCCAGAAAAGAGCTAGCACGTCTCGGATCTGGAGGAGTTGTTCACCACGATTACCAAGTTCAGATTAAAGTTAAACTCCGAGAAGTGCATTTTCGGCATGGAGGCAGGGAAATTCTTGGGTTTCCTTTTGACTGAAAGAGGAATAGAGGCAAATCCTGATAAGTGTGCTGCCATTTTGGCGATGAGGAGCCCGGCTACCGTGAAGGAGGTGCAGCAACTTACAGGTCGGATGGCTGCCCTGTCTCGTTTCGTGTCAGCTAGTGGAGAGAAGGGCCATCCGTATTTCCAATGTCTGAGGCGAAACAACAAGTTTGTCTGGTCGAAGGAGTGTGAAGAAGCCTTCGTGAAGCTTAAAGAGTACTTGGCGAGCCCGCCGGTTTTGTGTAAACCCCTAGTAGGAATCCCCCTCAGGTTGTATTTTGCTGTGACTGAGAGGGCGGTGAGTGCGGTGCTCGCCCAAGATCAAGACCAGGCTCAGAAGCCTATTTATTTCGTCAGCAAGGTGTTGCAAGGCCCAGAGGTGAGGTACTAGGCCTTGGAGAAAGCTGCACTGGCTGTAGTATTTTCGGCGAGGAGGTTGCGCCACTATTTTTACAGTTTTACAGTGCTGGTGATGACCGACTTGCCCATCCAGAAAGTCCTGAAGAAGCCTGATGTAGCTGGGAGAATGGTGAAGTGGGCGGTAGAGCTGTCGGAGTTCGACATCAAGTATGAGCCCCGAGGTCCCATCAAGGGGCAGATTTTCGCCAATTTTGTGGTCGAGCTCTCGTCAGAAGCAGCGCGAGTTGAAGGGGATGACTTTCGTTGGGTGCTCTCGGTGGACGGGTCGTCGAACCAACAAGGTAGCGGTGCTAGAGTCATTCTAGAAGGGCCCAACGGCGTGCTAATAGAACAGTCCTTGAGGTTTGCCTTCAAAGCCAGCAACAATCAAGCAGAGTATGAAGTGTTGATCGCCGGAATCTTGCTGGCCAAGGAGATGGGGGCTAGGGTGCTGATGGCTAAGAGTGACTCGTTATTAGTCACGGGACAAGTAATAGGCGAGTTCCAGGTCAAGGATCCACAGATGGCGGCTGACTTGGAGTATGTGCAGGAATTGAAGAGTTCCTTTGTCTCATTTGAAGTGGTGCTTGTGCCCAGAGAGCAGAATGCCCGAGCATACTTGCTAGCCAAGCTCGCCAGTTCGGGCAAGGGGGGTAGGCAGAGGACAGTGATCCAAGAATCTCTGAAGACGCCTAGAGCATTTGTGGCAGACTACCTGGTTCTTCAGATAAGCAAGTCGACGGAGAAAGCGGCGAGAAGTCACAGGTCCTTGACCCAGGAGACTTTAAGATCACCGAGAATAAAAGCATGTCGGGGGGAGAGGGTGAACATGACGCAGGTCTGCGCTACGCATGAGCCAGACACATGGATAACACAGTACCAGCGCTGCCTGCCAGATGGCCTTCTCCCGCTAGATCCAACGGAGGCTAGGAAGATAAAGAAGAACTCCATCAAGTTCACCATGATAGATTGCAAGCTGTATAGGTTTGGGTTTACACACCCACTCCTAGAATGTGTGCACGGAGAAAAATGCACTAGAATCATGGCCGAGCTCCATGAGGGGATATGTGGAAGTCACGTCGGGGGTCGAGCTCTGGCTGCAAGAACTCTCCGTGCAGGTTATTACTGGCCAACAATGAGGGAGGACTGCAAGAAGTATGCACAGTGCTGCAAGCAATGTCAGCAGCACGCCGATTGGCACAAGGCGCCTCCAGAAGAGTTAAAGTCAATTTACAGCCCTTGGCCGTTTCATACGTGGGGAATTGACATCCTGGGACCTTTCCCATTGGCGATCAGGCAGATGAAGTACTTGGTGGTGGCAATTGAATACTTCACCAAGTGGATCGAAGCAGAACCAGTAGCCCAGATCACCGCACACAAGATTGAGAGCTTTGTATGGAAGAACATCGTGTGCCGGTTTGGTGTGCCTAAGCGCCTGGTGTCAGACAATGGGACTCAGTTTGCAAGTCACCTACTGAAGAAGCTGTGCGAAGAGGTGGGAATTCAGCAGGTGTTTGCATCCGTCGAGCACCCTCAGACAAATGGCCAAGTAGAGTCCGCCACTCGGGTGTTGCTAAGAGGCTTGAAGAGAAGGCTAGAGAAAGCCAAGGGATCGTGGGCTGAAGAGGTACCCCGCATAGTTTGGGCATACCACACCACCGAGCAGTCAGGAACCCACGAGACCCCGTTCAGCTTGGTCTATGGATGTGATGCAATGATTCCAGTGGAAATCCAAGAGAGCTCGCCGAGGTTTCAGAATTTCGTGGCAGAAGATTCGAACGAAGAAAGAAGGTTAAATCTAGATTTACTGGATGAGGTCAGGGAGGAGGCAAGGGTAAAGGTTGAGGCAGTGAAAAGGAGGATTGAACGAAGGTATAACTCGAAGGTAATGCCAAGGCAATTTAGAGAGGGCGACCTGGTGATGAGGAAGGCTCACCAGTACGAGATGAAAAACAAGTTATCGCCTAAGTGGACAGGACCGTTCAGAATAACCGAGGCGCTCGGGAACGGCGCCTACCGCTTAGAGACATTGGAAGGAGGGGCGATTCCTCGCACTTGGAACACCACACACCTCAAGTTATATTACAGTTAAAGCTTTGTAAGTAAAAACGAACATGAAGAGATTTGCAAGCTTTCTGTCAAAACAGTTTGAAGGGGGCACTCTTTTTTCCCTAAGCAGGGTTTTTAATGAGGCCACCCAATAAAGAAGAGTTTTCAAAGAGTTTAAAGCTTCTAAGATTGCATGCTTGTTGTTTCGAAAATTTTAGGAAAAAGACCTTATCACTCGTACGTGATTCAAGGCAAGTTTAAAGTTATCCTACATGCTTTCTAAGGAAGAGTTTTAAAGTCCCATCGCTTTTTGGCGATGGGCGGCATCAGAAAAAGTTTTAAAGTCCCCAACGCTTTTCGGCGATTGGCGGCATCAGTTAAAGTTTTAAAGTCCTCATCGTCTTTCGGCGATCAGAGGCACCAGCGACGACTAAAGACCTCAGCGCTCTCGTGCGTTTGGAGGCAAGAAAAGAAAAGACCTCCTCGCCCTCAAGCGAGTGCAGGCGAGAAAGAGTAAAAGACCTCCTCGCCCTCGAGCGAGTGCAGGCGAGAAAGTGAAAAAGTCCTCAGTGCATCCAGGGGAGAGGAGATGTACACCCTGGGCAAGTTGAGGCACCAGATAAAGTCCTTCTCGCCGTTGAGCGAGTTCAGGCAAGATAAAGTCCTTCTCGCCGTGGAGCGAGTTCAGGCCAGATAAAGTCCTTCTCGCCGTCGAGCGAGTTCAGGCAAGATAAAGACCTTCTCGCCGTCGAGCGAGTTCAGGCGAGAAAAATTCCTTCTCACCTCAGAGTGAGTTCAGGCAAGATGAACTGAAAAGTTAGGGGTGTTCGTGACCTTAAACGGCGGGAAGGGGAGGAAAACGCCTTTCCCCCTTTAAGTGAGACATCAATATTGACTTAATAAGACCAGAGAAAACCTCCACGCCTGTAGGCGGTGGGAGGGCAGATAAAATCCTTCTCGTCCTGAACGAGTTCAGGTATGGCGTGAAGGGTGAAAGAGGTTTAAGAGATAGCTAAGGTAGGTTCAAAGAGAACACCTCGCTATCCAGCTCTTTGTTCTGAAACTCAGGGGAGTAGAGAAGGATCTGAAAGGCGCCTCTACGCCAGATGAGGGAACAATAGTCGAGCGATGAGGGCAAAGAAAGCCTACATCGCCAAAACCCTACGACGATCAGAAGAATACCAGGCAATGACGAGCGTAAAAGCTAGCCTTGCCGGGCAGATCAGGTAAACTGTATTGTGATACAAGTTTAAGTTAAAACCTGCTGCCTAGTAAGTAACTTATTGCCTTAAGTTTGCAAGCTACGTTAAATGTCACCGTTTGAAAGTTGGTAGTTGCTCATATTTTACTTTGAGTTAACAGTTCGATAAATTGTTATGAGATTAACAGTTTGCTCGAGTTCAAAGCAGTGAACAGTTAAGCCTGAAGAATCGCTAAGTCAATTTGTTTAAGCGAGTTCTACCGGTTATGTTGGTTAACCACACAGCGAGTAAGAAGAGTTTGAGGCACGGTATTAGACAACAATATCTTAAGCAGAAGGAGTTACATAAAGCAATGTCAGTTCAAATACATAAGAAGAAAAATTACATGCAAAGTTCGTACAAACAGAAATAAGCGCCAAGTTTCAAAAAACAAGTAATGGAGGGAGGTGATTAATCTTCAGAGGGCACGATCTTCCCATCCACCACTTCGTTGCAGATTGACACCATGGAGAGATCGAGCTCGCAATATTGACTCGAGACTTGCTCCAAAGCGGCGTCGAACCCGGTGGAAATGACTTGGGCGGAGCTTTGCTCGAGCTCTTGAGCCTGCTTCTTCAGCTCGTCATTTTGCTTCTTCAGTCCTTCGTTTTCTTCACGAGCCCGAGCAAGCTCTTCAGCAGCTTTCTTGTTTTCCTCCCGAGCCTGGGCCAGCTCTGCAGCAATCCTCGCGTTTTCCTCTTGAGCTTTGCCGAGCTCAGCCTTTGTGTCGTCCCTCTCTTTCTCGACTTTCCCGAGGAGCACCTCCCGATCCGCTGACCTCTTTTCAAGGTTCTCCACCTTGGCCGCATCTGCTTTCATTGCAGCCTCCAAGTTGGCCACCTTGAGCCTGTAAGGTACCAGCTTGCTCTCCAACTCGATTTTCTCTTGGGCTTGGAGGTGCAGTTTTTGGCGCAGATCAGAGGCCTCCTTACGCGCGCCCCTTAGTTCAGTGCCCATGGCGTCCTCCAGCCTTGAATGGTCAATCTCCGCCATCATCAAGTTGCAAGAGAGTTTTTCCGCCTCCATCCTTATCAGGCGGTTTGCCTCCTTGAGCGCTTCATTCTCATCTTGGAGTTTCTTTATTGAGTTCTTCACAACCCTCGTTATGATTGAGGGGAGATCCTCTGCCATCATCTTCAGTTTGGCTGTGAAGGGTCCCCAGAGCTCTTCGATGGAAGGGGGGAGGTTTGTAGTTGTTGCTGGTGGAGGTGCTGGCTGACTTTCACCACCACCCTCTTGAGTTTGAAGGGCGAGGAGGGCTTCTTGGCGTGGTGGTGAAGTCGGAGACTCTGTGATCAGGATCGGCGAGTTATGGCCACCTTCATCTCCTCCTGGTGCAGCCCCAGCGATAGAGGCGGTTGAAGGAAGACCCTCTCCAGCAGATACAAATGGCGTGGAGGCGCTTGGAGGGTTCTTAATAAAATTGGGCTCGTTGCCTTCACCCGCAGGGGGCGCGACAGCCAAGGGCGTTGCTTGGACTGGTTGAGTTGGAGCCGGAGGTGAAGGCGGTGTTGGGGTGGGGAGTGCAGGTGGCGAAGAGGGAGCCACCCTTGTCCTCTTGGTAACGAGGCCGTCCTCGGTGGTCTCTTCATCCTCTTGTACCACTTGGGGAGTTTTTTTTTTGGCTTCCTCAAGATCAGTTTTTTTCGTTGAGTGGCGGGTAGTACCCCGGAAGAGGTTGCACCTTGGGGGGGAGTTTTGCCTTGAGCAGCGGCGATTGTTGGGTTTAATAGTGCCAAAGTTCAAGAGGGGGGGTGAATTGACCTTTTAAAACTTTCTCGCAGAAACAATGTTTAACCCAGTTTTACAGAAAATAAATCGATTTATGTGAAAATGAACAGATTTATTTCAGTACTGTTTTTGTTTGAAACGCTTTTAATACAGCAAGGTTAATCACAAGACTATGCAGATAGATTTTCCAGATGCACACACATAGATATCAGATTTGAAAAACAGTGAAACACAAAACAGCAAGCTTCAATTTCAAGCAAGTGATTAAGGTTTAATTGATAGCATGCTAATTAATTGAGTGACCTTTGCAAACAACCTGTTCCAGTGGCTTTCAACAGACTATGAGTGTTCTTCTTGATGTCAAGCAATTTTCCAAAAATTAAGAACAATGGATCACAGAACAGCAAGCTTCAACTTTAAGCAATTGTTTAAGGTTCAAATAATAGCTTTGACAGTTTCTTGAGCAACCTATCACAGTCAATCTGTTCCAATGGCTTTTAGCAGATTATATATGTTTTTATCAGATTCAAACAATTTTTTCAGAAATCAAGAACAGTATGCACAGTGCCCAGAAAGAACAGATTTATTTTCAATTGAACAGATTTATTTCTTTACTGTTTTATCAATTATGCAGAAACGAAATTGCAGAGAGTGAGAGAGAATGAACACAAGCAGTTATACTGGTTCACTCAACCTGAGCTACATCCAGTCTTCACCAACAACAGGTGGAAATCACTAAAACACAGTACAACCAAGTACAATTCCCACTGTTCTTGAAACCTACAAGAACTTAGGTACTCTTGCTGAAAAAAACCTATTTCAGCTCACACACACACACTCTCCAAGAACACCTATCAAGAAGAGTGTTCAACCAAACTATTACAAGAAATGAGAAGTGAAACGACTACACCTGATTGAGGATACAAAGATCTCCCTTAAACCAGTAGGCAAGATTGCTAGAACAGTAGCTGCACCTCACACCAAGCTTTGTGGAACCAAACCAAGAACAAGCACTTTGTGATTTTCGAAATCTTTGAAGAACAAATGCTAATCCTTTGTAAACACTTAACTCTCTGCTGTCAAAACTTGTTTTTGCAAATGTATGAATTGGTGTTAATCTCATAAACAAGTTTGCATTTTATAGAAAGCCAACTTATAACAGATTTTTGAAAAACAGTTAAAGCTGTTATAAAATGAACAGATTGAAAATAAAATGAACAGATTTATTTTCAAAAGCAGTTAGAGAATTTGTTAAGTGAGGAGACTTAGTCAACCATTCTGGTGCTGAGATAAAACTGAAAAACGTTTAAGCTTGACATGACACCAGAGACAAAAAGAATCTATTCATTTACAGATGAACAAATTCATTTTTCAAAACGAAAACAGAGAAAGTTTAACTATTTAAAACTTAGTCGTTTTGAAAAGAAGAAGACTTAGTCAAAATACCTGATGCACAAAATCTAATTTTTACAAGATTTAGCCAAAGCATCAGTGTAAAAAATGAATCTGTTTATTTAGAAAAGAACAGATTTATTTTTATGCAGTAAACGTGTTTTTGTGTAAAACATGTGAAAAACAGTTTAAGAAAACTTATGCTTGTTCTTATCACATGGCCAGTGGTTATGAGGTGAGTTACTCAGCAAAAAGCCCACTCTTAGACAACCTCTAAGCACTACCTAAGACATACTTAAAGCAAAGCAAAAAACAAATGAAATGTACATAAGTCTTCATCAAACACTACACATAAGTCTACATCAAACACAATCTTGAAGGGGCAGCAACCATCTTTAACAATCTCCCATCTTCAACAGCGATCTCCACCACCGAGTTGGGCACGGTTTGAGAACCCGCCGCCAACTTGTGAGATCGGGCGATCGCCCTCAGTTCAGCTAGTTTACCTTTGCCCAACATGAAGTCTGCACAGGGTAGAAAATAGATGAGTAAGCACAAAAGCAAAAGCAAGATATACAAGTATATGCACGAATAACGCAAGCAGGTGGCACACGGATTCAAAATCAAGGCCAATGCAGAACAAGCAGAACGCCGAAGGATGGAATGGTAGGAATGCTGAGTTAGTTCCAACACAAAACAAGAGTCTTGGTGCTGGAGAAAAGGCTAACCTATGTGAGCTTCAAGTTGGCCCTCGAAGAACTCGAAGGAGATAATTGAAGCGGTAGGGAAAATGATGTTGGCAGCTGCTACGCTCTTCCAGAAAAGGCAGAGATCTTTGTCTAGCTCGCCCATGTTGTCAGGACTCCTTAGCCTCCTGAAGCATTCATTGGAGTCTTTGTTCCCCTTGTGTACCCAATACAAGGGGAAACCGTCGAACAGTGAGGGATCTTGCTCGTTCGGGCGCACCTTGATGAACTTCCCTTTCCAGTCTTTGTAAGATTGCTGGAAGATCGAGAGGATTGACCTCCCAGCAATCCCGTTTAAGCTAATCCAGAGGCGGTCTCTGGGATTCTTAGCCTCGAACAGGAAAAGGAAGACATCTACTGAAGCCGGCAGCCCCAGATGTGCGCAGATGATTTGGAACGCCCTTACGAACGCCCAGCTATTGGGATGAAGCTGGGCGGGGGCGATATCGAGCTCAATTAGTAGCTCTCTCTCGAAGCGAGTAAAGGGAAGTCTGAGCTTCACTTTCTTGAAGAAGGTGGCGTAGAGGAAGCAGAACGACTCGCCGTTGTTTCCTTTGTCGTCCACACAGATCGGCTCGTCCGGGAAGCAGGGCAGCACGGCCACTTTGCTATCATGTTCCTTGTGGAAGGAGAGGTCGGACTGGTCTCCTTTCCTTAGCCGGAGCACGCCCAACTCCGTGTTTATTGAAGAAGTCTCTTTTAACAAGAGTGGGGTGGCCCAAGGATAGAAGTCCTTGTTGTCTTTTGGAGGCAAGGAAGCCTCTCCGGCGACTGGCGGGGTTGCCTGAGCGAGGTTGGCGTGAGAAGTTGCAGGCCTCTCAGCCTGGGTAGAAGGAGCACCAGATGCTCGTGGTGGGTTACGCGCTGGTGGAGGATTTGCCCCAGGAGCAACCCTACGCGCTTGGGGTGGAGGGTTTCGCGACGAAGAAGGAGGGTTTGCGGTGGATTTTGTGTGAGCCATCGCAGGAACTGCAAAGGAAAATGAAAGGGATGAAACAAAGCCAACAGAACGACTCGATTGAGAACGAAGAAGACAGAGCGAATGAACAAGAGTTCGCTGGGATGAACGTGATGAAGAACGAAGCCCTAAGCTACGAGAGAAGGAGAAAAGGAAAAAACAGCCCACAACGTATGCTTCAGGCAGATAATGGATGATGTGAATCGGTTAAAATGCAGCAAATATCAATAGAAGAAGTAAAAGGGGTACCTTTTGATGATCGGATGAGCGTTGAAGAAAGTTGGAGATTAAGAGAGTTGAGAAGCTTCGTGGGTTCGCAGAAAAAAAACTTAGAACGTTTTGATGGTGCGGAAAGATGATGGAACAGTGGAAGTGCAAGGGGTTTAACGGTTTTTTGAATGTTTTCGGAAGCGCAAGCGACAGCTAAGGATGACCGTTGATGAAGCCACGTGTCGAGCTATTGGAAAAAGGGGTTTGGTGGAGCGTTAGGAAAGCAGAGGGTACACACGTTTGGAATTCCGTGCCAGCGCCACGTAGATCGACGGTGATGTGACCACTTAGTCTTTTCGCTGGACAAGTCTTCGCTTAAGACTGGGGGCTTGTGTACCGACCAGGTAGTCGGGAGTGATGACGTGGCAACAAGCGATGATATAGGCGTGTTGAACGGAACATCTGGCTGATAGAAGGGAAGGAAATCGGGAAGTTTGTGTAGTCGCCAATCGTTAAGTTGGCGTGCTCCGATCTCTAGCATATCTAAGCCGGCGGTCACCAGGCTTGTGTGGTAGTCGCCGTATGCGAGCTTAGGCGACCAAGTGATCAGAGATCGCCGAGAGGGGGACATCGCCAAAAGATCAGGAAGGCTTGTTCGAGGCTTCCAAAGAGCACGAGTATGAAGGATGAAGTTATCACATGATCATTCCCTAGCAGAGGTTGAGGCTAGGGAACAGTTTACCAGAACAGACACGATGAGCAAGTAATGCAGATCGTGATAGCGGCAGGCGAGACCACAGTGAAGGTGTGTATGGTGACACCCCGTGCTCGCCATTAGAAGAGATCGCGCTCCAAGGCAGCTATGCACCGAGTTTCTTCTCACCTGAGTAACTTAGTCGCACAACCTGAAGAGTAGAAGTGGCGCTCAAGCAGAAGACGTTCCAGATGGTGACGTGTACAGCTGGATGCGAGCCACGTGTCCAGAGGTGTAACCGTCAGGAGAGAGAAAATGCACAGGTATATAAGGAACTCTTAACAGATTCTGAGGTACGCACGTTTAGAACACTTCTTTACGCTTTGAGAACACTTGAGTACGCTGAGAGAGATTTTGCACGGTTCCTTGAGTTCTTAGCTTTTCTCTCTTAGAGTTTTGGTGATTCCGTTACTGACTTGAGCGTCGGAGCGCGATCGGCCGCAGCGGCGCCACTCTGTCTTTGCAGGTTCTTGAGGAGAATCGAGGTGCGAAGGACGGAAGCTAGCGTGGTGCAAAGTCGATCCAGAGGGAGGTACCTTTGACGTGGCGAGCCTTTTGCGCTCTGGTCAACCGGCAGGATCATCTTCAAGTTGAAGAAAGCTTTGTATGGACTGAAACAAGCTCCAAGGCAGTGGTATGAGAGGCTTAGCAACTTTCTGCTATCTCATGGATATGAAAGAGGAATGGTAGACAAGACTCTCTTCATCAAGAAATCAAATGCAGAAATAATTCTTGTGCAAATCTGTGTTGATGATATCATCTTTGGTGCTACACAAGATAGATTGTGTGAAGAATTTGTGGCTGCAATGAAAGGTGAGTTTGAATTGTCTATAATGGGAGAACTATCTTTCTTTCCTGGATTGTAGGTTAAGCAAACGAAGGATGGGATCTTCTTAAGTCAATCAAAGTATTGCAAGGAGATTCTCAAGAAATTTGAAATGGAGAGTTGCAAAGAATCTAGCACTCCAATGCCATCAAGCTGTTACATGGATGCGGATGCTCTGGAAAATGTGTAGATCAAACAAAATACATAGGATTGATTGGATCTTTGCTTTATCTAACAGCTAGTAGGCCGGATATCATGTTTGCGGTGTGTCTATGCGTAAGATATCAAGCAAATCCTAAAGAGTCACACTTCAAAGCTGCAAAAAGAATTCTGAAATATCTCAAAGGAACATCATCTGTAGGATTATGGTATCCTTCTTGATCCTGCCTGTTGACCGGAACGCTGGAAACTGCTTCGTCAAAGGATCGACGTGCGCACCGCTTCTCACCTCTGTTCCTCCTCGAGATCCACTTCAAGAACCTGCAAAGAAACAGAGCGGCGCCGCTGCGGCCGATCGCACTCCAACGCTCAAGTCAGTGACCGAATCACCAAATACTAAGAGAACAAGAACCGTGCAAATCCTCTCTCACAGTCAGCTCTACAACTCGCAAGCGTAAAGAGTATAAACTGAACGTGCGTACCTCAGAAAGTTTGTTGAGAACTCTTATATACCTGGTTGTTTTCTCTCTCCTGGCAGTTACAGACCTGGACACGTGGCTCGCATCCAGTCGTACACGTGCCATCCTCTGGAGCCTCCTTGACTTGGCGCTGCTTCTACTCTCATTTTGGCAAAGTTACTTATGCATGGTACTGCCCAGTGCATAGCTAACTTGGGAGTGCGATCTCTACTGGAACTGGCGAGTTAGAGGCCTTCATACACCTTCCCTGTGGTCTCGCCGGCCGCCTTCATAATCTGCTTCTCCTTCATCTTTGGCGATGTGCTTGCTCTGGCGATCTCCAATGATTAGGTCGCCTGAAACTACATCTGGCGACTTCATCTTTAACCTGGTGATCGCCGATTCTGGTAAGCTGGAGATCGGAACACGCCAATTTAACAACTGGCGACTACACGAGCCCCCCGACTTCCTTCCCTTTTGCCAACCTGGCGCCTTGCCAACACGCCTATACTGTAGCAGGGTGCCACGTCATCACTCCCGACCACCAGGGCGGTACACAAGCCCCCCAGTCTTAAGCGAAGACTTGTCTAGCGAAAAGACTGAAAGAGCCACGTCAACACCGATCTACGTGGCACTGACGCAGAATTCCAAGCGGTTGTACCTTCTGCTGCTCTGACGCTCCACCAAACCCCTCACTCATCGCTCGACGCGTGGCTTCATCAACGGCTCTTTTCAGTTGCCGTTTGCGTTTCCTAAACCCATTTCGAAAAAACCCTTAAACCCATTTTCACTCAACACTGTTCCATCACTTTCCCTCGCATTCACGAACACTCTAACTTCCTTCTGCGAAAAACTCTCAGCGCTCTCCAGCATTCTGAATCACCATCAACCTTCATCGTCTTCCTGATCATCAAAAGGTACCTACTTTCCTTCTTCTGCTGGTTTTCCTTGCATTTTAACCGATTCGCATCATCCTGTAACTGCCTGGCGCATACGCTGTGGGTTGTTTTTCCATTTCTCCTTCTGCGTAACTTAGGGCTTCGTCAATCGTCGCACCGAACCTACATTCGTTCGTTTTTCGCGTTCCTTCTATGATCGAGTCAGCCTCTGTAACCCCTGATCATTTTTCCTTTCTTCTTCCTTTGCGGCTGCTACCATGACTCGCACAAAGATCACCCCGAATCCTCCTCCTTCATCACGAAACCTCCCTTCACAAGCACACGACCCACCACGAGTTCGTGGCGCTTCATCTTCGCAGGCTGAGAGGCCTGCGTCTTCCCGTCCTGTCCTGGCCCAGGCGACTCCACCTATCGCTGGAGGAGCCCCCGTTCCCCTGCCAGACTTCAAAACCTTGTATCCCTGGGCCAACTCGACCCTTCTGAGGGAGACATCCTCTGTGAACACTGCGGGAGCAGTTTTGCGGCTGACTAAGGGGGACGAGCTTCATCAATCATTTCACAAGGAGCACGACAAGAAGATGATGGTGCTGCCTTGCCCCCCCCGATCTGCCTGTTTGTGCCGATGACAAAGTAAGCGCCGATGGGCCCTTCTGCTTTGTCTACACGACCTTATTCAAGAAGGTGAAGCTCAAGTTCCCTTTCACCCGATTCGAGAGGGAACTTCTTACCGAGCTCAACATTGCCGCCGCCCAGCTTCACCCCAACAGCTGGGCGTTTGTTCGAGCTTTTCAAGTGATGTGCGACCACCTGGGGTTGCCCGCATCGGTGGACGTGTTCCTATTCCTCTTCGAAGCCAAGCACCCAGGAGACCGCCTGTGGGTTAGCTTGAACGCGATTGCTGGGAGGTCCATCTTTGCTATCTTCCAGCAATCCTACAAGGACTGGAAGGGGAAGTTCGTCCAAGTGCGCGCGAAAGACAAGGACGCCTCCCTTCTCGACGGCTTCCCCTTGTACTGGGTGGACAAGGGGAAGAAAGAGTCCAAGAGCTGTTTCAGGAGACCCAGAAGTCCTAACAGCATGGGAGCATTGGACAGAGATCTCTGTCTCTTCTGGAAAAGGGTGGCGGACGCCAATATCACTTTCCTTACCACCACCTTGATCTGCTTCGAATTCTACGAAGACCAGCTAGAAATTCGAATAGGTTAGAACATTAAAAACTATTGTTTAAATACTGCTTCTGTTTAACTGTTTCTGGGCGTCTTGCGCGTTATGCGCAAGACTTTGGTTTTATCTTTCCTGCACATATCATCTGCTTGTGTACTACCTTATGCACTTATTTTTTCTTTGAGTTGACCCATGCATTTTCGTTCCATGTAGACAACATGTTGGGCAAAGGCATGCTCGCTGAACTGAAGGCGCTCGCCCGAAACCATGGGTTGGCGACGGGTTCTCAAACGGTGCCCAACTCGGTGGTGGAGACAGCCATCGTCCAAGGGCGATCACCACCCAAGGAACCTGCCCAACGCAAGAAATTGGTCCTCAAGAGACCTAAAAGGAAAGCCCCTCAGGTGATCCACGAGGAAGAGGAAGAAGATGACGAGGCCACCGAAGACGGTTTGGTCTCAAAGAGGAAGAGGGTGGCACCTTCTTCACCGCCTGCTCCACCTCCTCTTCCAACCTCCACACCTCCATCGACGCCTGCTCCTCCTCCATCATCGCCACCCCCACAGGCTCCTGCCTCACCCGTCCAAGCGGTCCCACTGGCCACTGCGCCACCTGCAGCTGAGGCCCAAGAGCCAAACTTCCTGGAGGACCCCCCAAGCGCCTCTACACCATATGTGTCAGCTGGAGGGGGTCCCCCTTCAAACGCCTCAGCTGCAGAAGATGCTCCAATCGGGGATGAGGTTGCTCATACCTCTCCGATTCTGATCACCGAATCCCCGATCCCGTTGCCACGCCAGGAAGCAACTACTGAAGAACCTGCTAAGGAAGGTGGCGACGAGAACCCACAACAGGCCCACCTGGTGCCTCTCCAAGCAGCAAACCTCCCTTTGGAGGTCGCAAGGATGTGGGAGCCTCTAACTGCCAAGCTGAAGACCATAGCAGAGGATATCCCGACGATCATAACCAGAGCTGTGGAGAGCTCAACCAGGAGGCTCCAAGACGACCTCTTCAACCTCAAAACCGAAAATAGCACCATGAGGGTCGAGGTGGAGAAGTTGTCTTTCAGCCTGACGCTCGCAGAAATCGAACACTCCCGAGTGGAGAATGCCATGAACACCGAGCTCAGGCTGGCGCGCAAGGAGGCCGCTGACCTTCGCCACAAGGTGCATCAACTTGCTCAAGAGAAGGTCGAACTGGAAAGCAAGATTGTGCCCCTTCGCGTCAGAGTGGTTGACCTGGAGGCTCTCATGAAGGCTGACGCCGTCAAGGTGCAAAAACTAGAGAAAAGGTTAGCCGACCGGGAGAACCTCCTTGGGCAGGTAGAAAAGGCGAGGGACGATGCCATAGCTGATCTCGCCAAAGCCAACGAAGAGAAAGAAAAGGCAGTTGCTGAAATGGCCCAAGCGCAAGCGGAATCCAGAAAGGTTACTGAAGACCTTCTGCAGGCTCAAGAGACCAATGAACAACTCAAGAAACAGGTTGAAGAGCTGGAGCAACAGAATAAGGAGCTGAAAGAGCAAACTGAAGACCTCAAGAAGCGGATTGAGGAACTTCAGAGGCAAATTGAAGAACTCAAGCTAAACTCTGCTCAAATTCTGGCTGCTGGATTCGAAGCTGCGCGGGAACAATTTGCTTGCCTATTCCCCGACCTGGATCTCAGCATGGTGTCGCTGAACAATGAGGTGGTGGATGGAAAAGTCGTTCCTGCTGAAGATTAATCAACTCTTCTTCATCTGCTACCTTTGTGCTTTCCCTTGTATTATAACTTGTAATAAACTTTTATGTCCCCTCGCATATATGTTCCGAACTGTTATTCACTGCTATTTGTTAATGAAAAAAGTTTACGTTTTTCCTTTTATAACTTCTTCACTCGCTTCAACTTTCCTTGCTTGTTTAATTTCAAAGCAATGACTTCGGATCACTTCAGCCCTAAGCAACAAACACTTAACAATTCGTAACCTTAAGGCAATTAACCTTATGGTAAAAATATCCTTCAAGCAATGAACTGTAACTCAGTTGCTGGCTTAAACACCGCTCCACTCGACCTGCTTCATCAAACAGGTCTTTTAACCTTCCCGCCGCTGTTCGAGCTCTTCCTGATCGCCAAAGACTGTTGGTGATATCAGCTTCTTTCTAGCCTCATGCTTTAGCCATTGTTTCTTTGTCTGGGGGTAGAAACGCCTTTTGGGATCATTCTTTGCCTCCCTGAACTTCAGAACAAAAGACCGGTTGACTAGGCGTTCTCTTCGAACCTACCTTAGCCACCTTCCAAACTTCTTCCACCCTTTGCACCATACCTGAACTCGTTCGAGACGAGAAGGATTTTATCTTGCCTAAGCTCGCATGTAAGCGATAAGGTCTTTAACTCGCCTGAACTCGCTCATCGGCGAGAAGGTCTTTAACTCGCCTGAACTCGCTCATCGGCGAGAAGGTCTTTAACTTGCCTGAACTCGCTCATCGGCGAGAAGGTCTTTAACTTGCCTGAACTCGCTCATCGGCGAGAAGGTCTTTAACTCGCCTCTACATTGCCCCAGGGGTTACATCTTCTCGCCCCCAGAAACACGGAGGACGTTTTACTGGCGCCTCTACATTGCCCCAGGGGTTACATCTTCTCGCCCCCAGAAACACGGAGGACTTTTTACTGGTGCCTCTACATTGCCCCAGGGGTTACATCTTCTCACCCCCAGAAACACTGAGGACTTTTTACTGGTGCCTCTACATTGCCCCAGGGGTTACATCTTCTCGCCCCCAGAAACACTGAGGACTTTTTACTCTTCCTCGCCTGCACTCGCTCGACGGTGAGGAGGTCTTTATCTTGCCTCAGAACGCGCGAGGGCGTTGAGGTCTTTCATCTGGTGCCTCCGATCGCCGAAAGACGATGAGGATTTAAAAACTTTAACTGATGCCTCTAATCGCCGAAAAACGATGAGGACTTAAAAACTTTTACTGGTGCCTCCAATCGCCGAAAAACGATGAGGACTTAAAAACTTTAACTGATGCCTCCAATCGCCGAAAAACGATGAGGATTTAAAATTTTTTACTGGTGCCTCCAATCGCCGAAAAACGATGAGGACTTAAAAACTTTTTAGAAAGCACGCGATATATCTTTACTCGCCTTAAATCACGTACAAGTGACAAGGTCTTTCTTCAAAACTTTTGGAAAATAGCACACATGCAATCTGAAAACACCTTGTACTTCGAAAACTTTTCTTTTATTGGGTGACCTCGTTAAAAACCCTCCTTAGGGAAAAAAGAGTGCCCCCTTCAAACTGTTTCATCAGAGACATTGTAATATGACTTTGTGTTTGTCTTTACTTACAAAGCTCTTAACTATAGTACAACTTCAGGTGTGTGGCGTTCCAGGTGCAAGGAATCGCCCCCCCTTCCAGCGTCTCTAAGCGGTAGGTGCCGTTCCCGAGCGCCTCGGTTATTCTGAACGGTCCAGTCCACTTGGGTGACAGTTTATTCTCCATCTCGTACTGGTGGGCCTTCCTCATCACCAAGTCGCCTTCTCTAAACTGCCTTGGCATCACCTTCGAGTTGTATCTTCGTTCAACCCTTCTCTTCACGGCTTCAGCCTTCAACCTCGCCTCTTCCCTGACCTCATCCAGTAGATCCAGGTTCAGCCTTCTCTCTTCATTCGAGTCTTCCTCTACGAAGTTCTGGAATCTCGGCGAGCTCTCTTGGATCTCCACCGGAATCATGGCATCACACCCATAGACCAAGCTGAACGGGGTCTCATGGGTTCCTGACTGCTCGGTGGTGTGGTACGCCCAGACTATACGGGGCACCTCCTCAGCCCAACTTCCCTTGGCTTTCTCAAGCCTTCTCTTCAAACCTCTCAACAACACCCGATTAGCTGACTCCACCTGGCCATTTGTCTGAGGGTGCTCGACGGATGCAAACACTTGTTGAATTCCCACCCCTTCACAAAGCTTCTTCAACAGGTGGCTTGCAAACTGCGTCCCATTATCCGACACCAGGCGTTTAGGCACTCCAAACCGGCACACGATGTTCTTCCACACGAAACCTTCGATCTTGTGTGCGGTGATCTGGGGCACTGGTTCTGCTTCAATCCACTTGGTGAAATACTCAATCGCCACCACCAAGTACTTCATCTGCCTGATCGCCAGCGGGAAAGGTCCCAGGATGTCGATTCCCCAAGTATGAAACGGCCAAGGGCTATAGATCGACTTCAACTCCTCGGGAGGTGCCTTGTGCCAATCGGCGTGCTGTTGGCATTGTTTGCAACACTAGGCATACTTCTTGCAATCTTCTCTCATCGATGGCCAGTAGTAGCCTGCACGGAGAGTCCTCGCGGCCAAGGCTCGACCACCAATGTGGCTTCCGCATATACCCTCGTGGAGCTCTGCCATGATCCTCGTGCACTTCTCGCCGTGTACGCATTCCAGGAGCGGGTGAGTGAACCCAAACCTGTACAGATCGCCATCAATCAATGTGTACTTGCTGGAATTTTTCTTTACCTTCCTAGCTTCTGTCGGATCCAGTGGGAGGAGGCCATCTGCCAGGCACCGCTTGTACTGTGTTATCCAAGTGTCTGGCTCATGGGTGGCGCAGACCGGCATCACATTCACCTTCTCTCCTTGACATGCTCTAATTCTCGGCGATCTCAGAGTTTCTTGCGTCAAGGACTTATGGCTTCTCGCTGCTTTCTCCGTCGACTTGCTTATCTGAAGGACCAGGTGATCTGCTACAAATGCCCTTGGCGTCTTCAGAGTTTCTTGAATCACCGTCCTCTGCCTACCCCCCTTGCCTGAGCTGGCGAGCTTAGCAAGCAAGTCAGCTCGGGCATTCTGCTCTCTGGGCACATGTACTACTTCAAAGGAGGCAAAGGAACTCTCAATTCCTGCACATATGCCAAGTAAGCCGCCATTTGTGGATCTTTAGCCTGGAACTCGCCTGTTACTTGCCCCGTGACCAGCAGCGAGTCACTCTTAGCCATCAGCACCCTAGCTCCCATCTCCTTGGCCAGCAAAATTCCGGCGATCAGCGCCTCATACTCTGCTTGATTGTACTGGCCTTGAAGGCAAATCTCAAAGATTGTTCGATCAGCACGCCGTTGGGTCCCTCCAATATGACTCCAGCACCGCTGCCCTGCTGGTTCGACGATCCATCCACTGAAAGTACCCAACGGAAATCGTCTCCTTCAACCCGCGTCGCCTCTGATGAGAGCTCAACCACGAAATCTGCAAAGATTTGCCCCTTGATCGGGCCTCGGGGCTCATATTTAATATCAAACTCTGACAACTCTACTGCCCACTTCACCATCCTTCCCGCAACGTCGGGTTTCTTCAAGACCTTCTGGATGGGCAGGTCAGTCATCACCAGTATTGTGAAACTATGGAAGTAGTGGCGCAACCTCCTCGCCGAAAACACCACAGCCAGCGCAGCCTTCTCCAGGGCCTGATATCTCGTTTCGGGGCCCTGCAACACCTTGCTTACAAAATAGATAGGCTTCTGAGCCTGATCTTGATCCTGGGCGAGCACCGCACTCACCACCCTCTCACTTACAGCAAAATACAACCTGAGAGGGATTCCCACCAGCGGTTTGCACAGAACCGGCGGGCTCGCCAGATACTCCTTCAGTTTGACGAAAGCTTCCTCGCACTCTTTCGTCCAAACAAACTTATTATTGCGCCGCAGACACTGAGAATAGGGATGCCCCTTTTCTCCGCTAGCTGACACGAAGCGAGATAGGGTTGCCATTCGACCTGTTAGCTGCTGGACTTCTTTCACCGTAGCTGGGCTCCTCATCGCCAAGATGGCGGCACACTTGTCTGGGTTGGCTTCTATTCCTCTTTCAGTCAAGAGGAAACCCAAAAACTTTCCAGCCTCCACGCCGAAAATGCATTTCTCCGGATTGAGCTTTAACTTGAACTTGGCGATCGTCGTGAACAATTCTTCCAAGTCTGCAATGTGCTTGCTTTTTTCCTGCGAGGTCACGACCATGTCATCGACGTACGCTTGCACGTTCCTTCCCAGCATTGGTGCAAGTACTCGATCCATCAGCCTCTGGTATGTGGCCCCCGCGTTCTTGAGCCCAAACGGCATCACCTTATAGCAATAGCACGATCTCTCCGTCATGAAGGCTGTCTTCTCTTCATCCATGGGATGCATCTTGATCTGATTATATCCTGAGAAGGCATCCAGGAAACTCAGCAACTTACACCCTGAAGCACTATCGACCAGGGCATCTATGCTTGGTAAAGGATACGAATCCTTTGGGCAAGCTTTGTTCAGGTCGGTGAAGTCGACGCACATGCGCCATTTCCCGTTACTCTTCTTCACCAGCACGACATTTGCCAACCATTCAGGGTACTGGACTTCCCTGATGTGGCCTGCAGCGAGGAGTTTCTGTGTTTCGTCCCTGATCGCCTGCCTCCTCTCCTCGTTGAACTTTCTTCTCCTTTGTCGCACCGGTCTCACCAAATTGTCCATCGCCAGATGATGGCACAAGAAGTCGGGATCAATCCCGGGCATGTCCGAAGCGGACCATGCAAACGCGTCCAGATGCCGCTCGATCACCTTGGCGATATGGTCCTGGAGCTCGACCTCCAGAGATCTTCCCAGCTTGAAGATCTTTCCTCCGATCTCCTTTTCGAGCCACTGCTCGACAGGTTTTGGCCTGGATTCTCTGGCGATCACCGCCCTGGCGATTCCCTGCTCCCTCGCTTCCTCAGGGCGATTCCGCTCCTCTTCCTCCTCAGCGTCCACCATCTCCACATCTCTTCCGGCGGCCTCCTTTGTTACCGTCGATCTGGGCTTCACACCGGGAGGTGGGGTGGTTGTTACATAACTCACTGATCTTTTGTTTTTCAGGCTATTCTCATAGCACCTTTTCGCTTGATCAGACTTGATCGTGATCACCACCCCTTCCATGGACGGCAACTTTACCTTCATCTGCCAAGTCGACGGAATGGCGCCTATCCTGTTAAGCGTGGGCCTTCCCAACAGGATGTTGTATGCTGAAGGGGCGTTTACGATGAGGTACTTGATTTTCTCCGTCCTCGACCCAGCCTCATCTGTAAACGTGGTTCTCAGCTCAATGTACCCCCTGACCTCCACCTGGTCACCAGCGAACCCATATAGGCACCCTCCATAGGGCCTTAGCTGGTCAAGGGGCAACTCCAGCTGCGTGAAACTCGGCCAGAACATCACGTCTGCCGAGCTCCCTTGGTCCACCAGAACTCTGTGGACCTTCCTTCCCGCTGTAACCAACGAAATAACTATGGGGTCGTTGTCATGGGGCACAACGTCCCGAAGATCCTGTTTGGTGAACGTAATGTCCACTTCCGGCGAGTGATCTTCAAACATATCCACTGTCATCACCGATCGCGCGTACTTCTTCCTCTGCGATGCGGTGCATCCACCACCCGAGAAGCCCCCTACAATGGTGTGCATCTCCCCGTGGATAGGCATCTCGTGTTGCTGGGCTTCTCCACCTGCTGGCTGGGAACTCGACGCTCCCCCCGTCCTCCTGTCCAGCAGATAGTCATTTAGGAACCCGCTCTTAACCAGATCGTCGAGCTGATATCCCAAAGACAAACACGAGTCCAAAGCGTGGCCAAAGCCTTGGTGAAACTCACACCAGGCATCTGGCTTTGACCCCAGCACCTTGTCGCCCACCTTCTCAGGCGCTTTCAACCTAGCAGAAATGTTAGGAATGGCGATCAGATCCGCTAGTCCCATGACAAACTTGTGCTTAAGCGGGCGATTGTATTCCCGGCGTGCTGGTTGCTGGCGTGCTTGGCTCATTCCCTTGTTTCTCCTATCGTAAGGATGGCGAGTCCTCTGGTCCTTCCTGGCCGCCGCCGCTGTTTCCAGCACCCTTTGCGGCTGGATTCTGGTCTGGGCGCGTGGCCTAGCGGGAGCCAGGCTCCCTCTCTTCTCAGCGACCTCACTTTCATCGGCGATGTGAGCCACCGCAAGTCGCCAGACTTCAGCAAACGTCGCGGGGTGAGCCCTGATCAAGGCCTCGCAGAATGGTCCTGGCAGCACGCCCTTCTTGAAGGCATAAACCAGCATTTCTTCATCCTTGGCCGACGATCTGACCATCTGCGCTCCAAAGCGATTCAGGTAGTCTCTGAGGGACTCTCCCTGGTACTGCCTTATATCGAACAGATCATAAGACACCCTTGGCGGTGCCTTATTCACGATGTACTGCTCGACAAAAATCTTCGAGAACTGTTGAAAATTGGTTATGTGGCCGTTAGGCAGGCTCACAAACCACTCCATCGTCGTTCCCTGGAGCGTACTCACGAACATCTTGCAGTAGACGGCGTCTGACCCTCCCGACAGCATCATCTGCGTATGGAACGTGGTCAGATGAGCCTCTGGATCCTCCACGCCGGTAAAGATAGCCTTAACCGGAACCACGCTCGTGGGAATAGGCGTGTCGGTAATCGCCTGAACAAAAGGCATAGGGAAAACACGAGGTGGCGTCGATGGCGCCACCTCTTCAGCAGAAGAACGCCCTTGTTGCTCCCGAAGAGCTTGACGCAGCTCCTCAGTCACCTTGCTAAGCTCCTCGTTCCTGGCGCGAGAGGCGACCAGATCCTCATGTATTCTCGTCTGCTCTAAGCGTGAGGCTTCCACAGTTGCCTGCAACGAACGCATCATCTCTGCCATCTGCGCCATGGTCTTGGCGGCGTCGCCTTCAGCAGCGACAGGCGCCACGGGGCTTGAACGATTGCTTCTCATTTTTCTCATGAACTTCAGCGAATCACAGGATGCAGCGAACAACACTTCAACCACGATCGAATCAACGATCAATCGGAGAAAACAGTGCGAAACTGCGCAAGAGAACTCAAGAACACCGTAAACCTTCAAAGAAAACCACGACTTCACCAGAAACCAGCGCTTCCCCACGGACAACCAAACGAGCGAAAGAACTTCGAACTCCACCAAACAAATTACGCGCAAACAGCAGTAAAACCTCACCTCACCGATCGAAAACCCAAACGAACGGTATAAAACGCGAACTCACCGAACGAAACTCAAGCAAACAGCGAGCGATGGTTGCACCAGCACACAACCACGCAGAAAACTTCGAAAACCTCCAAGAACTCACGCTGTGCATGGGAGCAAGTTTTACACGGCCCCACGGTGGGCGCCTGATGATCCTGCCTGTTGACCGGAACGCTGGAAACTGCTTCGTCAAAGGATCGACGTGCGCACCGCTTCTCACCTCTGTTCCTCCTCGAGATCCACCTCAAGAACCTGCAAAGAAACAGAGCGGCGCCGCTGCGGCCGATCGCACTCCAACGCTCAAGTCAGTGACCGAATCACCAAATACTAAGAGAACAAGAACCGTGCAAATCCTCTCTCACAGTCAGCTCTACAACTCGCAAGCGTAAAGAGTATAAACTGAACGTGCGTACCTCAGAAAGTTTGTTGAGAACTCTTATATACCTGGTTGTTTTCTCTCTCCTGGCAGTTACAGACCTGGACACGTGGCTCGCATCCAGTCGTACACGTGCCATCCTCTGGAGCCTCCTTGACTTGGCGCTGCTTCTACTCTCATTTTGGCTAAGTTACTTATGCATGGTACTGCCCAGTGCATAGCTAACTTGGGAGTGCGATCTCTACTGGAACTGGCGAGTTAGGGGCCTTCATACACCTTCCCTGTGGTCTCGCCGGCCGCCTTCATAATCTGCTTCTCCTTCATCTTTGGCGATGTGCTTGCTCTGGCGATCTCCAATGATTAGGTCGCCTGAGTTTACATCTGGCGACTTCATCTTTAACCTGGTGATCGCCGATTCTGGTAAGCTGGAGATCGGAACACGCCAATTTAACAACTGGCGACTACACGAGCCCCCCGACTTCCTTCCCTTTTGCCAACCTAGCGCCTTGCCAACACGCCTATACTGTAGCAGGGTGCCACGTCATCACTCCCGACCACCAGGGCGGTACACTTCTCACTCTCCAATACATTTAATTGGTTATTCAGATTTTGGCTTTGCAGGTTGCAAGCTAGATAGAAAGAGCACAAGTGGCACTTGCCATCTTCTTGGCTCAAGCCTAATCTCATAAGCAAGCATGTGTTGCTCTCTCTACTGTTGAGGCTGAGTATATTGCTGCTGGAAGCTGTTGTGCACAGATTCTATGGCTCAAGCAACAACTTGCAAATTTTGGTTTACAAATCAGCAAGGTTCCCTTAATGTGTGATAACACAAGTGCCATCAATCTTACCAAAAGTCAGATTCAACACTCAAGGACCAAACATATTGAGATAAGGCATCATTTCATCAGGGATCATGTACAAAATGGGAACTGTGAAGTGAAGTTTGTGGAGACCAAACCGCAATTAGTTGACATCTTCACAAAGCCTTTACCAAAAGAGAGGTTTTTCTTCTTAAGAAATGAGTTAGGTATCCTTGATCTTAATAATCTCTCCTAAATCTCTTTTTGATACATGTACCGTCCCGTCCCCAGGCGTTGACCAAAGGTCAAAGTCAACACATGGTGGGACCCCTCGAGGGACCCAAGAAAAAAAGTCAACAGATTGAACGCTTGAGGCATCGCCAGGTTAAGGCATCGCCAAGCAAAGACGTCGTCGGGTTAAGGTGTCGCCAAGATAAAGCATCACCAAGCTAAGACATCGTAAGGGGGCCTCGGGCCTCGACAGTTCAGGACAGTAACATAGAGAAGAGAAAGGTGGCTTCAAGGCCATGAGTTCTAGTACCAATAGGGGGTAACCTGACTCGTGAAGTACCCACGCCACCGCTGGGAGACCCTAGAACAGATACGACCCATGAGAGGGCCACGCCTAGAAGAGAACCACGTGCATGGTACGACAGAAAGGTAGATTCTCTCCCAAGGTGAGTGACTAGAAGCAAGGGGGCATGAGTTGGCACCCAGAAAGTCACCACACGCGCCAGATACACTTCGAGGAAAGAGGACTCACACAATGGAATAACCCTAAGTTGGGTTACGGCGTTGTGAGACCCTCTGCGTAGAATAACGATCAAGTTAGAAGAACACGTGGCAATAAGCACGTGTTCATCAATGTTTTAGTGAAAGTTTGCTAAGGTACGCGATAATTTAGTTTACGTATCAAATGTTTCAAGGCACATATTTATACGCTTTCAATGCGCTTTAACGCGCTTTAAAGAAAGAAGGTGTATAAAAAGGGGGCTTGTGACATTTGAAAGGGATTCGGGTTTTGACCTAATTCTCATAGTTTTACACAGAGCACAAACCCTAGTTGTTTTCGTTGCGCACCCACTGTGTGCACAAGACGATCAGGGCAACACAGTTTTAGTCACTCAGTTGTTTCTGACCACCTTTAGAGCATTCGTTTACGGTGTTCCGATACGGGGTGTGTCACCTTTGATGTTTCTCGCTAGCTGACTTGATCGTCGGAGTGCAAACGACCGCGAGGGCGCCCCTTTGTTCACTTCTTTTCAGGTACTCATAGATGGAGCGTAACGAAGGTTCCCTAGCTCGTGAGGACAAGCCACGCATAAAGACAATCCTGGTCAATCGGCGGGAACATTTGGCGCCCACCGTGGGGCCGATATAAAACATCAGTCCCATTACACGGTTTTTCAATTCCAGTTGCAGTTTCCAACCTAGTTCTAGTTCTCAAATCGCAGATAGTCAAGAAGGCTTCCAGAAACCACGAACATGAGACCCGCACGCGCTAGGAATGAAGAGATGACCATGCAACAACTCATGGGCATGATGCAAGGGCTGCAACAAGCAATGGCAGCATCGAAAGCGGAGCAAGAGCGCATGCAGGCGGATCTCACAGCATCTCAGGCGAGAAACGATGAGCTCCATCGCGCTAACGAGGAGTTACGCCGTGGATGGCGCGACGCAGATGACCCTGAGACTACCACCCCACCCAGAGAATTCTCAACACCATTCTCATAGGCGATCCTAGAGACAGCAATCCCCAACACATTCACGGGGCCCAAAGTAACCTTCACAGGGACGGAGGATCCTGAGGCGCACCTCACTGCGTTCCACACGCAGATGATGTTGGTAGGCGATTCTGATGCCGTAAGATGCAAGCTCTTCATGAGCACTTTGACTGGGATGGCCATGGATTGGTTCATCAGCCTCCTAGAGGGTCACATCACGTCTTTCACACAGCTTTCGCGACTATTCAGGGAGTAGTATTTAGCCAACAGGGCCCCGACCCCAGTTTCGTACGACCTATTCGACGTGAAGCAGTATCAAGGTGAGACCTTGAAAGAGTACATAAGCCGCTTCGGGGCGCATGTGGTGAAGGCGGGTACCACAGACGAACCCATGATCGTGTACGCATTTAGGAAAGGGGTGTGTCCTTGGTCTTTCAGCAAGTCACTCAATCGCAGCCGCCCCAAAACTTTTGCTGAAGTAAGGCGTCGGGCAGTAGAACACATTGCCTCTGAGGGCGAGGCATACGAGAAGTGCACGACAGCTGCACCTACACGCCCAAGAGTGCAGATGCGCACGCAACCCGCTAGGGTCTACGAAGCCACCACAGAGAGGAAGAACCAAGACAGGAAGCGCTCCTACGAGACAAGGAGAACCCAGCCTAGGGGTCGATCAGAAGGAAGGAGAGAGGGAAATAGACCTCTGAGGCCCAACTTTGTGGTGGAACTTAAAGGCCTCATCATTGTGCCCAACATAGCTGACAGGTTGAGGCCACCGAAGAAGTCTGACAAGGTACTGGGACCTCACAAAGAATCATGGTGCGAGTTTCACGAAGCATTCGGACACCATATTAACAACTGCTTAGCGCTGGGCTATCAGTTGGATGAGCTTGTGAAGAATGGTTTCTTAAAAGATTATCTTGCTGGGTCCACTGCAACCACAGCCACGACGACACCAAAGGAAGGTCAAGCGCATGAAATGCCGACCCACGGAGAAGTACACACCATTTCTGGTGGCTTTTCCGGAGGAGGGCCCACTGCCTCTCAACGTAAGAAATATGTGAGGTCAGTAAGTTCAATTGCTGAGGAATTTCCAAACGACCCGTGAGAGTCAGACCTCGTTTTCACAAGGGCTTACCTACGGGATGTCATCCCACACGGCAATGACCCAGTGGTCATTTCAATAGTCACAACGGGAAGAAAGGTACATAGGGTCCTCGTCGACCAAGCCAGTTCTGCAGACGTCATGTTTTGGTCGACCGTGCAGAGTGAGCTACCCCAACCAAAAGACAACGTGGTGAGTAGACAAATAGGGGGTAAGGTGTTCAAATTAGGACGTTTCTTGAGCCAGGAAGAACGAGAGGAGGTGGCTACAGTAATCTTGCGACACATGGATGCATTCGCATGGACTGCGGCAGACATGCCAGGCATCGACCCAGATCTTTTGTGCCACCATCTTACCATGGACGCCAAGGTTCGCCCTGTGCAACAGAGAAGGAGGAAATTCAACGAAGAACGATGCCTCGTCGTGAAGGAAGAAACGCAGAAGCTGCTAAGCGTTGGGCACATCAGGGAGATACAATACCCTGAGTGGCTAGCCAATGTAGTTATCGTAAAGAAGGCGAATGGGAAGTGGAGGATGTGCGTTGACTTCACAGATCTAAACAAGGCATGCCCCAAAGATTCGTACCCACTGCCCAACATCGACGCATTAGTGGATAGCGCCTCAGGCTGCAAGATGCTGAGTTTCTTAGATGCATTCTCAGGTTACAATCAGATCCATATGCATCCCAGGGATGAGAGCAAACGGCGTTCATGATGGATACATGCAGTTATTGTTACAAGGTGATGCCGTTTGGGCTGAAGAATGCAGGCGCCACCTACCAGAGGCTGATGGACAAAGTCCATGCACCCATGCTGGGAAGGAACGTGCAGGCCTACGTAGATGACATGGTCGTGACTTCACACGAGAGAGGGCAGCACACAACTGATCTGGAGGAGCTGTTTGCCACCATATCAAAATATCGCCTCAAATTAAACCCAGAAAAGTGCGTTTTTGGCGTGGAAGCAGGGAAGTTCTTGGGATTTATGCTCACTGAAATGGGAATAGAGGCGAACCCTGATAAGTATGCAGCTATTATTGCCATGAGGAGCCCAACCTTAGTTAAAGAAGTTCAGCAATTGACTGGGAAGATGGCATCTTTCTCTAGGTTTGTGTCTGCTGGAGGGGAGAAAGGCCACCTTTATTTCCAATGCCTCAAGAGGAATAGTCGTTTTGCATGGACGAATGAGTGTGAAGCAGCGTTCCTCAAGTTGAAGGAATACTTGGCGATGCCACCGGTGCTTTGCAAGCCACAGGTAGGCGTCCCCCTCCGATTGTACTTTGCGGTAATAGAATGGGCTATTAGTTCTGTGCTGGTCCAGGAGCAAGACCAAGTGTAGAAGCCCATTTACTTCGTAAGTAAGGCCTTGCAAGGCCCATAATTGAGGTACCAGACACTAGAGAAGGCGGCACTAGCAGTGGTGTTCTCAGCCCGAAGACTCCGCCACTATTTCCATAGCTTCACGGTGGTGGTGATGACAAACCTCCCCATCCAAAAGGTACTTCAAAAGCCAGATGTTGCAGGGAGGATGGTTCGCTGGGCGGTAGAGCTGTCAGAGTTTGACATCCAGTATGAACCCAGGGGGTCCATCAAAGGGCAAGTCTATGCTGATTTCGTGGCAGAGCTCTCACCAGGAGGAGACCCTCGAGAAGTGGAGTTAGGGTCACAGTGGATGCTCTCAGTGGATGGATCTTCCAACCAGCAAGGGAGTGGCGCTGGAATAATCTTGGAGGGGCCTAATCGAGTGTTGATCGAGTAAGCCTTACGCTTCGCCTTCAAAGCGAGCAACAACCAGGCGGAGTACGAGGCGTTGATTGCTGGGATGCTGTTGGCTAAAGAAATGGGTGCTCAGGGTCTCCTGGCGAAGAGTGACTCACAGTTGGTCACAAGGCAAGTGACAGGGGAGTATCAGGCAAAGGACCCACAGATGGCCGCCTACCTGAGGTACGTCGAGCTATTGAAAAGAGCTTTCGCTGTGCTTGAGCTGGTGCATGTCCCTAGGTGATGGAAACCAAGTAGAGGATGCTCAAGCCCATGAAGCCCAAGCCCAACAAGGGGCCCAAGCCCATCAAGGAGTCCAAGCCCAACGAATTACTAGGAGCATGGCAAGAGCTTTGGGACAAGAGTATAATAAAATGGCTCTTCTTATTTCTTTGGTAGAATAGGGGTGTGGATGTAATAAAAAGGTGTAAGTAGTAAGGGAGTCTAGGGGGGAGTGTAGATAGGAGCTTAGGAGGTGCAAATCTAGGAAGGAAAGTCACACTTCCTTCATTGTCTAGATTGGCACCGAATTTCATTGCATTTGTGTGCCATTTAGCTTGCATTTTCAGCACCTCATAGGCTATAAATAAGGTGCTTCTCTTTGTATTTTTCAGATTGGAATTTTATAGTAGAGAGACTATACTCAAATTTGGTGAGAATTTGTGAGTTTTGAGTCTTCTTCTTCTTTGCCTTATCTTGTGAGCTATGGTGAGCTTCAAGTGGTGGCACTCCATCACTTATCTTGGTTCAAGGTTCCAAGTGGCGTGAATGGCTTCTTCCAATTCTCAAAATCCAGCAAGCATCTTCCTATAAGTGTTGTTCTTCCTTTTCTTCAATTTTCCATTCGGTAGTTGTAATTCCTAGTGTTTTTCCTTCATTTTCTACGGTTTACATTTACTTTTCCAGCTTTGTTATTTGTTTCTTTTCGGTTCAGTAGCTAGCTTTTCAATTCTGTCCAGTTTTTAATTCTTGTTCTTCATTCCTTGTGTTTGATTCAATTTGACAATACATGGACTTCCATATGAGTCTTGGTTGGTGCTAAGTTTTGGTGAGTTCTTGAATTAGAACATTGATCCAATTCTAAAGTAAAGTGCCTTTCAAATCCAGCTCAAGTTGCTCCTAAGAATGTCAAGAATCATGTGTTCTTGTAGTTACATTCACATCATGTGGTATCTAGAGTCTAGGCTTGTTTCTTGCTTAAATTTTGAGTTGTATTGCACTTTACTTTCAAGAGCTCTTTAATTCAAGTTGTTTACCATTCTGTTTTAGGATTTATTTGAGTTTTCTTGCTGTTTTCTTTTGTTACACCATGTGATGTGATTCCACTAGCCATATAGAGAAAGGTTCTTGACCTTCTTAGGAATCACCTTGAGTTGGACATTATAGAGGCACTTTTCTTAGAGTTGGATCATTGTTCTAAGACAAGAACTCACCAAAAACTAGTACCAAATCCCAAACTCATTTGGATGAACCAATTTTAGTCAAATTGAACCGAACAAAAGAGTAAGAAAAGCAAAGGAACAAGATGAATGGACAGAATTATAAAACTGCCGAACCAAAATACTCATAAAAACAGCAAGAACACCAAACCAAACTCAAGAACACAAGCTAACAAAAACAAATGAAAGAGGAGAAAGGAAGGAGAGAAGAAATGCTCATGAAGATGGAAGGAGGATGGATGATCTCGCCACTAGAAGTGTGGAATGCTCCTAGATGAGAGTGATGCCGCCACTTGAGGACTCCATTGATCCATCAAGATAAGACTAGAGAAGAAGGCTCAAAGCTCTCCAAAGTTCACTCAAAATTTGAGTAGAGTTTTCTTAGATTAATTCCAATCTGAATTTTACAAAGGAAGCACCTCTATTTATAGCCTAAGGTGCTGAAAAATAGGTGGGAAATTTCAAATAAACTCATTTGAAATTCCCACCAAAAACAAGTCACATGGGAGGTGTGACCTTTTTCTACTATGACACCTCCCAAAAACTACACCTACACCACTCTCCTAAGTCACATGGACAATGTGACTTTATTTTACGTTTTCACACACCTTTATTTAATAACCACACCTCCTAAAACTATACAAGAGTATTTCAAAGCTTGGCCTTGCCTCTCATGGGATGTGATCCTGCCTGTTGACCAGAACGTAGGAGCTTGCCTCGTCTAAGGATCGACTTGCGCACCGCTTCAAACGTCCGTCCTTCTCCAAGATCCACCTCAAGAACCTGCAAAAGAACAGAGTGGCGCCCCTGCGGCCGATCGCACTCCAACGCCCAAGTCAGTGACCGAACCACCAAATACTGAGAGCAAGAACGCTCAAGAAATCTCAAGGAACCGTGCAATGTTCTCTCTCACAGTGTGCTCTAGAACTCGCAAGCGTAAAGAGTATAATCTGAACGTGCGTACCTCGAAAGTTCGTTGAGAACTCTTATATACCTGGTCACTTTCTCTCCCTTGGCAGTTACAGACTTAGACACGTGGCTTGCATCCAACTGTACACGTGCCATCATCTGGAGCCTCCTTGACTTGGGCGCTGCTTCTACTCTCATTTTGCTAAGTTACTTATGCATGGTACTGCCCAGTGCATAGCTAACTTGGGAGCGCGATCTCTACTGGAATTGGCGAGTTAGGGTGCCTTCGTACACCTTCCCTGTGGTCTCGTCGGCCGCCTTCATAATCTGCACCACCTTCATCTCTGGCGATGTGCTTGCTCTGGCGATCTCCGATCACTAGGTCGCCTGAGTTTACATCTGGCGACTTCATCTTTAACCCGGTGATCGCCGATTCTGGTATGCTGGAGATCGGAACACGCCAACTTAATAACTGGCGACTTCTCGAGCCCCCCGACTTCCTTCCCTTCTGCCAACCTGGCGCCTTGTCAACACGCCTATACTGTAGCTGGATGCCACGTCATCACTTCCGACTACCAGGGCGGTACACAAGCCCCCCAGTCTTAAGCGAAGACTTGTCCAGCGAAAAGACTAGAAGAGTCACGTCAACACCGGTCTACGTGGCACTGACGCAGAATTCCAAGCGGTTGTACCTTCTGCTTCTCTGACGCTCCACCAAACCCCTCGCCCATCACTCGACACGTGGCTTCATCAACGGTTACCTTTAGTTACCGTTTGCGCTTCCCAAACCCATTTCGAAAAAACTCTTAAACCCATTTTCACTCCACACTGTTCCATCACCTTTCTTCGTATTCACAAACGCTCTAACTTCCTCCTGCAAAAACTCTCAGCGCTCTCCAACATTCTGAATCACCATCATCCTTCATCGTCTTCGTGATCATCAAAAGGTACCTACTTTCCTTCTTCTGCTGGTTTTTCTTGCATTTTAACCGATTCGCATCATCCTGTAACTGTTTGGTGCATACGCTGTGGGTTGCTTTTTCCATTTCTCCTTCTACGTAACTTAGGGCTTCGTCAATCGTTGCAACGAACCTTCGTTCGTTCGCTTTTCACCCTTCTCCCACGATCGAGTCAGTCTCTGCGAACCCTGATCATTTTTCCTTTTCTTCTTCCTTTGCAGCTTCGAGAATGACCCGCTCAAAGATCACCCCGAATCCTCCTCCTTCATCGCGACACCCTTCTTCTCAAGCACTCATCCCACCGCGAGCAAGCGGTGCTTCATCTTCCCAGGCTGAGAGGCCTGCACCTTCCCGCCCCAACCTGGCCCAGGCGACTCCACCTATCGCCGGAGGAGCCCCCGTTCCCCTGCCAGACTTCAAAAAACTCTACCCCAGGGCCAACTCGACCCTGTTGAGGGAAACGTCTTCCGTGAACACTGCTGGAGCAGTCTTGCGATGGACTAAGGGGGATGAGCCTCACCCAACATTTCATAAGGAGCACGATGAAAAGATGATAGTGCTACCTTGCCCCCCGATCTGCCCGTTTGTGCCGATGATAAGGTGAGCGCTGACGGGCCCTTCTGCTTCGTCTACACAACGCTATTCAAGAAGGTGAAACTGAAGTTTCCCTTTACCCGTTTCGAGAGGGAACTCCTCACTGAGCTCAACATCGCCGCCGCCCAGCTTCATCCCAACAGCTGGGCGTTTGTGCGAGCATTCCAAGTGATGTGCGACCATCTGGGGTTGCCCGCATCCGTAGACGTATTTTTGTTTCTCTTTGAAGCCAAGCACCCAGGAGACCGCCTGTGGGTTAGCTTAAATGGGATCGCTAGGAGGTCGATCTTCTCCATCTTCCAGCAATCCTATAAAGACTGGAAAGGGAAGTTCGTCCAAGTGCGCCCTAACGACAAAGACGCCTCCCTACTCGACGGCTTCCCCTTGTACTGGGTGGACAAGGGGAAAAAAGAGTCCAAGAGCTGCTTCAGGAGACCCAGAAGTCCTGATAGCATGGGAGCGTTGGACAGAGATCTCTGCCTCTTTTGGAAAAGGGTGGCGGATGCCAACATCACTTTTCTCACCACCACCTTGATCTGCTTCGAATTCTACGAGGACCAACTTGAAATTCGAATAGGTTAGAACATTTAAACTGTTGTTTTAGTACTGCTTCTGTTTAACTGTTTCTGAGCGTCTTGTGCGTTACGCGCAAGACTTTGGTTTTATTTAAGCCCACCGATCATCTGCTTTGCTACATCCTGCCTTGTGCACTTCTTTTCTCTCTGAGTTAACCCATGCATTTACGCTCTATGCAGATAACATGTTGGGCAAGGGTATGCTCGCTGAATTGAGGGCGCTCGCCCGAACCCACGGGTTGGCGACGGGCTCCCAAACAGTACCAAATTCCGTGGTGGAGATCGCCGCCACTCAGGGCCGATCGCCACCTAAGGGCCCAGCTCCCTCCGACGTCCAACCCGCTGCCCAGCGTAAAAAACTTGTCCTGAAAAGGCCCAAGAGGAAGGCTCCTCAGATAGTCCACGAGGAGGAGGAAGAAGATGACGAGGTCACCGAAGATGGCCTCGTTACAAAGAGGAAGAGGGTGACACCTTCTTCACCACCTGCCCCACCCCCTCTTCCACTCTCAACACTGCCATCCACGCCTGCTCCACCTCCAACAATGCCATCTCCACCAGCTCCCGCTTCCCCAGTCCAAGCCATTCCATTGGCAACTGCGCCACCCGCGGTTGAGGCCGCCGAAGACAATTTCTTGGAGGACCCCCCAAGCGCCTCCACCCCATATGTATCAGCTGGAGGGGGTCCTCCTTCTAACGCCTCAGCCGCAGATGTCGCTCCAATCGGGGATGAGGTTGCCCGCACCTCTCCGATTCTGATCACCGAGTCCCCGACGTCGCCACCACGAGCAGAAGCACCCACTGAAGAACCAACTAAAGAAGGTGGCGACGGAAACCAACAACAAGCAGCAAACCTCCCCCTTGAGGTCACGAGGATGTGGGAGCCTTTATCTGCTAAGCTGAAGACGATAGCAGAAGACATTCCCGCCATCATAACTAGGGCAGTGCAGAGCTCCACCAGGAAGCTCCAGGACGACCTCTTCAACCTTAAAACAGAGAACAGCACCATGAAGGTTGAGGTGGAGGAGTTGTCCTTCAACTTGACACTCGCGGAGATTGAACACTCCCGAGTAGAAAACGCAATGAGCACCGAGCTCAGATTGGCGCGCAAGGAGGCCACTGATCTCCGCCATAAGGTGCAGCAACTGGCTCAAGAAAAGATCGAACTGGAGAGCAAGATTGTGCCTTATCGCGTCAAGGTGGTTGACCAGGAGGCTCTCATAAAAACTGACGCCGCCAAGGTGAAGAAATTGGAGCAAAGGTCAGCCGACCGAGAGACCCTCCTTGGAAAGGTGGAAAAGGCGAGGGATGACGCCATGGCTGAGCTCGTCGAAGCCAACAAGGAAAAAGGGGAGCTGGCTGCCGAATTGGGACAAGCGCAAGCAGAATCCAAGAAGGTTGCTGAAGACCTTCTCCAGGCCCAAGAAACCAATGAACAACTCAAGAAGCAAGTTGAAGAGCTGGAGCAACAGAATAAGGAGCTGAAAGAACAAACTGAAGGTCTCAAGAGACGGATTGAGGAACTTCAGAAGCAGATTGAAGAACTCAAGCTGAATTCTGCTCAAATTCTGGCTGCTGGATTCGAAGCTGCGCGGGAACAATTTGCCTGCTTGTTCCCCGACCTGGACCTCAGCATGGTGTCTCTTGATAACGAGGTAGTGGATGGAAAAGTGGTTCCCGCTGAAGACTAATCGATTCTCTCCATCTGCTACCTTCGTGCCTTTCCCTTGTATATAATTGTGTAATAAACTCGTATTTTCTTGTACATGTATTTTTGAGCTGATACTTTACTTAACGAAATTACTTTTGCATTTCTTCTTGTAACCTCTTCGTCTACCTTTAACTTTCCTTGCGTGATTTACTTCAAAGAAATAACTTAGTAATCTCGTAGGCACGATCTTGTACCTAGCCGTTTCGAACCATATCAACTTCGAATAATAATCACATTTAACAACTCGTAAACTTAAGGCAATGAACCTTAGCGTAAAACGATACTTCAAGCAATGGACTTTAACTCAACCCCTGGCTTTATAACGTCGCTACACCCGATCTGCTTCATTAAAACGGGTCTTTGACTTCTCGCCATTGCTTGAACGTTTCCTGGTCACCAGAGACTCTTGGCAACACCAGCTTCTTCCTGCCTTCACAACTTGGCCATTGCTCTTTCATCTGGGGGTAGAGGCGCCTTTCGGATCCTTCTCTACCTCCTTGTGCTTCAGAGCAAGAGACCGGGTGGCCAGGCGTTCTCTTCGAACCTACCTTAGCCACCCTCAGAACTTCTTCCACCCTCTACACCATACCTGAACTCGTTCGAGACGAGAAGGATTTTATCTTGCCTGCACTCGCTCATAGGGGAGAAGGTCTTTAACTCGCCTGAACTCGCTCATAGGCGAGAAGGTCTTTAACTCGCCTGAACTCGCTCATAGGCGAGAAGGTTTTTAACTCGCCTGAACTCGCTCATAGGCGAGAAGGTCTTTAACTCGTGCCTCTACATTGCCCCAGGGGTTACATCTTCTCGCCCCCAGAAACACTGAGGATTTTTCACTGGTGCCTCTACACTGCCCCAGGGGTTACATCTTCTCGCCCCCAGAAACACTGAGGACTTTAGCTTTAACTGGCGCCTCCAATCGCCGAAAGACGATGAGGGCTTAAAACTTTTTTAGAAAGCATGCAATATATCTTTACTTGCCTTAAATCACGTATAAGTGACAAGGTCTTTCTTCAAAACTTTTTGGAAAACAGCAAGCATGCAATCTGAAAACGCCTTATACTTCGAAAACTCTTCTTTTATTGGGTGGCCTCATTAAAAACCCTCCTTAGGGAAAAAAGAGTGCCCCCTTCAAACTGTTTTATCAGAGACATTGTAATATAACTTTTGTGTTTGTCTTTACTTACAAAGCTCTTAACTATAGTACAACTTCAGGTGCGTGGCGTTCCAGGTGCGAGGAATCGCCCCTCCTTCCAGCGTCTCTAAGCGGTAGGCGCCGTTCCCGAGCGCCTCGGTTATTCTGAACGGTCCCGTCCACTTAGGCGACAGCTTATTCTCCATCTCGTACTGGTGGGCTTTCCTCATCACCAGGTCGCCTTCTCTGAACTGCCTTGGCATCACCTTCGAGTTGTACCTTCGTTCAATCCTTCTTTTCACCGCTTCAGCTTTCAATCTCGCCTCTTCCCTGACCTTATCCAGTAGATCCAGGTTTAGTCTTCTCTCTTCATTCGAGTCTTCCTCTACAAAGTTCTGGAATCTCGACGAACTTTCCTGGATCTCCACTGGAATCATTGCATCACACCCATAGACCAAGCTGAATGGGGTCTCATGGGTTCCTGACTGTTCGGTGGTGTGGTACGCCCAGACTATACGGGGTACCTCCTCAGCCCAGCTTCCTTTGGCTTTCTCTAGCCTTCTCTTCAAACCTCTCAGCAACACCCGATTAGCTGACTCCACCTGGCCATTCGTCTGAGGGTGCTCGACGGATGCAAACACTTGTTGAATTCCTACCCCTTCGCACAGCTTCTTCAATAAGTGGCTTGCAAACTGAGTCCCATTGTCTGATACCAGGCGCTTGGGCACTCCAAACCGGCACACAATATTCTTCCATACGAAACCTTCGATCTTGTGTGCGGTGATCTGAGCCACTGGCTCTGCTTCGATCCACTTGGTGAAATACTCAATCGCCACCACCAAGTACTTCATCTGCCTGATCGCCAGCGGGAAAGGTCCCAGGATGTCGATTCCCCAAGTGTGAAACGGCCAAGGGCTGTAGATCGACTTCAACTCATCGGGAGGCGCCTTGTGCCAATCGGCGTGCTGTTGGCATTGTTTGCAACATTGGGCATACTTCTTGCAGTCTTCTCTCATCGATGGCCAATAATACCCTGCACGGAGAGTCCTTGCGGCCAAAGCTCGACCCCCGACGTGGCTTCCGCATATACCTTCGTGGAGCTCTGCCATGATTCTCGTGCACTTCTCGCCATGTATACATTCCAGGAGCGGGTGAGTGAACCCAAACCTGTACAGATCGCCATCAATCAGGGTGTACTTGCTAGAATTCTTCTTTACCTTCCTAGCCTCAGTCGGATCCAGTGGGAGAAGGCCATCTGCCAGGCACCGCTTGTACTGTGTTATCCAAGTGTCTGGCTCATGGGTAGCGCAGACCTGCATCACGTTCACCTTCTCTCCCCGACATGCTCTAATTCTCGGCGATCTCAGAGTTTCTTGCGTCAGGGACTTATGGCTTCTCGCTGCTTTCTCCGTCGACTTGCTTATCTGAAGGACCAGGTGATCTGCCACAAATGCTCTCGGCGTCTTCAGAGTTTCTTGAATCACCGTCCTCTGCCTACCCCCCTTGCCTGAACTGGCGAGCTTAGCTAGCAAGTCAGCTCGAGCATTCTGCTCTCTGGGCACATGCACTACTTCAAAGGAGGCAAAGGAACTCTTCAACTCCTGCACATATTCCAGATAGGCCGCCATTTGTGGATCTTTAGCCTGGAACTCGCCTGTTACTTGCCCTGTGACTAGCAGCGAGTCACTCTTAGCCATCAGCACCCTAGCTCCCATCTCCTTGGCCAGCAAAATTCCGGCGATCAGCGCCTCATACTCTGCTTGATTGTTACTGGCTTTGAAGGCAAATCTCAAAGATTGCTCGATCAGCACGCCATTGGGCCCTTCTAAAATGACTCCAGCACCGCTACCCTGCTGGTTTGACGATCCATCCACCGAGAGTACCCAACGGAAGCCGTGCCCCTCAACTCGTGTCGCCTCAGACGAGAGCTCGACCACGAAATCTGCAAAGATTTGCCCCTTGATCGGGCCTCGGGGCTCATACTTGATGTCAAACTCTGACAGCTCCACTGCCCGTTTCACCATCCTTCCCGCAACGTCGGGCTTCTTCAAAACTTTCTGGATGGGCAGGTCAGTCATCACCAGTATGGTGAAACTATGGAAATAGTGGCGCAACCTCCTCGCCGAAAACACCACAGCCAGCGCAGCCTTCTCCAGGGCCTGATATCTTGTTTCGAGGCCTTGCAACACCTTACTAACAAAATAAATAGGCTTCTGTGCCTGATCTTGGTCTTGGGCGAGCACCGCACTCACCGCCCTCTCAGTTACAGCAAAATACAACCTGAGAGGGATCCCCACCAGCGGTTTGCACAAAACCAGCGGGCTCGCCAGATACTCCTTCAGCTTGACGAAGGCTTCCTCGCACTCCTTCGTCCAGGCAAACTTGTTATTGCGCCTCAAGCATTGAAAATAGGGATGTCCCTTCTCTCCGCTAGCTGACACGAAGCGAGACAGGGCTGCCATCCGACCTGTTAGCTGTTGAACCTCCTTCACCGTAGCTGGGCTCCTCATCGCCAAGATGGCGGCACAATTATCATGGTTGGCCTCTATGCCTCTTTCAGTCAAGAGGAAACCCAAAAACTTCCCAGCTTCCACGCCGAAAATGCATTTCTCTGGATTCAGCTTCAATCTGAACTTGGCGATCATTGTGAACAATTCCTCCAAGTCGGCAACGTGCTTGCTCTTTTCCGGCGAGGTCACGACCATGTCATCGACGTACGCTTGCACGTTCCTTCCCAGCATCGGTGCAAGTACTCGATCCATCAGCCTCTGGTACGTGGCCCCCGCGTTCTTCAGCCCAAACGGCATCACCTTATAGCAATAGCACGATCTCTCCGTCATGAAGGCTGTCTTCTCTTCATCCATGGGATGCATCTTGATCTGATTATCCCCCGAGAAGGCATCCAGGAAACTCAACAACTTACACCCTGCAGCACTGTCCATCAGGGCGTCTATACTTGGTAAAGGATACGAGTCCTTTGGGCAAGCTTTGTTTAGGTCAGTGAAATCGACGCACATGCGCCATTTCCCATTACTCTTCTTCACCAGCACGACATTCGCCAGCCATTCAGGGTACTGAACCTCCCTGATGTGGCCTGCAGCGAGGAGCTTCTGTGTTTAATCTCTAATCGCCTGCCTCCTCTCCTCGTTGAACTTTCTTCTTCTTTGTCGCACTGGTCTCACCAAGTTGTCCATCGCCAGATGATGGCACAAGAAGTCGGGATCAATCCCGGGCATGTCTGAAGCGGACCATGCAAACGCGTCCAGATGCCGCTCAATCACCTTGGCGATCTGGTCCTGGAGCTCAACCTCCAGAGATCTTCCCAGCTTGAAGATCTTTCCCCCGATCTCTTTCTCGAGCCACTGCTCGACAGGTTTTGGCTTGGATTCTCTGGCGATCACCGCCCTGGCGATTCCCTGCTCTCTCACTTCCTCAGGACGATTCCGCGCCTCTTCCTCCTCCAGACCAGGGTTCCCCTCCCCCAGCTCAGCGTCCACCATCTCCACGTCCCTTCCGGCGGTCTCTTCTGTTACCGTCGATCTGGGCTTCACACCGGGAGGTGGGGTGGTCGTTACATAACTCACTGATCTCTTGTTTTTCAGGCTACTCTCATAGCACTTTTTCGCTTCTTTCTGATCAGACTTGATCGTGATCACCACCCCCTCCATAGACGGCAACTTCACCTTCATGTGCCGAGTCGACGGTATAGCGCCTATCCTGTTAAGCGTGGGCCTTCCCAACAGGATGTTGTATGCTGAAGGAGCTTTTACAATGAGGTACTTGATTTTCTCCGTCCTCGAACCAGCCTCATCTGTAAACGTGGTTCTCAACTCAATGTACCCCCTGACCTCCACCTGGTCACCAGCGAACCCATACAGGCACCCTCCATAGGGCCTTAGTTGGTCAAGGGGCAAGTCCAGCTGCGTGAAAGTCGGCCAGAACATCACGTCTGCCGAGCTTCCCTGGTCCACCAGAACTCTGTGGACCTTCCTTCCCGCCGTAATCAACGAAATGACTATGGGATCGTTGTCATGGGGCACAACGTCCCAAAGATCCTGCTTGGTGAACGTAATGTCCACCTCCGGCGAGTGATCTTCAAACATATCCACTGTCATCACCGACTGCGCGTACTTCTTCCTCTGCGATGCGGTGCATCCACCACCTGAGAAGCCTCCTGCAATGGTGTGGATTTCCCCGTGGATAGGCATCTCGTGTTGCTGGGCTTCTCCACCTGCTGGCTGGGAACTCGACACTCCCCCCGTCCTCTTATCCAGCAGATAGTCATTTAGGAACCCGCTCTTAACCAGATCATCGAGCTGATACCCTAAGGACAAACACCAGTCCAAAGTGTGGCCAAAGCCCTGGTGAAACTCACACCAGGCGTCTGGCTTTGGTCCCAGCACCTTGTCGCCCACCTTCTCAGGCGCTTTCAACCTAGCAGATATATTGGGAATGGCGATCAGGTCCGCCAATCCCATAACAAACTTGTGCTTAGGCGGGCGATTGTATTCCCGGCGTGCTGGTTGCTGGCGTCCCTGGCCCCTCCCCTTGTTCCTCCTATCATAAGGATGGCGAGTCCTTTGGTCCTTCATGGCCGCCGCCGCTGTCTCCAGCACCCTTTGCGGCTGGATCCTGGTCTGGGCGCGTGGCCTAGCGGGAGCCACGCTCCCTCTCTTCTTGGCGACCTCACTCTCGTCGGCGATGTGAGCCACCGCAAGTCGCCTGACCTCAGCAAACGTTGCAGGGTGAGCCCTGATCAAGGCCTCGCAGAATGGTCCTGGCAGCACGCCCTTTTTGAATGCATAGACCAGCATTTCTTCATCTTTAGCCGGCGATCTGACCATCTGCGCTCCAAAACGATTCAGGTAGTCTCTGAGGGACTCTCCCTGGTACTGCCTTATATCAAACAAATCATAAGACACCCTGGGCGGTGCCTTGTTCACGATGTACTGCTCGACGAAAACCTTCGAGAACTGCTGAAAATTGGTTATGTGACCGTTAGGTAGGCTCACAAACCACTCCAACGCCGTTCCCTGGAGCGTGCTCACGAACATCTTGCAATACACGGCGTCTGACCCTCCCGACAACATCATCTGTGTATGGAACGTGGTTAGATGAGCCTCTGGATCCTCCACGCCGGTAAAGACAGCCTTGACAGGGACCACGCTCGTAGGAATAGGCGTGTCAGTGATCGCCTGAGCGAAAGGCATAGGAAAAACACGAGGTGGCGACGACGGCGCGACCTCTTCAGCAATAGGACGCCCTTGCTGCTCCTGAAGAGCTTGACGCAGCTCCTCGGTCACCTTGGTAAGCTCATCATTCCTGGCCCGAGAGGCGACCAGGTCCTCATGCATTCGCGCCTGCTCTATGCGCGAGGCTTCCACAGTCGCCTGCAACGAGCGCATAATATCTACCATCTGCGCCATGGTCATGGCGCATCGCCTTCAGCAGCGACAGGCGCCACGGGGCTTGAACGATTGCTTCTCATTTTTCTCATGAACTTAGCGAATCACAGAATGCAGCGAACAACACTTACTTCAGCTACGATCGATTCAGCGATCAATCGGAAGGAACTGTGCGAAACTCCGCAAGAAAACTCAAGAACACCGCAAACCTTCAAAGAAACTTGCAATTCCACCAGAAACCACCGCTTCTTCCACGAAAAAATCGAACAAATAGAAGAGCTCAAACTCCACCGAACAAATCACGCGTCAACAGCAGAAAACCTCACTTCACCGAACAAAACCTCAATCGAACGGTGGAAAACGTGAGAAGCACTGAACAAAAGCTAGATGAACAGCGAACAACGGTTGCACCGGCACACAACCACACAGAAAGCTACGAAAACCTCCAAGACTCTCGCTGCGGATGGGAACAAGTTTTACACAGCCCCACGGTGGGCGCCTGATGATCCTGCCTGTTGACCAGAACGTAGGAGCTTGCCTCGTCTAAGGATCGACTTGCGCACCGCTTCAAACGTCCGTCCTTCTCCAAGATCCACCTCAAGAACCTGCAAAAGAACAGAGCGGCGCCCCTGCGGCCGATCGCAATCCAACGCCCAAGTCAGTGACCGAACCACCAAATACTGAGAGCAAAAACGCTCAAGAAATCTCAAGGAACTGTGCAATGTTCTCTCTCACAGTGTGCTCTAGAACTCGCAAGCGTAAAGAGTATAATCTGAACGTGCGTACCTCGAAAGTTCGTTGAGAACTCTTATATACCTGGTCACTTTCTCTCTCTTGGCAGTTACAGACTTAGACACGTGGCTCGCATCCAACTGTACACGTGCCATCATCTGGAGCCTCCTTGACTTGGGCGCTGCTTCTACTCTCATTTTGCTAAGTTACTCATGCATGGTACTGCCCAGTGCATAGCTAACTTGGGAGCGCGATCTCTACTGGAATTGGCGAGTTAGGGTGCCTTCGTACACCTTCCCTGTGGTCTCGCCGGCCGCCTTCATAATCTGAACCACCTTCATCTCTGGCGATGTGCTTGCTCTGGCGATCTCCGATCACTAGGTCGCCTGAGTTTACATCTGGCGACTTCATCTTTAACCCGGTGATCGCCGATTCTGGTATGCTGGAGATCGGAACACGCCAACTTAATAACTGGCGACTTCACGAGCCCCCCGACTTCCTTCCCTTCTGCCAACCTGGCGCCTTGTCAACACGCCTATACTGTAGCTGGATGCCACGTCATCACTTCCGACTACCAGGGCGGTACAGGATGGACTTGGGCTCTTTGGGCTTTGGCCTTCTTGGGCTTGGGCTTGGGCTTTGGGCTTGGGCCTCATCTTTTATTTTATGTCTTCTTTTAATTTTGAGAAGACTAGAAGGAAGAACTTCAAATGTGAAGGTGGATGTCCTCTTCCTCCATTAATAAAAGCCTCATTTATTTGATTCTCATCATACTCCTCGAGTTGGAGAGAATTCGTCCACGAATTCTGAATCCCTGCATATAACAAAGTCAGTTTAGTTTTACAATTAAAAATGGAAGAAAAATGTAAACATGACTTAGCATTTGTAAACAATGGGATTTCAGAAAAGGAGGTTCTATAAATCGACCAAGTTGGAAAAATTTGTTTGGGAATGATGTGATGTTTTGGAAAAAGAGGAGGTATGAAAAAATCATCCCTAACATTTTTTAACCAAGATGGTGTTGAAATAGGAACCTTGGGTAATGAAAAAGATAAGGAAGGAAAACACCTTGGAGGTGAAAGGAGAAGACCCATGTCAACTTGGCCTTCTTTGTCTTTTTCATTTTTACTTGTGGGAAGTGGGTGAGTTAGGTCTTGTTTTACCTTGTTTATCTTTAAGATTTGCTTTTGTGGACAATGAAGAGCGATGTGCCCAAAACCTAAACATTTAAAACATTTGATATTTGAAGTTTTGGTAGGTGACTTAGGAGTAGAAGGATTTGTAGTAGAAACTTTCTTTGGAAACATGGTTTGTTTGGAAAAAGTGGAAGGAGAAATTTGAGTAGAAATTTTGTTTGCATCCTTCCTAGAAGAGTTGTACAAATCATCATCATGAGTATTTTTGCACGTTTTTTTCAAAAGATATGATTCTATCTTGATGGCTTTGTGAAACACTCTCTTTAAAGAAGAATATTCTTTTAATTCTACAAAGTCTCTAATATCTCTTCTCAAACCACGTACAAACCATTTAATCTTTGACTCTTCATTAGCATGCATATTCATTTTAGTCAAAGTTGTTTCAAAATCTTTAAAGTATTCATCTACCATCCTATGTCCTTGAGGAAGCCTTTGGAACTTCAACAAGTGTTCCTTCCTAGAAGGAGGAACAAACCTCGCGCGCATACACTCTTTCAAAGCATTCCAAGAAACCACGGGAGGTTTCTTGCGATATATAATGTCCATTACAATTTTATGCCACCATTCTTCGGCATAGCCCAAAAAGGATGAAGAAACTATCCTAAGTTTATCGTCATCTTGGACCTTATACACATGAAAATAATGGTCAACCTTAGTCTCCCAATCTAAATACACATTAGGATCACTATCACCATTAAAACTAGGGACTTTTTTACAAGCAATGTTGAACACTTGGTGATATCTTTGGTCACGGTTATAGCTCTCTTCATGAGAATGATGGTGATGCCTCCTTCTTCTATGTTCTTCTTCACCAAGGACTGAAGCTTTGGAAGGAGAATGCTGTTTGTAAGATGCACCACTTGAATAGCCAGCCATTTTGCAAATAAAAAACAGCAAACACACAAAAACAGCAAACAAGTTAAGAAACAAAATTAGCAAAAACAGTGAGCTTGGCAATGAAATTGCCGAAGTGAATGGAGGCAGAAAAAAGAGGTCACTCTCAAAGAAATAATGTTCTTGCACCAATCTGATCTTGAGGCCTTGGAATCCTCAAATGAAATATGTCAAAGCAAGCACACCAATCTCAAAAGCAACCACCACAAAACCAATGAAACAATAAAGACAAACAAGAAAAGGTATAAGCAAGGAAAGGTAATTGCAAAAGGAATACTATATGTAAGACAAACTCAAAGAGTAAGAATGAAAGACAATCAAGAAAATAAAGAACTCAATGAGAAAAGTAGGCACACAAAAGAATACTTAAGGAAAAGCACTAGAGTAGATGAAGAAAACAAAAAATTAGCTACTGGAAATTTTTTTTTTAAAATGCAAACTGTGCTTGATATTCACTGATTTAACTGGAATGATGTAGAGAGAACTGGATTATGAAATTTAAACCACAGAAACATCAAGATGTTAACTCAATAATGGCACTGGAATCAATTAAAAACAGTAAGCCAATTGAGAGAAATAAATTTTTCAAAATCGTTGCCAGATTACCGTATTTTTTTCGGCAGAATTGTACACTTTTTTTATTTTATTTATCATTTTTTGTGTACTTCGTATTTTTGAATGATTCTTTTTTCTATTATTTTCTAACAATTTGAATATCTCAAATCCAGAATTTCAGAATTTTCCAGTAAGTAAATCAATTGCAATAAGGAAAAAACAGTAAGCACTTTTTTCAGAAACAGAGGAATCCTAATAGGAATAAAAAACAGGATTATGAACTAGCAACGACATAATAGAAAATGATGTATTGGAACTTGTATAGGTCTAGAATACAAGTATGAACCCAATTCTAAAAAGGAAATGCACAAAGGATCAACATCAATTCAGAAAATTATATGACACCAAAGAAAGAAACAATCAAAACAATAAAAGTACTACTAGAAGTAATGACAAATATGGAATAACATGACTAAGACAAAACTTGACATGATTACAAAATTAAAAGACACATCACAAATTTTAACAACAAGTGAAAGGAAGCTTAAGGTAAACTCTAGGAAGGATAATGCCATTCCAAAAGAGCAACCATACTCATAAGAATTATGAGTGCCATAAACCTTTTCACAAGCACTTGGTGTAAAAGAAAAAACAGCAAGAATACTCAAGTAAAATTCTAAAACAGAAACTTAAATTGCAAAAAATTAAAAGAGCTCTTGAAATAAAGTGCACACAACTCAACAATTAAACAAGAATGAACCTAAGACTCATGATACCACATGATGTGATTCCACTAACCATATAGAGAAAGGTTCTTGACCTTCTTAGGAATCACCTTGAGTTGGACATTATAGAGGCACTTTTCTTAGAGTTGGATCATTGTTCTAAGACAAGAACTCACCAAAAACTAGTACCAAATCCCAAACTCATTTGGATGAACCAATTTTAGTCAAATTGAACCGAACAAAAGAGTAAGAAAAGCAAAGGAACAAGATGAATGGACAGAATTATAAAACTGCCGAACCAAAATACTCATAAAAACAGCAGGAACACCAAACCAAACTCAAGAACACAAGCTAACAAAAACAAATGAAAGAGGAGAAAGGAAGGAGAGAAGAAATGCTCATGAAGATGGAAGGAGGATGGATGATCTTGCCACTAGAAGTGTGGAATGCTCCTAGATGAGAGTGATGCCGCCACTTGAGGACTCCATTGATCCATCAAGATAAGACTAGAGAAGAAGGCTCAAAGCTCTCCAAAGTTCACTCAAAATTTGAGTAGAGTTTTCTTAGATTAATTCCAATCTGAATTTTACAAAGGAAGCACCTCTATTTATAGCCTAAGGTGCTGAAAAATAGGTGGGAAATTTCAAATAAACTCATTTGAAATTCCCATCAAAAACAAGTCACATGGGAGGTGTGACCTTTTTCTACTATGACACCTCCCAAAAACTACACCTACACCACTCTCCTAAGTCACATGGACAATGTGACTTTATTTTACGTTTTCACACACCTTTATTTAATAACCACACCTCCTAAAACTATACAAGAGTATTTCAAAGCTTGGCCTTGCCCCTCATGGGATGGACTTGGGCTCTTTGGGCTTTGGCCTTCTTGGGCTTGGGCTTGGGCTTTGGGCTTAGGCCTCATCTTTTATTTTATGTCTTCTTTTAATTTTGAGAAGACTAGAAGGAAGAACTTCAAATGTGAAGGTGGATGTCCTCTTCCTCCATTAATAAAAGCCTCCTTTATTTGATTCTCATCACCATGTGTTTGTGAAAAGGATTCTAGCACTCATTGTTCATATGAGTATGGCTACTCTTTTGGAATGGCATTCTCCTTCCTAAAGCTGACCTTAAGCTTCCTTTCACTTGTGGTTATATCTTGTTATATGTCTTTTAATTTTGTAATCATGTCAAGTTTTGTCTTCGTCATGTTATTCCATAATTGCCATTACTTCTAGTAGTACTTTTACTGCTTTAATTGTTTCTTGCTTTGGTTTACTTTCTGTTTTTTTTTTAGTTTTGTTCCGTCCGGTTGACTAGGACGTCTTCGTGCGCGACCTCAACCGTCAGCTAGGGTCTCCTTCCCACTGGTTACCTGTGGATTCCTGCAAAAAAGAGGACAAAAGGGCGCCCTAGCGGCCGTTTGCACTCCGACGCTCAAGTCAGCCAGCAAGAAACACCAAAATTGTGCACCTCCGTCTCTGAGCACCGCGTATGGCACTCTGAAGGTGGTAAAAAGAACTGTGTATCGTGTATGTATTTTTCTCCCTCTGGCAAAGATCTTTCCCCAGTCCCTTGTACGTAACCTCAAGGCACGAGCAAGCAACTAGAGAGTTCTGGTAAATTTGCCAAAGGTTCCAACCCTGTTTCCAACATTCTCAGCGCTATTTAAACTACCCAAGCATTTAAAGCGCCTTTAATTACGAATGTAACGCACTCAATCAGCGTATCTAATTAGAAAACGTAGCGCATTTAAGACGTTGAAACGCTTGGGAGCCATTATAGTACCTGAACGCTCGAAACGGAAACTGTATTGAATGACTTTAATTACCTGGCACCTAACTAAAGGGTGTTTCTATTCTGACAGGGCGGTCGTACACGTGGAGGGCCTCACGACGGCGTGACCCCATCTGGGGGCGTTTCTGCCCATCTGGGGACGTTTCTACGTGTGAGTCCTCCTGCTTGGGAGTGCTACTGCGCTAGGGGTGACTTTCTGGGTGCCAACTCATGCCCCCAATCATCTAGTCACTTACTTTGAGAGCGTATCTGCCTTCCTCTCGTACCCTGCACCCGGCTACCCTGTGCGTGACCTTCCTCTTGGGTCGTATCTGTCCCAAAGGCGTCTCTGGGGTGGCAGGGGTACTTCATGAGTCAGGCTGCCCTACACTGGTGCTATCACTATGGCCTTGAAGCCACCTTTTCCTTCTCCTTATCGCTGCCCCGGGTTATCGGGACCTGAGGCCTTCCCACGGCGTCGCTCCCTCCATGGTCTTTGCTACCCATGAGTATCGAGGAACCACACGGTGATTGCCTTGCTTTAGTACTGTTTGATCTGGCGACACCCTGGTTGGGCGACGCCTTCACCTAGGCGACGCCTTGCCTTGGCGACGCCTCTTCTTGACGACGCTGGCACTTGGCGTGTTTTCACCTAGGCAACGCCTTGTGTTGACTTTGACCCCTGGTGTTGACTTTGACCTTGACTTAGTCAACGCCCGGGTACGGGACGGTACAAGTTTATTTCTTGATCCTTTGTGCATTTTCATTTTTAGATATTGAGTTCATGCTTGTATTTTCATTCTATACAAGTTCCTTTACACAATTTCCATTATGTCTTTGCTAGTTCATCATACTGTTTTTCATTCCTAAATAGGCTCCTCTGTTTCTTACAAACGTGCTACTGTTTTCACTTTACTTCAATTAATTGGCTCATAGGAAATTTGTGAAAATTTGGATTTACATACTTCAAAGTGTTACAAAAGCATAGAAAAAAGAATCACTCAAAAATTCCAAGTACACAAAAAATGATAAATAAAATACGAAAAGTGTACAATACTGCCGAAAAGAATACGGTAATTGGGCAGCAATTTTGAAAAATTTATTTCTCTCAATTGGCTTACTGTTTTTACCTCATTCAAGTTCCATTTTTGAGTTAAGACATTGAAGTTTCTGTGGTTAATTTTTGACATTCCAGTTCGATTTCAATCGGTACAGTTAAATCTGTAAACATAGCACAGTTTGCTTTAAAAAAATAAAAAATAAAAAATTCCAGTAGCTGTTTTCTGTTTTCTTTAATCTACTCTAGCACTTTTCTTTAGGACTCTTTTTGTGTGCCTTCTTTATTCATTGAGTTCCTTATTTTTCTTTATTGTCTTTCATTCATATTCTTTCTAGTTTGTCATACATTACTCTCTGTTTTTTGGTTTAGCTTTTATTGTTTACACCTTTTCTTGCTTGTCTTTTTGTTCTTCTTAAAAGTTGTGTGGAGACTTGTTCTTAAGTAAGTTGGTTTGCTGTGACATATTTCACTTGAAGCTACTCCATTCCACAAGAAAGGCTTGGTTGAGGACAGAATATTTTCTTGGAGTGGTTTGAGTGCTTTCTTGGGCATTTTCCAGCAACCTATATCTCACTGTTTTTTAATTGTCTAACAAGTTTCTTTTACTGTTTTGTTTTCTGTTTTTGTGTATTTTCTGCTCATGGCTCATTTCTCTAGTGGAGAGTCCTCCAAACCATGCTCACCACAAAAGGCAGCCCTTTATGAGGACTTAAAGAATGCCAAGCAATCCAATGCTCACTATCTTGAGGTGATAAGGAAGATGGAAGCACGGCTCCAAAGTTTGGAGTTAAACCGAGAAGAAATGCATCAAAACCGTGAGAGAAAAACTCCTCCTCCTAGTCGGCATTCTTCAAGGCACTCCCATGGTTATTATGAAGATAATCCAAGGCCAAGACATCATCACCATGAAGAGAGGTGCCAACATGTGGCTGGCCCTTGTTCTCCAAATGTAAAACTTCCTAGTTTTAGTGGTGAAAGTGATCCCAATGTATAGTTAGGATGGGAGGCTAAGGTGGACCAAATTTTTTATGTAAATGGGGTTAGGGATGCGCATAGGGTTAAGTTAGCTTCTTTAGAATTTTTGGACTATGCCATGCAATGGTGGCATCAATACCTCATGGACATTGACCTAGACAAGAGGCCGCCCGTGGTCTCTTGGAACGATTTGAAAGCATGTTTACGCGCTAGATTCGTACCCCCACACTTTAGGAAAGACCTTATGTTGAAACTCCAACGGTTTCATCAAGGTGCGCTAAGTGTGGATGATTACTTTAAACAACTAGACACGCTTTTAATTCGAGTTAATATGGATGAGAGTGAGGAGGCTAAGATAGCTAGATTTGTGAGTGGACTTCGAAGGGATATTCAAGACGTGGTAGAGTTACAAGAATATTCTTCTTTGGAAAATGTGGTGCACCTTGCTAGCAAAATTGAAAATCAACTTGCAAGGAAAAATGCTTTCAAAAATTCTTCTAAAGATAACTACTACCACTCTTCTTGGAAAAATAAAAACTCTTTTTCAAACATCCCTTCTAAGGACTCTACTTTCAAACCTAGAGAGTCTAAGCCTTCCACTTCCAATGCTAGGCCTAAATCACCACTAAAATCGTCTAGTAAGAAGTGTTTTAAATGTTTAAGCTATGGACATATTGCTTCTAATTGCCCTACTAAACAAACTATGTATATGCATGATGGGGTAGATAGTAGTGAGCATGGGTCCGAATCTTCTAGACATTCCTCACCTTCTAGATCCCCAAGTGAGAGTGAAAGTGAAAACCCACATGACGGTGACCTATTAGTAATAAGACGCATGCTTGGACAAGTGTTAAAACCTTTTGATGAAACTCAAAGAGAAAATATTTTTCATTCAAGGTGTCTTATTAATGATAGAGTTTGCTCTTTGATTGTGGATGGGGGAGTTGTGCAAATGTGGCAAGCACAAGAGTAGTAGACAAACTTGGATTGCCTACCATCTCTCATGACAAGCCCTACAAGTTACAATGGTTGAGTGAGGTGGGTGAGATAGTGGTGAACAAACAAGTCCTCATTACATTTTCCATTGGCAAATATAAAGATGAGGTCTTGTGTGATGTTGTTCCAATGGAAGCTACTCATATCCTTTTAGGTAGGCCATGGCAATTTGATAGAAAAATTTTCATGATGGCTTTACCAACAAAATTTCTTTTAACTTCCATGGACACAAAGTCATTCTCAAGTCTCTCTCTCCAAAGGAGGTACATGAGGACCAAGTCAAAATGAGAGAAAAGAGAGAGAAAGAAAAAGAAATTAAAAATTCCAAGAGAAGCCTTCTCATATCTTCCCAACAAGTTCAAAAGGTAATAGTTACTCACAAGCCTATTTTTTTAGCTATTCCTAGACCTATTGAATATGAGTCGGCTAAGGATAGTCCCACATGTTTGGACCATTTGGCAAAGGAATATGAAGATGTGTTTCAAGATCCTCCTAAAGGCTTACCACCTCTAAGAGGGATTGAACACCAAATAGACTTCATGTCCGGGGTTTCTTTACCAAATCGCCCTGCATATAGGACCAATCCCCAAGAGACCAAAGAAATTCAAAGACAAGTTGAGGATTTATTAGCTAAGGGGTGGGTACAAGATAGCATGAGCCCATGTGCTATGCCTGTCATACTTGTCCCTAAAAAGGATGGGACAAGGAGGATGTGTACGAATTGTCGCGCTATAAATAACATCACCATCAAATATAGGCATCCCATTCCTAGGTTAGATGACTTGTTGGATGAATTACATGGGTCTAAAATATTTTCCAAAATTGATCTTAAGAGTGGTTACAATCAAATTCGAATTAAACATGGTGATGAATGGAAAACCGCTTTTAAGACCAAATTTGGTTTATATGAGTGGTTGGTCATGCCTTTTGGCTTGACTAATGCTCCTAGTACCTTCATGCGACTCGTGCATCATGTTTTAAGAGCATTCATTGGTAAGTTTGTTGTGGTTTACTTTGATGATATTCTTATATATAGCTTGTCCTTAGAAGATCATGAGTCCCATGTTAGACAAGTTCTAGAAACCCTTAGGAAGGAGAAATTGTATGCTAACCATGCTAAAAGTTTCTTTGCATTAGATCATATAGACTTCCTATGGTTTGTGGTTAGTCATAAAGGGGTGCATGTAGATCAAACAAAAGTTGCAGCAATTCAACATTGGCCTACACCCACCAATGTCAATGAAGTACGAAGTTTTCATGGACTTGCTAGTTTTTATAGGCGGTTTGTGAAAGACTTTAGTACAATTGCCACACCTTTAAATGCCATAGTAAAGAAGGATGTGGTTTTTAAGTGGGGACAAGAGCAAGAAAACGCTTTTCAAACTTTGAAGGATAAATTAACTAAAGCCCCCATTCTAGCCCTTCCTAACTTTGCTAAGACATTTGAAATAGAGTGTGATGCCTCTAATATAGGCATTGGGGCTGTCCTCCTTCAAGAAGGACACCCCATCGCTTATTTTAGTGAGAAACTCAAAGGGAGTCATCTCAATTACTCCACTTATGATAAAGAACTTTATGCTCTTGTTAGAGCTTTGCAAAATTGGCAACATTATCTTTTTCCAAAGGAATTTGTGATTCATAGTGATCATGAGTCCCTTAAATATTTGAAAAGCCAAAGCAAGCTTAATAAGAGACATGCTAAGTGGGTGGATTTTATTGAGCAATTTCCTTATGTGATCAAACATAAACAAGGTAAAATTAATGTGGTGGCCGATGCTCTTTCACGAAGATATACCTTGTTAAATGTTTTGAATGTTCAATATTTAGGTTTTGATCACATAAAGGAACTTTATCATGATGACTTAGATTTCTCTCTAATCTATCAAGAGTGTTCCAAGGGAGGTCACAAAGACTTTTTCTTACATAATGGTTTTCTTTTCAAAGGAAAAAGACTTTGTGTTCCCCAAGGATCCATTAGACAATCTCTTGTTAGAGAGGCTCATGAGGGTGGGCTTATGGGACATTTTGGGGTAGCTAAGACCTTAGAAACATTGCATGAACATTTCTTTTGGCCTCACATGCGCAAATCCGTACATACCTTCTGTGATAGATGTATAGCATGTAGGAAGGCTAAATCTAAGGTCCAACCCCATGGTTTATATACCCCTCTTCCTATCCCTACAATGCCTTGGGTTGATATTTCTATGGATTTTATCTTAGGACTACCCAAGACATCGAAGGGAAAGGATTCCATCTTTGTGGTAGTGGACCGTTTTTCTAAAATGGCTCATTTTATTCCATGCCACAAAGTGGATGATGCATGCCATATTGCAAATCTCTTCTTCAAGGAAGTTGTTCGTTTGCATGGACTTCCTAGAAGTATAGTATCTGATAGGGATTCTAAGTTCTTAAGTCACTTTTGGCGGACCTTATGGGGGAAACTTGGCACCAAACTTTTGTTTTCTACTACTTGCCACCCCCAAACTGATGGTCAAACCGAAGTGGTTAATAGAACTTTGGGTCAATTATTGAGATGCTTTATTTCCGGGAATCCAAGGGCTTGGGAGGATTTAGTACCTCATGTTGAATTTGCCTATAATAGAGTAGTGAATTCCACCACTAACCATTCTCCTTTTGAGGTTGTTTATGGGTTTAATCCCCTCACACCTCTAGATCTTCTTCCCATTCCTGTACTTGATGAGGTTCTATGCAAAGACGGTTTTGAAAAGGCATCTTTTGTTAAAGATTTGCATAACCGCATCAAGTTACAAATTGAGAAGAAAGTTTGTAAGTATGATGACACTGCCAAACAAAGGAGAAAGGCATTAATCTTTGAGCCCGGTGATTGGGTTTGGCTTCATTTGAGAAAGGATAGATTTCCTTCTCTAAGGAAGTCCAAACTTATGCCTCGTCGTGATGGCCCTTTCCAAGTCATCAAGACGATTAATGATAATCTCTATGAGTTAGATATGCCCTCTACTTATCTTGGTAGTAATTCTTTCAATGTTAATGATCTCACTCCTTTTGCTGCAGGTTTTCCAAATTCGTGGACGAATTCTCTCCAACCCGAGGAGTATGATGGAAACCAAGTAGAGGATGCTCAAGCCCATGAAGCCCAAGCCCAACAAGGGGCCCAAGCCCAACGAATTACTAGGAGCATGGCAAGAGCTTTGGGACAAGAGAATAATAAAATGGCTCTTCTTATTTCTTTGGTAGAATAGGGGTGTGGATGTAATAAAAAGGTGTAAGTAGTAAGGGAGTCTAGGGGGGAGTGTAGATAGGAGCTTAGGGGGTGCCAATCTAGGAAGGAAAGTCACACTTCCTTCATTATCTAGATTGGCGCCGAATTTCATTGCATTTGTATGCCATTTAGCTTGCATTTTCAGCACCTCATAGGCTATAAATAAGGTGCTTCTCTTTGTATTTTTCAGATTGGAATTTTATAGTAGAGAGACTATACTCAAATTTGGTGAGAATTTGTGAGTTTAGAGTCTTCTTCTTCTTTGCCTTATCTTGTGAGCTATGGTGAGCTTCAAGTGGTGGCACTCCATCACTTATCTTGGTTCAAGGTTCCAAGTGGCGTGAATGGCTTCCTCCAATTCTCAAAATCCAGCAAGCAACTTCCTATAAGTGTTCTTCTTCCTTTCCTTCAATTTTCCATTCGGTAGTTGTAATTCCTAGTGTTCTTCCTTCATTTTCTACCGTTTACATTTACTTTTCCAGCTTTGTTATTTGTTTCTTTTCGGTTCAGTAGCTAGCTTTTCAATTTTGTCCAGTTTTTAATTCTTGTTCTTCATTCCTTGTGTTTGATTCAATTTGACAATACATGGACTTCCATATGAGTCTTGGTTGGTGCTAAGTTTTGGTGAGTTCTTGAATTAGAACATTGATCCAATTCTAAAGTAAAGTGCCTTTCAAATCCAGCTCAAGTTGCTCCTAAGAATGTCAAGAATCATGTGTTCTTGTAGTTACATTCACATCACTAGGCAGCAGAATGCCAGAGCTGACCTGCTTGCCAAGCTGGCCAGCTCAGGCAAGGGGGGAAGACAGAGGACTGTAATACAAGAGACCCTCAAAACGCCGCGAAAGTTTGTTGCAGACAACAGGGTGGACGTTCTTCACGTTAGTACAACAAGAGGAAAACCAAGGAAACATCGCTCTTTGAGTCAAGATACGGCGAGGGCACCCTACATCAGTACCTACGCAACCTTGTCGGAAGAAGAGAAGGGTGAACAGGTATGCGCGTTGGAGGAAGGCAACACTTGGATGTCCCCTTATAGGCGTTACCTCGCAGATGGGATCCTCCCAGCGGAACCAGAAGAAGGCAAGAAGATCAAGAGGAACGCCACAAGGTACACCTTAGTGGATGGGATATTATTCAGACACGGGTTTACGCACCCTATCTTGACGTGTGTCAGTGGCGACGAGTGCATCAGGATAATGGCTGAGCTCCACGAAGGTATTTGTGGGAGCCACGTGGGAGGAAGGTCCTTGGCATCCAAGGTAATACGTGCAGGGTTTTTCTGGCCAACAGTAAGAGAGGACTGCGTACGATACGCCCAGAGGTGCAAGTAGTGTCAGATGCACGCTGATTGGCACAAGGCGCCGCTAGAAGAACTGAGATCCATACACAGCCCGTGGCCTTTCCATACTTGGGGTATTGATATCCTAGGTCCATTCCCATTGGCGATAAGGCAGATGAAGTACTTAATCTTTTCCATCGAATACTTCACCAAGTGGATAGAGGCAGAACCAGTGGCACAGATCACTGCGCACAAGGTACAGCATTTCGTTTGGAAGAACATTGTGTGTCGTTTTGGGGTGCCAAGGCGTCTCATTTCAGATAATGGCACCCAATTCGCGAGCCAACAATTGGGGAAGCTATGTACAGAAGTAGGAATCAAGTAGGAGTTCGCATCAGTCGAACCCCCCAGACAAATGGGCAGGTCGAATCAGCAAACAGAGTTTTGTTGAGGGGGTTGAAACGCATATTAGAGAAAGCTAAAGGGGCGTGGGCAGAAGAAGTACCAAGGATTATATGGGCTTACCACACCACGCCCCCATCCTCCACCATGGAGACGCCTTTCAGCTTAGCGTATGGATCAGATGCCATGATCCTAGTAGAGATCCACGAGAGCTCGCCTCATTTCCTAGGCTTCGTGGCAGAAGAGTCCAACAAAGAAAGGAAGGTGAACTTAGATCTGATAGACGAAGCCAGAGAAGAGGCAAATATCAAAGTCGAGGCCGTGAAAAGAAGAGTGGAGCGTCAGTACAACTCTAAGGTGAAGTTGCGACAGTTCCAGGTTGGTGACCTGGTCATGAGGAGGGCTCACCCGTACGAGTTAGAAAACAAGTTGTCTCCCAAGTGGACTGGACCGTTCAGATTAACCAAAGCTAAGGGGAATGGTTCGTATAAGTTAGAGACTCTAGAAGGAGGCCCCATCCCACGTAGTTGGAATGCGGTGAATTTAAAGTTTTATTTCAGTTGAAACTTTGTAAAGGGGACACTCTTTTTCCCTCTCGGGGGTTTTTTAACGAGGTCATCCAAATAAAGAAAAGAAAATTTTAAGATATTCTTGCCTTAGTTTTCCCTTTTCATGTAAGATCAAAGGAACAAAGCCAAAGATAAGGCGTCGCCAAGACAAGGCGTCGCCAAGACAAGGCGTCGCCAAGATAAGGCATCGCCAAGATGAAGCGTCGCCAAGATGAAGCGTTGCCAAGATGAGGTGTCGCCAAGAGGAGGCGTCGCCAAAAGAATGCGACGCCAGACGAAGAGGCGGAGGTCAGACGCAAAGCAAGATAACAGGTATGTGGAGTATAAGTTAAAAATTCGGGCACCTAGTCCTTGAGCAGGGGTTAAAGGATTCCTTCGGGACGCCCCCTCCTCAAGTATGAATAGCTAGCCTCGGTACTAGATATTAGTATAAGTTAAAAATCCGGTTGCCTAGTCCTTGAGCAGGGGTTAAGGAATTCCTTCGGAACGCCCCCTCCTCAAGTATGAATAGCTAGCCCCGGTACCAGATGCCAGTGTAAGTTAAAAATTCGGGTGTCTAGTCCTTGAGCAGGGGTTAGGGGATTCCTTCGGGACGCCCCCTCCTCAGGTATGAATAGCTAGCCCCGGTGTCTAGTGTTTTAGACACCCTGAGGATGATACGGCGCTGCCTTAGTAGGCCTCTCCTCAGGTGTGGGCACCAAACGCAAAGAGATAAGGGCTAAGTTGCCCTGGTGTTTTAGACACTCCATGGACGATACAGTGCTGATTGTGTAGGCCTCTCCATGGGCGTGGGCACCAGAACACGACTTTTAGCCCAAGTGTCTAGATACGCTCAGGACACCCAGAACAGGTCTCTCCTCGAGCATGGGAACCCAGTGCAGGCAACGTTAATTCCTCCTTCGCCTTGTTGGGCAATGGAGGAGCAAGCGACGCCTTCATAAGGAAGACTCCTCGCATAGGCGAAGGCCAAACGAGGTGCAGGGTGGAAGGGCCAAGAGAGGGATGTACTTCACACCTTAAAAAGAAAAGCAAGAGGGCATGCTACCTAGAGAATTAAAGGCAACAAAGAAATGTTTCGAAAGCCAGTACCAGTTAAGCCTTTGAAGAAGGGAAGAAAACAGAGACAGATAAAGTGCAAGCAGAATTGAAAGCAGATAACATTTAAGCAAGTTCAAAAAAGTTATAATTACAAGCCAGGTTCGTGATAATTACAAGTTAAGCAAAGAAGTAATTATTAAATGATTCTATCAAGGCACAGAGCATAAGCTATTCATCAGGACCCTCCAAAGGCACAATTTCCCCATCAACCACCTCGTTCAGAGGGCTGCACTTGGAGACATCGATGCTTGGGTTGGCACAAGCTGCTTGGACTAGAGCCTCCGCGAACCCAGCGGCGGCCTCCTCGACCAGTTTCTCCTCAGCAACCTTGAAGTTGGCAGCTTGAGCGGTCATCTCTTGGTCCTTGGAGGCCAAGGCAGCCATTAACTCTTGAACCTTGGTCTGGAGGGTGGCATTTTCAGTGGCTAACCGGGCGCATTCGTCAGTCTTTGACTCGAGCACAACCTCAGTTCTCCCCAGCGTCTGCTCCCGATCCACACACTGGTCCTCAAGCTTCTTTTGCTGCGCCTTGGAGGTTTCCACTACCGCCTCAAGATCAGCAATCTTTGTCCGAAGGGGGACCACCTGATTGAGAAGATCAGCGTTAGCTTGAGCCACCTCATGTAACCGTTTGTTGGCCTCCTCCTTTGTCTTTTGAGCCACCCTCAGTGAGGTCTTGTACGCGTCCTCTTGACGCCCCCAGTGGGTGGCTAGCCTCTCCTTCTCGTCCTTTAGGGAGGCAACTTCCTTCTCCAATGCTTGGAAGGCAGAGGCTTGGACAGCCTTAGCCCTGGCCTGCGTGTCCCAGGAGTGGGCGCAAGACATGAAGGCGCCCATGTAGTAATATAGACTCTCCCTCTGGGGCCCTTCAGCTTGGTCACGTGGGGACGCCCTACTCAAGAAACCCTTCAATGAATCTTGCATGGGAAGAGGGAGTTCTGGGGCAGGTGGAGGAACACCTGTGGGCTCAGCTTCAACTCCTCCCTCCAGATTTATTGGTTGAGAAGGAGAGGTGGCACTCAGAGGGTCCTCCCTCAAAGACTCAGCCCCATGGGAGGAAGAGGTAGCAGAAGTGACTGACTAAGGGGCACGTTGAGTTCTTTGTCGCTTGAAGACTTGCCCCTCAGCGGAGTCTTCATCATCAGAAACTACCTCCACTACCCTCTTTCCCTTGTCAAGGGGAGTTGAGGAAGCACCAGCCTCGACCAGCGCAAGAGGCATGGCCGCAATAGGTGGTGGAGAGCTCGGAGGCGGATTGGTAGAAGGTTGGACTGAGGGAGTTGATGGTGTTGTGGCAGATTGAACATGGGGGTTGGGAGAAGATGGGGGGCCAGCGGAGGTTGGTAGGGGGGATGCCGAAGCCCCGTCTTTGGACTTCAGCACCTGAGCCAGTCGCAACCGTCGTTGCCTATCCATCTTAGAATCTGCACCAAGAAGACAAACATAGTAGAGGTTAGGCACAAGCTAAAGTTGAGACACAAAAGAGCAGATAAATCATGCATCAAGCAAGAATCCAACAGAAGCAGGGAATAAAAGGTTATGGGGGAAGCTTTCATACTTATGTATTGTGCTAGAGCTTCAACGTTGTACTCTAGACTTATCAGGGTGGCGGTGTCAAAGCCCCCCACGCTAGTCAGAACTTGACAAGCCTCTCCATCGTTCGAGGGCAATTCGTCCAGCGACTTGGGCTTCACGGTCTTTACCTCCTTCACCCAGTACAAAGGAAAGCCGTCAAGAGCGGAGGGGTCGTAGTCGGAGCAACAAACCTTGAAGAATTTGCCTTTCCACCCCTTGAAGGATTGCTGGAATAGAGTCAGGAGGACCCTTCCAAGGATATTGCTGAGACTCACCCAAAGGCTCTTCCCCTGTTTCTTCACTTCGAAGAAATGTAGGAAGATGTCGACAGAGGGTGCGCACCCGAAGAACCCACAAAATACGCCAAAGGCCTTGACGAAGGCCCAGCCGTTGGGGTGGAGCTGGGTTGGGGCAATGTTGATGTGATTCCACTAGCCACATAGAGAAAGGTTCTTGACCTTCTTAGGAATCACCTTGAGTTGGACAATATAGAGGCACTTTCCTTAGAGTTGGATCATTGTTCTAAGACAAGAACTCACCAAAAACTAGTACCAAATCCCAAACTCATTAGGATGCTCCAATTATAGTCAAATTGAACCGAACAAAAAGGCACAAAAACTAAACAAACTGAATTTGAAAGCTGGAAAGTAAATTGAACCGAACAAAAGCTGGAAAAAGAAGAGAATAAGATGTAGAACAGCAAAGAACAAAAAGAACCGAAGCTACACACATTAAATCTGAAAATGCCGAACCAAAAAAAACAACAAGGAACAAGCTAAGACATGGAATTAACAAAGAAGGAAGGAAGGAGAGAAGAAATGCTCATGAAGATGGAAGGATGTTGGATGATCTCGCCACTAGAAGTGTGGAATGCTCCTAGATGAGAGTGATGCCGCAACTTGAGGACTCCAATGATCCATCAAGATAAGACTAGAGAAGAAGGCTCCAAAAGCTCTCCAAAGTTGACTCAAAATTTGAGTAGAGTTTTCTTAGATTAATTCCAATCTCAATTTTACAAGGAGGGCACCTCTATTTATAGCCTAAGGTGCTGAAAAATAAAGCTAAGAGAATTCAAAATTCCCTCCTAAAAACTATTCAAAACCGGCGCCTATTCCATGCATGAGGAAGGTGTGACTCCTTCCTTCACTTTGGCACCTCCTATTCTACTCCTACACCTATCTACTAATACACCCCCCTAAAGCTCCTAGCTAAAGCCTAAAAGATGCTAAAACAAAAGAGGTTTCTAATGTTTCCCTCTAAGCACCTTCAACTAAAGAAATTACAAACAGAGAAAATAAATGTCCTCTAGCTCCCAAAGCTTTGAACATGATTCTTGTAATCCTTTGAGGTGGACTTTGACCTCCATGGGCGTCTTCTATTTGTGCCTCCACCTCCTCTTGATCTTGTTGATTGGCCTCCATGTCCTCTTGAGCTTGATCTCCATCATACTCCCCGAGTTGGAGAGAATTCGACCACGAATTCTGGAGACCTACAGAAAAAGGAGTTAGATCGCTGACATTAAAAGTATGACTACCTAAGAATGTATCAGGCATATCTAACTCATAAGCATTGTCATTAATCCTCTTGAGGACTTGGAAAGGTCCATCTCCTCGAGGCATTAGTTTGGACTTCCTTTGAGTAGGAAAACGATCCTTCCTCAAGTGAAGCCAAACCCAATCGCCCTCTTCAAACAACAATGCTTTTCTCCTTTTATTGGCAAGTTCAGCATACTTGCCCACCTTCTTCTCAATTCTCTTCTTGATGTCTTTATGCAAAGTTTTCACAAAAGAAGCCTTTTCATCCCCATCTTTGCACAAGACATCTCCAAGAAGGGGAATAGGAAGAAGATCAAGAGGTGTTAGGGGATTAAACCCATAGACCACCTCAAAAGGAGAATGGGAGGTGGTAGAATTTACTACTCGGTTATATGCAAACTCAACATGGGGTAGTAAATTCTCCCACACTCTAGGATTCCCCGAAATAAAGCATCTCAATAGTTGTCCCAAAGTTCTATTCACCACCTCGGTTTGACCATCCGTTTGTGGGTGGCAAGTGGTAGAAAATAAAAGCTTAGTTCCAAGCTTGCCCCACAAGGTCTTCCAAAAGTGACTCAAGAACTTAGGATCTCTATCGGACATTATAGACCTAGGAATCCCATGCAAGCGAACCACTTCTTGGAAGAAGAGGTTTGCAATGTGGCATGCATCATCCACTTTGTGGCAAGGAATAAAGTGAGCCATCTTTGAAAAACGATCCACTACCACAAAAATGGAGTCCTTTCCCTTTGATGTCTTGGGTAAGCCTAAGATGAAATCCCTAGATATATCTACCCAAGGCATTGAAGGGATAGGAAGAGGAGTATATAGACCATGGGGATGCATCTTAGACTTAGCTTTGCGGCAAGCTATGCATTTATCACACAAACTATGAACATGTTTATGCATATGAGGCCAAAAGAAATGTTCATGCAACACATCCAAAGTTTTAGCAACCCCAAAATGTCCCATTAACCCCCCCTCATGAGCTTCTCTAACAAGAGATAATCTAATAGGGCATTGGGGAACACAAAGACGTTTTCCTTTAAAAAGAAAGCCATCTTGAATAAAAAAATCTTTGTGTCCTCCTTTAAGACACTCTTGATAGATGGGAGAAAAATCAAGGTCATCATGATAAAGTTCCTTAATGTGATCAAAACCAAGATATTGAGAGGTTAAAAGATTTAGCAAGGTGTATCTTCTAGAAAGAGCATCCGCCACAATATTTATTTTGCCTTGCTTGTGTTTGATCACATAAGGAAATTGCTCAATGAATTCCACCCACTTAGCATGCCTCTTGTTAAGTTTGTTTTGGCTTTTCAAATATTTAAGAGATTCATGATCACTATGTATCACAAACTCTTTGGGAAAAAGATAGTGTTGCCAAGTAAACAAAGCCCTAACAAGTGCATATAATTCCTTATCATAGGTGGAATAGTTGAGATGACTTCCCTTCAATTTCTCACTAAAATAGGCTATGGGGTGGCCCTCTTGAAGGAGAACAGCCCCAATACCTATGCTTGAAGCATCACACTCAATCTCAAATGTCTTAGTGAAATTAGGAAGGGCCAAGATAGGAGCATTAGTCAATTTTTCTTTCAAAGTATCAAAAGCATTTTGTTGTGCTTCTCCCCAATGAAAGACCACATCCTTTTTCACTATGTCATTGAGTGGTGCGGCAATGGTACCAAAGTTTGGGACAAATCTTCTATAGAAAGAAGCAAGCCCATGAAAACTTCGGACCTCATTCAAAGATTTCGGTGTAGGCCAATTTTGAATGGCCACCACCTTTGTTTTGTCCACATGGACCCCTTTACAACTCACAACAAACCCTAGGAATTCTATATGATCAAGAGCAAACATACATTTAGCAAGGTTAGCATACAAATGTTCCTTCCTAAGGGTTTCCAAAACTTGCCTAACATGCAACCTATGGTCATTCAAAGATAAGCTATAAATGAGAATGTCATCAAAGTAAACCACAACAAACTTACCAATGAAAGGTCTAAGAACATGATGCATGAGGCGCATGAAAGTACTTGGTGCATTAGTTAAACCAAAAGGCATAACTAACCACTCATATAAACCAAAGTTGGTCTTAAAAGCCGTCTTCCATTCATCACCCGGTTTGATACGGATTTGATTGTAGCCGCTTTTAAGATCAATCTTTGAAAAGATTTTAGAACCATGTAATTCATCCAACAAATCATCTAGTCTAGGTATGGGATGCCTATACTTAATGGTTATGTTATTTATGGCCCTACAATCCGAACACATTCGCCATGTGCCATCCTTTTTTGGCTCTAAGATGATAGGCATAGCACAAGGACTCATGCTATCTTGCACCCACCATTTCTCAATCAAAGCCTCAACTTGTTGGCGAATTTCCTTGGTTTCACTTGGATTGGTCCTATATGCTGGACGATTTGGTAAAGAAGAGCCCGGTATCAAATCAATTTGGTGCTCAATCCCTCTCAAAGGTGGAAGTCCATTTGGAAGATCTTGAAACACATCTTGGAACTCTTCTACCAAATTTTCCAAGCAATGAGAACTATCAACAAGTGATTCTACTCTAAGAGTTCTAGGGATGGCTAAAAAAAGAGGATGATGAGCCACTATTTCCCTTTCAATTTCACGCCTAGACACAAGGAGTGTAGGCTTAGAACTCTTATCTTTTTTATATTTTTCACTCTCCCTCTTTTTCTTCATGATAACTTGGTCCTCATGGACTTCTCTTGGAGAGAGAGATTTTAAAGTAACCTTGTGACCATGGAATTCAAAAGATAGTTTGTTGGTAAAGCCATCATGTAAAACTTTTCTATCAAATTGCCAAGGCCTTCCCAAAAGAACATGAGTGGCTTCCATGGGCACAACATCACATAATACCTCATCTTTGTATTTTCCAATGGAGAAATGGATGAGGACTTGTTTATTAACAATTATTTCTCCTACTTCACTAAGCCATTGTAATTTGTAGGGCTTTGTATGAGAGATAGTAGGCAATCCAAGCTTATCTACTACTCTTGTACTAGCCACATTTGCACAACTACCCCCATCCACTATCAAGGAACAAATGTTGTTTTGAATAAGACATCTTGTATGGAAAATATTTTCCCTTTGACTTTCATCAAAAGGTTGTGAAACTTGTCCAAGAAGTCTTCTCACAACTAACAAGTCCCCTTCAAGTGGACATTCACTCTCTTCCTCACTAGATGCATGAGAATGCAATGAATGCTTAGGAGAATCCGAATCATGCTCACTAACTAAAATGCCCTCATGCATGTACATACTTCGTTTGGAAGGACAATTTGCAGCAATATGACCATAACCCATACATTTAAAGCATTTAGTATTAGATGTTCTAGTGGGAGACTTAGGTCTAGAAGTTGATGGCTTAGATTCCTTGGGTTTGAAAGAAGAATCTTTGGAAGGATGTTTAGAAAAAGAAGTTTTGTTTCTCCAAGACTTGGAGTAGTATCCATCATTGGAAGCATTTTTAAAAGAGTTTTTCTTAGCAAGTTGGGCTTCCACCTTCATTGCAAGATGAACTAAAGAGCCCAATGATGAATACTCTTGTAACTCAACAATGTCTTGAATATCCTTCCTAAGACCACTCACAAACCTAGCAACCATGGCTTCTTCACTTTCTTCTAATTCAATTTTAAGCACAAGCGTCTTAAGCTCCTTATAATATTCATCCACATTTAGCGTGCCTTGTTGAAACCGTTGGAGTCTCAACATGAGGTCTTTCCTAAAATGTGGGGGCTCAAACCTAGCGCGCATATGATCCTTTAAAGAGTTCCAAGAGTCCACGGGAGGACCCTTGTGATAGATAATGTCCTTTACAATTCCATGCCACCATTTCATGGCATAATCACTAAACTCTAGGGTGGCTAGCTTGAGCTTATGCTCATCTTGGATCTCATGGATCTCAAAAATTTGTTCACACTTAGCCTCCCAATCTAAATATACATTTGGATCACTAGAACCATTAAAACAATGTAACTTGACCAAAGGAAGCTTGGACTTTGCATCATGATAGAAGCCATTGCCGTAGTGAATTCTTTCCCCTTGGTGATGATGTCTTTGTCCATGGACTTGGGGTGGAGGTCTCCTTCTCCTATGCTCATCTTCACGGCCAACATCATTTGAAGAAGCTCTTGAAGATGGTCTATGAGAATGATGTCCATCATGGATAGAAGGAGATGGTCTAGCTTGTTGGACCTCCATCTTTTGCATTTTCTCCTCCAACCGTCTTGTACCGTCCTGGTGGTCGGAAGTGATGACGTGGCACCAAGCTACAGTGTAGGCGTGTTGACAAGGCGCCAAGTTGGCAGAAGAGGAGGAAGTCGGGGGGCTCGTGAAGTCGCCAGTTATTAAGTTGGCGTGTTCCGACCTCCAGCATATCAGAACCGGCGATCACCCAGTTGAAGATGAAGTCGCCAGATGTAAACTCAGGCGACCAAATGATTGGAGATCGCCAGAGATAAAGGTGGTGCAGATTATGAAGGCGGCCGGCGAGACCACAGGGAAGGTGTACAGAGGCACCCTAACTCGCCAGTTCCAGTAGAGATTGCACTCCCAAGTTAGCTATGCACTGGGCAGTACCATGCATAAGTAACTTAGCCAAAAAGAGAGTCAGAAGCAGCGCCCAAGTCAAAAAGGCTCCAGATGATGGCACGTGTACGACTGGATGCGAGCCACGTGTCCCAGGTCTGTAACTGCCAGGAGAGAGAAAGTGACCAGGTATATAAGAGTTCTCAACGAACTTTCTGAGGTACGCACGTTCAGATTACACTCTTTACGCTTGCGAGTTCTAGAGCTTACTGTGAGAGAGAACATTGCACGGTTCCTTGAGATTTCTTGAGTGTTCTTGCTCTTAGTATTTGGTGGTTCGGTCACTGACTTGGGCGTTGGAGTGCGATCGGCCGCAGCGGCGCCGCTCTGTTCTTTTGCAGGTTCTTGAGGTGGATCTCGAAGAAGGACGGAGGTTTGAAGCGGTGCACACGTCGATCCTTTGACGAGGCAGTTTCCAGCGTTCTGGTCAACAGGCAGGATCACGTCTAATTGTTCTTTGAGCTTCAAGTAATTCACCAAGAATTGAAGCTTTGGAAGGAGAATTCTGCTTGTAGGATGCATCACTTGAAAATCCAGCCATGTGTAATTAAAAACAGCAAACACACAAAACAGCAAACAAGTTAAAAAATTAGCAAAAACTGCCGAAGTGAAATGAGGCTGAAAAAAAAAAAGATCACTCTCAAAGAAATAATGTTCTTGCACCAATCTGATCTTGAGGCCTTGGAATCCTCAAATGAAATATGTCAAAGCAAGCACACCAATCTCAAGAGCAACCACCACAAAACCAATGAAACAATAAAGACAAACAAGAAAAGGTATAAGCAAGGAAAGGTAATTGCAAAAGGAATACTATATGTAAGACAAACTCAAAGAGTAAGAATGAAAGACAATCAAGAAAATAAAGAACTCAATGAGAAAAGTAGGCACACAAAAGAATACTTAAGGAAAAGCACTAGAGTAGATGAAGAAAACAAAAAATTAGCTACTGGAAATTTTTTTTTTAAAATGCAAACTGTGCTTGATATTCACTGATTTAACTGGAATGATGTAGAGCGAACTGGATTATGAAATTTAAACCACAGAAACTTCAAGATGTTAACTCAATAATGGCACTGGAATCAATTAAAAACAGTAAGCCAATTGAGAGAAATAAATTTTTCAAAATCGTTGCCAGATTACCGTATTTTTTTCGGCAGAATTGTACACTTTTTTTATTTTATTTATCATTTTTTGTGTACTTCGTATTTTTGAATGATTCTTTTTTCTATTATTTTCTAACAATTTGAATATCTCAAATCCAGAATTTCAGAATTTTCCAGTAAGTAAATCAATTGCAATAAGGAAAAAACAGTAAGCACTTTTTTCAGAAACAGAGGAATCCTAATAGGAATAAAAAACAGGATTATGAACTAGCAACGACATAATAAAAAATGATGTATTGGAACTTGTATAGTTCTAGAATACAAGTATGAACTCAATTCTAAAAAGAAAATGCACAAAGGATCAACATCAATTCAGAAAATTATATGACACCAAAGCAAGAAACAATCAAAGCAATAAAAGTACTACTAGAAGTAATGACAATTATGGAATAACATGACTAAGACAAAACTTGACATGATTACAAAATTAAAAGACACATCACAAATTTTAACAACAAGTGAAAGGAAGCTTAAGGTAAACTCTAGGAAGGATAATGCCATTCCAAAAGAGCAACCATACTCATAAGAATTATGAGTGCCATAAACCTTTTCACAAGCACTTGGTGTAAAAGAAAAACAGCAAGAATACTCAATTAAAATTCTAAAACAGAAACTTAAATTGCAAGAAATTAAAAGAGCTCTTGAAATAAAGTGCACACAACTCAACAATTAAAAAAGAAGAACCTAAGACTCATGATACCACATGATGTGATTCCACTAGCCACATAGAGAAAGGTTCTTGACCTTCTTAGGAATCACCTTGAGTTGGACAATATAGAGGCACTTTCCTTAGAGTTGGATCATTGTTCTAAGACAAGAACTCACCAAAAACTAGTACCAAATCCCAAACTCATTAGGATGCTCCAATTATAGCCAAATTGAACCGAACAAAAAGGCACAAAAACTAAACAAACTGAATTTGAAAGCTGGAAAGTAAATTGAACCGAACAAAAGCTGGAAAAAGAAGAGAATAAGATGTAGAACAACAAAGAACAAAAAGAACCGAAGCTACACACATTAAATCTGAAAATGCCGAACCAAAAAAAACAACAAGGAACAAGCTAAGACATGGAATTAACAAAGAAGGAAGGAAGGAGAGAAGAAATGCTCATGAAGATGGAAGGATGTTGGATGATCTCGCCACTAGAAGTGTGGAATGCTCCTAGATGAGAGTGATGCCGCCACTTGAGGACTCCAATGATCCATCAAGATAAGACTAGAGAAGAAGGCTCCAAAAGCTCTCCAAAGTTCACTCAAAATTTGAGTAGAGTTTTCTTAGATTAATTCCAATCTCAATTTTACAAGGAGGGCACCTCTATTTATAGCCTAAGGTGCGAAAAAGAAAGCTAAGAGAATTCAAAATTCCCTCCTAAAAACTATTCAAAACTGGCGCCTATTCCATGCATGAGGAAGGTGTGACTCCTTCCTTCACTTTGGCACCTCCTATTCTACTCCTACACCTATCTACTAGTACACCCCCCTAAAGCTCCTAGCTAAAGCCTAAAAGATGCTAAAACAAAAGAGGTTTCTAATGTTTCCCTCTAAGCACCTTCAACTAAAGAAATTACAAACAGAGAAAATAAATGTCCTCTAGCTCCCAAAGCTTTGAACATGCTTCTTGTAATCCTTTGAGGTGGACTTTGACCTCCATGGGCGTCTTCTATTTGTGCCTCCACCTCCTCTTGATCTTGTTGATTGGCTTCCATGTCCTCTTGAGCTTGATCTCCATCAAATGTTGATCTCCGTTAGCAATTCCCTCTCAAACCTGGAGAAGGGCAAGCGCGTCCCTATACGCTTAAAGACCACTTGATAGAAGTAGAAGAAGGGGACCCCGTTGTTGGCCCGCTCATCCCCGCACACGGGCTCCCCTAAGGCGCAAGGGAGCACTACGATGTCGTCATCATGCCTTTTTGCGAAGGCACGATGATCGTAGGTGCTTGGCTCTCCTACATGATCCCTCCAAGCTTTTGTAGAGACCAAGCTCGAGTGTTCGTCGAGCAGTTCGTCTGGAGCCCATGGGTAAAGGGCCCTATGGTTGACTCTAGTGGGTGGAGGGTTGGCCGTCATTTTGGTACGTGCCATTGACGAAGAAACAGAAGAATGAAGAAGAGAAAAGGGTTCAGCAAGTAAGGTCAGGTAAAAAAGGGGAGAGAAACCCTAAGAAAGCCCCTACCCACGCGAGAAGTTCAGGGAAGAAGGAACAGGGAAATGAAAAAGGGAATACGAGAGATGCAGAAACATAAACATACCCAGGCAGATACGAGATTAATGAAGTAATAGGCAAGAATACGCAGAGAAGAAAAATCATACCTTTGAGTGTTTTAGTTAGTAAAAGGCGAGAATGTGTAGAGAGGAAGCAGAAATCAGAGAGGAGACTTTGAGAAGATGAACAGTGCAAGGAAATACGAAGGGTGATGGAACAGTGCCTTGAGCGCGCAAATTCGAAGGTGATCTGGTCGGTCATCGGTAGTCGATGACGTCAGCAAAAGATAACCACGCGGACCACCCACAGGGCGACACGTGGATCAGGTGGCAGAGAAATCAGGGAGGAGATCACCCGGTATGGTGATCGGTGGCCAGTAATCGAGTGGCCACCGACAGATCAGTTCCAAGATAAACACCCGGGGGGAGAACGCGAGAAGCAATAAAGCACCGATCAGTCATCGGGTGCATGGTCATCGGGGTTTCGTGTTACATGCAGTTAAACTGGGACTGAGATTCCCAGTGAGAGCGTTACGCATGGACCTCGCGTGATCATATCTCAGAGAAAGAAGAGCTCCTCGCCGGTATAATCGTGCACGAGAGTGGCCTGAGGGAGTTAGTAAACCAGTCAGCGGTTGGTGACTCTCTCAACCCATTATGTGCATGGCATCGTGAAGGGGAAATCGTGTATGCAGAGAGCAATGCTTGGTGAGTGTGCCTAGTCCAGCCACACCTGGCGTTCTCCTGGGAATGAGCGATTCACCCTGATGGAAGAAACGCGCTAAGTTACTCCGCAAGGGAATAACTTAGGCGCACAAAGAGATGCGCTAGAGCCCTTCAGGTAGTGGTACGTGTACGGTTGGATGTGAGTTGCATGCCTCCACGTGTCACCATCTGGTAGCGGCGCAGCCAAGACAAAGGTACACTCCGCGTCGTGAAAGGTACACACAGAAAACACAGACACCCACATCTTTACTGATTGTGGTACGTTTTCGCAGAAAAGCATAACAGAATTCTGACGCACGCACAGAAGAGCATAAAGGAATTCTGTTAGGCACAGACACAGAGAGAATAAAAAGAGAATCAGAGAGAGATTCAATTACACATTGTTTTGTTGGTGATTTCTGTGATCTAAGTTGAGCGTCGGAGTGCAAACGGCCGCTAGAGTCGCCGTCTGTGTGTTTTGCAGGTTGCATTTGAAGTTCCCGGAGAAGGTTCCAAGAGCATTCTTGCAGATAGCATAGTTGCATAGGCGGGATAAGGAAGCCACAAGGCAATTCCTCCTCGCTTGAGTTGGCGACAGGATCATTTGGCGCCCACCGTGGGGCCCGTTTGAATCGTGGTCCCATCCACACCAAAGTTTGTAGAGTTTCTCAAAGTCTTTGCTGAGTTTTTCCTGAGAAAATGAGGAGAACAAGACAAACATCACCTGAGCCATCTGTTGAGGAAGGAGCTGTGACAATGGCCCAGGTCCTGGAGATGATGCGTGCGCTGCAGGACAATGTCGCAGCGTCGAGAGCTGAACAAGAGAAGATGCAGGCGGAGTTGGATGCATCGCAGAGTAGGAATGATGAGCTGAACCGCGTTAATGAGGAGTTGAGAAGGGCGTTACAGACGCCGAAGGAATGCGCAGTTGGATAAGGGATGTCGATGCCACCATCGCCTCCGAGAGCGTTCCCTATGCCGTTCTCCCCTGAAATCATGCAAACCATGGTACCTCCCAACCTAGTGGGAGTAAAGGCGTCGTTCACAAGGGTAGAAGATCCAGAAGCACATCTGACGGCGTTCCACACTCAGATGATGCTGTCTGGAGGCTCAGATGCCGTGTATTGCAAGATGTTCATGAGCACACTGAGTGGAATCGCCATGGAATGGTTTGTAAGTCTGCCAATGGCTCATATCACGTCCTTCCATCAATTTTCGAAGCTTTTCACTGAGCAGTACATCGTTAACAGAGCACCTTCAGTGGTGTCCTACGATCTGTTCGATGTACGCCAGTATCAAGGTGAGTCGCTGAAAGACTACCTCAACTGCTTCGGAGCCCAAGTGGTTAGATTGCCCAGCAAGGACGAGGATATACTGGTGCATGCGTTTAAGAAGGGAGTGCTTCCTGGTCCTTTCAGTGAGTCGCTCATCAGAAGCCATCCCAGCACCTTCGCGGAAATCCGGCGACGCGCAGTGGCGCACATAGTGGCAGAGACAGAGGTTTCTGAGAAAAGAGGAAGTGCTACACCGCTGAAGCCGCGTGGTGGACAGGGGAAGCAACAGCAGCACACGAGGGTGCATGAGGCAAAGGAGGGAAAGAAGGTGCAGGGGAAACCTCGTCCTTATGCACCCAGGAAGGACCAGGGCAGGGGGCGTGCAAGGGAGAACAATGCACCCCCAAGATACAATTTCATGGTAGGGTTGGCGGATCTGATCGCCCTTCCTGCCATAGCCGCGAGACTCCGAGTACCAGAGAAGACAGACAAGGTACTAGGGAGGAAAAAGAACGAGAGGTGTGAGTTTCACCAAGCCTTTGGTCACACACTTCACTCCTGTTTGGCGTTGGGGCACCAGCTGGCGGAGTTGGTAAAGTTTGGGTTCCTAGCAGATTACATGCGGGAGGCGCAGGGTGATCGCGCATCGGGGTCCCAGGCAGGAGAGCAGCAGCATGAAATCCCTGTGCATGAGGAGGTGCAGACGATTGTGGGGGGCTTCTCCGGTGGGGGATGCACCGCATCACAAAGAAGAAGGTATGCTCGATCGGTAATGGCCGTGGACTCGGTGGATGAGGGCCATTTCCCCGAGGTGGATATCACTTTCAAGAAAGCTGATCTACGGGACGTTGTACCGCACAACAACGATCCTGTGGTCATCTCCCTCATCACAGCAGGAAGGCGAGTGCACAGAGTGCTCGTAGACCAAGGGAGCTCGGCAGACGTCATGTTCTGGCCGACGTTCAACAAGTTGTAGTTGTCCCCCGATCAACTAAGGCCATATACCGGATGTCTCTATGGCTTTGCAGGGGATCAGGTAGAGGTGCGGGGGTACATTGAGCTGAGGACGACGTTCACCGATGGAACAACAGCCCGCACCGAAAAGATAAGGTACTTGGTGGTGAACGCCCCTTCTGCGTACAATATCTTGCTGGGAAGGCCAACACTCAATAGGTTGGGTGCAGTGCCATCGACGAGGCACATGAAGCTGAAGCTGTCGTCGATGCAGGGGACCGTAATAACCATCAAGTCAGATCAGGCTGAGGCTAGGCGCTGTTATGTGAACAGCCTCAGGCAGAAAAGGAGCGTATGCCATGTCACCTCAACACCACCACCAGGAGTGCTCGAAGAGCGATCGGTGGTTAGGGGAACGCGTGGCGATCAGGAGACGAAAGCTGCTACGCTGGGGGGCTCCCAGGTAGCTCAGGTGGAAGCAGAGGAGGAGGGCATGATCACTCCTTGCGAGTCAGGGATCGCGAGGGCGGTCATCGACAGCGAGAGAAGACCCCACCCAGTTGAGGGGTGCGTAGAAGTAGATATAAGGGGGAGAAAGTTCAAGTTGGGAGGATCGCTCGGCGAAGAAGAACGACGATTGATCGCCGGGGTGATCGAGAGGCACATGGGTGCGTTCGCATGGTCAGCATCTGACATGCCAGGAATCGACCCTGACTTCCTTTTCCATCGCCTGTCGATGGATCCTAAAGTCCGACCTGTGCGACAGAGGCGAAGGAAATTCAATGAAGAGAAGAGGAAAGTGATCCATGACGAAGCGCATAAGCTCCTTGCCGCAGGGCACATCAGGGAGATCCAGTACCCAGAGTGGCTAGCTAACGTGGTACTGGTTCAGAAGCCAAACGGCAAATGGAGGATGTGTGTGGACTTCACTGACCTCAACAAGGCATGCCCCAAAGATTCCTACCCTCTACCCAGTATAGACGCTCTGGTGGATAGCGCATCAGGGGGGAAGCTACTCAGTTTCTTGGATGCATTCTCAGGATACAACCAGATCAGAATGCACCCCAGGGATGAATGCAAGACAGCATTCATGACTGAACGGTCTTGCTACTGCTACAAGGTAATGCCGTTCGGGCTGAAGAATGCGAGGGCTACCTATCAACAACTTATGGATAGGGTGCTCTCGCCCATGCTTGGAAGAAACGTGCATGCATATGTAGATGACATGGTGGTCACATCCCGAGAGAAGGAGCATCATGTGGCCGATCTGGAGGAATTATTCACCACCATCGCCAGGTACAGGTTGAAGCTCAACCCTGAGAAATGTATTTTCGGCGTGGAGGCAGGGAAGTTCTTGGGATTCCTCCTGACAGAGCGTGGAATCGAAGCAAATCCAGAGAAGTGCGCAGCAATCGTGGCAATGAGGAGTCCAACGACGGTGAAGGAGGTACAACAACTCACCGGTCGGCTGGTAGCGTTATCCCAGTTTATGTCCGCTGGAGGGGAGAAAGGTCATCTGTATTTCCAGTGTCTTAAGCGCAGCAACAGATTCCTTTGGACACAGGAGTGCGAGGAGGCCTTCATCAAGTTGAAGGAGTACCTGGCAAGCCCACCGGTCTTGCATAAACCACAGGTGGGCACCCCTCTTCGTCTATACTTTGTTGTGACAGAGAGAGCAGTCAGTTTAGTCTTGGTGCAAGAGCAAGATCAGGTCCAGAGGCTTGTGTACTTTGTGAGTAAGGTACCCTGAAACAAGGTACCAAGCCCTCGAGAAGGCTGCCCTGACGGTGGTATTTTCAGCAAGAAGACTCAGACATTATTTCTACAGCTTCACAGTAGTGGTCATGACAGATCTGCCCATCCAAAAGGTGCTAAAAAAACCAGATGTAGCGGGAAGGATGGTCAAGTGGGCGGTGGAATTGTCTGAGTTCGACATTCAGTACGAGCCCCGAGGACCGATAAAGGGGCAGGTGTTCGCCGACTTTGTGGTCGAGCTGTCGTCGGTCGCGACACCTTCGGAAGGGCTAGACTTCCGATGGGTATTATCGGTGGATGGCTCTTCCAATCAGCAGGGAAGCGGCGCTGAGGTCATTTTGGAAGGCCCGAACGGAGTGCTGATCGAGCAGTCCCTCCGTTTTGCCTTCAAGGCTAGCAACAATCAGGCGGAGTATGAAGCCCTGATCGCAAGAATGTTGCTAGCAAGAGAAATGGGAGCAAGAAGTCTGGTTGCTAAGAGTGACTCTTTGCTAGTCACCGGGCAAGTTACAGGGGAGTTCCAGGCGAAAGATCCCCAGATGGCAGCTTACCTAGAGTACGTACAGCTCCTGAAGACGTCCTTCACCGAGTTTGAACTGGTTCATGTGCCGAGAGAGCAAAATGCCAGAGCAGACCTTCTTGCCAAGCTGGCCAGCTCAGGCAAGGGGGGAAAGCAGAGGACCGTCATTCAGGAGACCTTGAAGGTACTGCGAGCGTTCGTGTCGGACAACCAGGTACTTCAAGTGTACAAATCGATGGAGCGTCTGGCGATCGGTCATCGTTCACTGACTCAAGAGACGTTGAAAGCGCCAAGGGTTAGAGCGCGACCGACAAAGACCGATGAGGTGATGGAAGTCTGCACTATTAGGGAGCCCGACACGTGGATAACACCGTACCAGTTGTATTTAGAAGATGGTGTACTCCCACTGGACCCGGCCTAGGCAAAAAGAATAAAGCGGAGCTCGAGTAAGTTTACTTTGATTGATGGAAACCTGTTTAGATTTGGGTTTTCTCATCCTGTGCAGATCTGCGTGTATGGCGAGCAATGCACTAGGCTTATGTCAGAGCTACACGAGGGGGTGTGCGGAAGTCATGTGGGCGGTCGCGCTTTGGCAAGTAGGATCCTCCGCGCAGGGTACTACTGGCCAACGCTGAAGGAAGACTGCGTGAGGTATGCTCAACGTTGCAAACAGTGTCAACTTCACGCAGATTGGCATAAGGCACCCCCCGAGGAGTTGAAGTCCATCCATAGCCCATGGCCATTTCACACATGGGGAATCGACATCCTGGGACCTTTTCCCCTGGCGATAAGGCAGATGAAGTTCCTCATCGTGGCCATCGAGTATTTCACCAAGTGGGTGGAGGCAGAACCAGTCGCGCACATCACCGCACAGAAAGTCGAACACTTTGTCTGGAAGAACATCGTCTGTCGTTTTGGAGTACCCAAGAGGCTGGTCTCCGACAATGGTACCCAGTTCACAAGTCATCAGCCAAGGAAGATGTGCGAGGAGTTAAAGATACAACAGGTTTTCGCCTCGGTGGAACACCGACAAACCAATGGGCAGGTGGAGTCAGCCAACCGAGTACTGCTCAGGGGGCTGAAACGAAGACTAGAGAAAGCTAAAGGAAAATGGGCAGAGGAGGTCCCCAGAATCGTATGGTCCTACCATACCACTCCACAGTCCAGCACCCATGAGACACCCTTTAGCCTTGTCTACGGGGCGGATGCCATGATTCCCGTGGAGATACAGGAGAGCTCCCCCAGGTTTTTGAATTTCATTGCCGAAGAATCCAATGAAGAGCGAAAGGTGAATCTCGACCTACTGGACGAAGTGCGAGAATAAGCCAGAGTTAGTGCTGAAGCCATCAAGAGAAGAGTAGAACGGAGGCACAACTCCAAGGTGAGGCTCAGGCGCTTCCAGGAAGGTGATCTGGTGATGAGAAAGGCGCATCAGAATGAGATGGAAAACAAGCTGTCTCCAAAGTGGACAGGCCCATACAGGGTGGTTGAGGCATTGGAGAATGGAGCTTATCGGCTGGAGACTCTGGAAGGAGGAGCAATCCCCAGGACGTGGAACGCCACCCACTTGAAATTTTATTTCAGTTAAGTTGTAAAGTAGTTGCGTTCTCGCGCTAAAGACACACTCAGTGTATATACTGAAAACAGTTGAACAGATAAGGGGGCACTCTTTTCCCTAAGGAGGGTTTTTAACGAGGCCAACCAATGAAAAGATTATCAGCATATCAAGTGTGCGAAAGTTTTCAAGTTAAAATCCTCCTCGCCCCAGGCGCGAGTGCAGGTGATCGGTTAGGCCTTATTCGCCCTAGGTGGGAATATGGGCGCTAATCTATGTCCTCCTCACCCCAGGTGTGAGTGCAGGCGACTAGGGTTCGAAAGGCCAGGGGTGCTAGTAAGACCAAGAGAGGGAGAGGAAGGATTTTGACAAACGTCCTTACCCACTTGGCATATACCAATATTGGCCCAGTAAAGCCCTTAGTTTAAACCCTTCTCACCCCAGGAGTGAGGAAGGGAATGAACGACCCGATCCGCTCAAGGTTGATGACCTTGGGGAAGATAAGAGGGGTTATCGAGAAACACTCTTCTTCCCCTAAACAAGGCATCACTTCTGACGATCGATGTCAAAGTCCTCTATGCACTTAGCGCTAGAGCGACAAAGAAGCAAGGTGAAGACCGAAGAACGATGACTGATGAGTTGTCGGTGGATGCTAGTGCGTAGCGCCTTGCCGGAAGAAGCTTTTCCAAACAAGTTCTTACACAACAAGTCGAAGCAGTCAGACTATGCCTAGTCAGTCGTCTAGCACGAAGCTATGCATAAGAACTGATAAAGACAAAGCTAAGGGAGTAGTTAGTCGTGATCAAGGTAGAGGCCAAGATCAAAGAGCACAAATCGTGCTAAACCTAAGCTAGCTAACAGTTAGTCGTGTGCAAAAAGAATGATGAAGCTTAAGAAGGTACGAGAGAAGAAGCATATAGCTGAAACGAGTATGTATTCACACCAAGGTTTATATACAAGTTTCAAATACACAGAAATATGAAATTACAAGAGGAAAACTTAAGAAGGAGGAATGAGCTTTCCATCTACCACTTCGTGGTAAATGCTGAACTGTGACTGGTCCACGTCAGGAAGAACGCAACGAATCTGCTCGAATGCCAACTCGAACCCATCAGCAAGGGCGTCAGCACCCACGTTCATAAGTTCGGCATTGTCAGCTTCGAGCTTTTGCTTTGAACTCTCCAAGGCGTTCTTCTCAATGGTGAGGGAAGCAATGGAAGAGACAGCTTCTCCCAGTTTGCCCTCTGCTTCGGCAAGCTCAACCTTCATCGCAGAAAGCTCGTCCACTGCCTTCTCAAGTTTCCTCCCCCTTCAGTGGCCTCCTCCTTGGTGGACTTGAGATCCTCCGTTAGTTGTGAGCTCAGTTGGCGTAGGGAGGAAGTCTCAGCCTCCAAGTTGATCACCTTGCTCCTCAGCTCCACCACTTCGTTGTCTAGAGCGTTGACAGCTTGCCCCATCAAGATCTCAGTCTTGATGGTCTCTTGGACCTGAGATAGGTACTCTTTCCTGGACTTTTCCACCATGTCCCTCATCAGATCTACGGACCCTTGGGCAGCCTCAAAGTCACTTTGCAGTGACTCCTTGTCGTGCTCAAGCTCCTTGATCCTCTTCTCCAGGACTAGTTGCTTGCGGTGTTGGGTGGAAAACTTTAGGGAAAGCACTATCTGCTTGGCCAAGTGCATATCACCTCCTGCCCACTCCACTCGAGAAGCTCACGACTGCGTATGAAGTGTCAAACCAGGGCAATGACCCGACTGAAATTCTCATTGCTGGCGCCAGAGCTGCTTGGCTGCGAGCTGGCCTCACCACCTTCAGCAACAGCAGCAGAGGTTGGCGGTGGTGGTGATGCTGGAAGTCTTGAGAGACCCCCTGAATGGGCAAAATCACCCCCAGCAGGTGGAGTGAGTTGACCAATAGCTTGGCCCGCTGGGGGTGGAGGTGGAAGTGATACTGGAGATAGAGGTTGAGTCGTCGGAGATGGTAGGCGCTGAGGGGAGGGAGAGACAGTTGGTGTTGAGGCAGGGGGTGAACCCTCCTCGATCTCTACCACTTCAATTTCCTCAGGCCTAAGAGAAGAAGCCCCCCCAACCTCTTGATTTTTCCTCTTGCGATGTATGAGGGGAGAGCCAGAACTCTCCTCCTCAGTTGAGGGGGTAGGCTCAGCAGCGACCGCCACAGTGGTGGGAAAGGCCTTTACTAGCCTTCTTCTTTTCCTCTCTGGCTCGGGGCCTTCAGCTGGCGCGACCGAGAGAGGGGAGGCTGCGATGGGCTCGGTGGTGGAGGAGGAAGAACCAGTCCCCTTGGCTCCCCTGGTCCGGGCAAGCTCCAGCAAGGCCCTCCTCCTATCTTTCCCTGAAGTCATATCTACATTAAGGGTAAAAAGAAGAGTTAGATGGCATAGTTATGCAAGTGGATAAAATGTTATGCAAGTATGCATGAGAGTGTGCAAGTGTTCTAAAGGGTGCAAGAAGAAGAGCCTACCTATGTACTTCTTCAGAGACACCACATCAAACTCGTGTTTGATGAGAAGAGCCGAGTTATACTTTGCCCCTAGGAGCAACCTACACAGCTCGCGCTCGTAGGGGGCCATGGCTTCAAGACCCCGGGGTTTCTTGAACTCGACTCCAGGAACCCAGTAAAGGGGAAACCCCTCGAGCAGCGTTGGACTTTGCTGAGTAGCAGAGATCATGTAGAACCTGCCTTTCCAATCTTTAAACGATTGCTGGTACAGGCCCAAGAACACTCGTCCAGCAACTCCATTCAGGCTGACCCAAGACCTATCCCCAGGGTTCTTCGCCTCGAAGAAATGCAGGAAGACGTCTACTGAGGCGTTATGCCCAAAGTAGTTGCAGAGGATCTCGAATGACCGTATGAAAGCCCAGGCATTCGGGTGAAGTTGGCAAGGGGCTACGTTCAGCTCCATCATCAATTCCTTCTCAAAGAAGGTGAAAGGCAAGCGCAGCTTCAACCTTTTGAAGATGGTGGAGTATATGAAGGTTAAGGGCAACCCATTGGTAGCCCTGTCGTCCACACAGATTGGCATCCCTCGAGGGGGAATGCGTATACGAACGTTGAAGTCGTTCTCCCTGTCGATGGCGCAGGAAGGCTCATCAGGGTCGTTGCTCAGAAGGGTCTTGAGATGGTTTTTAGGTATTTGAGTGCAGGTTTCGGCCAACAATGTCAGGGAAGCCCAGTCGTAGACCCTGGCGTAGTCCTGATAGGGAGCTGCATCAGGAGGAGGTGACGCTGGTGCACTCGCTGAAGGCTGTGCACCATAGGAGGAGGCAACGAGGCGAGCAGTTTGCTTCAAACGAGCCATTGCGAGGTAACTGCAATGGAGGAAAGCAAAGGTCAGATGAATGGAAGAAGAGGGAATGATGAATGGTTCGGTGAAAAACAGAGGAAGGGAAGAAGAAAGAAGGTCCAGGCGAAGAAGAGGAAGAGGGAGAAGTAGAAAGTGAAGTGAGAAACGCAAAAACCCTAGCGCGGGTTGAGAAGAAGAAAAACAGACAAGATGAATACATGGTAGAGAAAGAGATGAATGCAATCAGTGAAAAGAACCTAAATGGACCAAGGAAGAAGAAAAGTCATACCTTTAGATGATCGCAGAAGGTCTTGAGGTAGAAAGCTCGAAGAAAGTTGGGCGCGCAGAGAGGAGATTTGAAGCGTCTGAGAATTGGAGTGTTGAAGAAGATGATGAAACAGTGAAAGCGCGTGTCTATTTGAATAAGGGAAGCGTTAGCGACACTCCACGCTGGCCGTTGTGCGCCCACGTGTCGCGAGATTAAGGGGGGAAGTCATAATATCAAAGGGCAACACGTGAGGTGGCACGTGATATGGCCCCACTTGCCACGTGGACCGAGAGCGCGACCACTTAGTCTCTTCGCTGAGAACGAGTTCACAACTCGAGACTAGGGGGCTTGTGATCTGGTCGGTCATCGGTAGTCGATGACATCAGCAAAAGATAACCACGCGGACCACCCGCAGGGCGACACGTGGATCAGGTGGCAGAGAAATCAGGGAGGAGATCACCCGGTATGGTGATCGGTGGTCAGTAATCGAGTGGCCACCGACAGATCAGTTCCAAGATAAACACCCGGGGGGAGAACGCGAGAAGCAATAGAGCACCGATCAGTCATCGGGTGCATGGTCATCGGGGTTTCGTGTTACACGCAGTTAAACTGAGACTGAGATTCCCAGCGAGAGCGTTACGCATGGACCTCGCATGATCATATCTCAGAGAAAGAAGAGCTCCTCGCTGGTATAATCGTGCACGAGAGTGGCCTGAGGGAGTTAGTAAACCAGTCAGCGGTTGGTGACTCTCTCAACCCATTATGTGCATGGCATCGTGAAGGGAAAATCGTGTATGCAGAGAGCAATGCTTGGTGAGTGTGCCTAGTCCAGCCACACCTGGCATTCTCCTGGGAATGAGCGATTCACCCTGATGGAAGAAACGCGCTAAGTTACTCCGCAAGGGAATAACTTAGGCGCACAAAGAGATGCGCTAGAGCCCTTCAGGTAGTGGTACGTGTACGGTTGGATGTGAGTTGCATGCCTCCACGTGTCACCATCTGGCAGCGGCGCGACCAAGACAAAGGTACACTCCGCGTCGTGAAAGGTACACACAGAAAACACAGACACCCACATCTTTACTGATTGTGGTACGTTTTCGCAAAAAAGCATAACAGAATTCTGACGCACGCACAGAAGAGCATAAAGGAATTCTGTTAGGCACAGACACAGAGAGAATAAAAAGAGAATCAGAGAGAGATTCAATTACACATTGTTTTGTTGGTGATTTCTGTGACCTAACTTCAGCGTCGGAGTGCAAACGGCCGCTAGAGGCGCCGTCTGTGTGTTTTGCAGGTTGCATTTGAAGTTCCCGGAGAAGGTTCCAAGAGCATTATTGCAGATAGCACAGTTGCATAGGCGGGATAAGGAAGCCACAAGGCAATTCCTCCTCGCTTGAGTTGGCGACAGGATCAGAAGGGATATAACGTTAACTTGGAAGCACAAAACGATGCTCGCCCTCAGCCGTTGGATCGTGCCACGTGTCGGAGGATTAAAGCGCAACTTAAGCTGACACATCTTCAGCGCAGAAAACATCGCGTCAGACTCTCAGAGAGTATCAAGTCAACTGCTCAAAGGGAATGTCACGTCAGTAAGAGTGCCACGTGGATGATGGGGCGAGGCCTTAGTCTTTTTGCTGAAACAAGTGCCAACTCAAGACTGAGGGGCATGTGTACCGTCCCGTCCCCAGGCGTTGACCAAAGGTCAAAGTCAACACATGGTGGGACCCCTCAAGGGACCCAAGAAAGAAAGTCAACAGATTGACCGCTTGAGGCATCGCCAATAGGAGGCGTTGCCTCGCTGAGGCGTCGCCAAGTTAAGGCGTCGCCAAGCAAAGACGTCGACGGGTTAAGGCGTCGCCAAGATAAAGCATCGCCAAGCTAAGACATCGTAAGGGGGCCTCGGGCCTCGACAGTTCAGGACAGTAACAAAGAGAAGAGAAAGGTGGCTTCAAGGCCATGAGTTCTAGTACCAGTAGGGGGTAACCTGACTCGTGAAGTACCCACGCCACCGCTGGGAGACCCTGGGACAGATACGACCCATGAGAGGGCCACGCCCAGGGAGAACCACGTGCATGGTACGAGAGAAAGGTAGATACTCTCCCAAGGTGAGTGACTAGAAGCAAGGGGTCATGACTTGATCGTCGGAGTGCAAACGGCCGCGAGGGCGGCCCTTTGTTCACTTCTTTTCAGGTACTCATAGACGGAGCGTAACGAAGGTGCCCTAGCTCGTGAGGACAAGCCACGCATAAAGACAATCCTGGTCAACCGGCGGGAACAATACATGCTAAAGTCTATTTGTGAAGACAAATAGGGGGAGAATTAATTGGTTCTTGTATATCTTTATCTAATATTGTATAATCTGTTAAAATCTCTTATATGAAAATGTTTTTTGCTGCTGCTGATAGAAACAACCTATTATTTATGCTTAGAATATGTAAAAATATAACTTGCTGCTGTAAGAAGCATTGGGTAGTATAAATGTTATTTTGCAGGTACTGCTTCAGATTTAATCAGAACAAACACAAGCACCAGGGATTTGTCTTCATCAAATAGGGGGAGATTGTTGAACCAAGTGATGTTTAAGCTTTGAAGAATCCAAATCATTTGAAGGATGTTGAAGTCTCTGCTGTGCTTGATGTTGCTGTGCTGGTTTAGCTTAGTTCTGGGGTAGTTTAAATGTTGTAATCCACCCTTTGATTAAATCTAAAGCATAACCATCTCAATCTTTGTGAAAGTAAGATGTTTTCAAACTAAGTTAAAACAACCGATTGTTTTGTCGAAACAGCCGATTGTTTATACTTAGGTGTTTTAAGAAAAAGATTGAAAACTGTTTTTAAAATGGTTGAACTGTTAAGTACCAAAACAATCGATTGATTGGAGGAAACAACCGATTGTTTGTTTTGGGACCATAACAGAAAAATTGTTTTCTCTTTGACTAAGCTTTAAATGTTTTAACTGCTTACACTCCAGTCATTAAATGCTTTGACCAATCTTTTAATGCAATTTAAGAGTTTGTTAAGATTTGTACCGTCCTGGTGGTCGGAAGTGATGACGTGGCACCAAGCTACAGTGTAGGCGTGTTGACAAGGCGCCAGGTTGGCAGAAGAGGAGGAAGTCGGGGGGCTCGTGAAGTCGCCAGTTATTAAGTTGGCGTGTTCCGACCTCCAGCATATCAGAACCGGCGATCACCCAGTTGAAGATGAAGTCGCCAGATGTAAACTCAGGCGACCAAATGATTGGAGATCGCCAGAGCAAGCACATCGCCAGAGATAAAGGTGGTGCAGATTATGAAGGCGGCCGGCGAGACCACAGGGAAGGTGTACAGAGGCACCCTAACTCGCCAGTTCCAGTAGAGATTGCACTCCCAAGTTAGCTATGCACTGGGCAGTACCATGCATAAGTAACTTAGCCAAAAAGAGAGTCAGAAGCAGCGCCCAAGTCAAAAAGGCTCCAGATGATGGCACGTGTACGACTGGATGCGAGCCACGTGTCCCAGGTCTGTAACTGCCAGGAGAGAGAAAGTGACCAGGTATATAAGAGTTCTCAACGAACTTTCTGAGGTACGCACGTTCAGATTACACTCTTTACGCTTGCGAGTTCTAGAGCTTACTGTTAGAGAGAACATTGCACGGTTCCTTGAGATTTCTTGAGTGTTCTTGCTCTTAGTATTTGGTGGTTCGGTCACTGACTTGGGTGTTGGAGTGCGATCGGCCGCAGCGGCGCCGCTCTGTTCTTTTGCAGGTTCTTGAGGTGGATCTCGAAGAAGGACGGAGGTTTGAAGCGGTGCACACGTCGATCCTTTGACGAGGCAGTTTCCAGCGTTCTGGTCAACAGGCAGGATCATCAGGCGCCCACCGTGGGGCCGTGTAAAACTTGCTCCCATCCACAGCTTGAGTTCTTGGAGGTTTCCGAAGTTTTCTGCGTGGTTGTGTGCTGGTGCAACCATCGTTCGCTGTTCGCTTGAGATTTGTTCAGTGAATTCGCGTTTTATACCGCTCGTTTGGGTTTTTGATCGGTGAAGTGAGGTTTTCCTGCTGTTTACGCGTGATTTGTTCGGTGGAGTTGAGTTCTTTCGCTCGTTTGGTTATCCGCGGGAACAACGGTGGTTTCTGGTGGAGTTGCAGGTTTGTTTGAAGGTTTGTGGTGTTCTTGCGGAGTTTCGCGCAGTTTTCCCGATTGATCGTTGAATCGATCGCAGCTGAAGTAAGTGTTGTTCGCTGCATTCCGTGATTCGCCAAGTTTCATGAGAAAAATGAGAAGCAATCGGTCAAGTCCGGTTGCGCCCGTCGCTGCTAAAGGCGCTGCCGCCATGACCATGGCGCAGATGGCAGAGATGATGCGTTCGTTGCAGGCAACTGTGGAAGCCTCGCACATGGAACAAGGAGCTTAGCAAGGTAACTGAGGAGCTGCGTCAGGCTCTTCAGGAGCAGCAAGGGCGTTCTGTTGCTGAAGAGGTCGCGCCATCGTCGCCACCTCGTGTTTTTCCTATGCCTTTCGATCAGGCGATTACGGACACGCCTATTCCCACGAGTGTGGTTCCTGTTAAGGCTGTTTTCACCGGCGTGGAGGATCCTGAGGCTCACCTCACCACGTTCCATACGCAGATGATGCTATCAGGGGGATCAGACGCCGTGTATTGCAAGATGTTTGTGAGCACGCTCCAGGGAACGGCGTTGGAATGGTTTGTGAGCCTGCCTAACGGTCACATAACCAGTTTCCAACAGTTCTCGAAGATTTTCGTCGAGCAGTACATTGTGAATAAGGCACCGCCCAGGGTGTCTTATGATTTGTTTGATATAAGGCAGTATCAGGGAGAGTCCCTCAGAGACTACCTGAATCGCTTTGGGGCGCAGATGGTCAGATCGCCGGCCAAAGATGAAGAAATGCTGGTCTATGCATTCAAGAAGGGCGTGTTGCCGGGACCATTCTGCGAGGCGTTGATCAGGGCACACCTCGCCACGTTTGCTGAGGTTAGGCGACTTGCGGTGGCCCACATCGCCGACGAGAGCGAAGTCGCCGAGAAGAGAGGAAGCGTGGCTCCCGCTAGGCCACGCGCCCAGACCAGGATCCAGCCACAGAGGGTGCTGGAGACAGCGGCGGCCAGGAGGGATCAGAGGACTCGCCATCCTTATGATCCAAGGAAGAACAAGGGTAGGGGCCAAGGACGCCAGCAACCAGCACGCCGGGAATACAATCGCCCGCCTAAGCACAAGTTTGTCATGGGATTGGCGGATCTGATCGCCATTCCCAACATATCCGCTAGGTTGAAGGCGCCAGAAAAGGTGGGCGACAAGGTGCTGAGACCAAAGCCAGACGCCTGGTGTGAGTTTCACCAGGGCTTTGGCCATACAGTGGACTCGTGCTTAGCATTAGGATACCAGCTCGACGGTCTGGTTAAGAGCGGGTTCCTAAACGACTATCTGTTGGATAGGAGGACGGGGGGCGCGTCGAGCTCCCAACCCGCAGGTGCTGAGGCTGAGCAGCACGAGATGCCTACGCACGGAGAAATCCACACCATTGCAGGGGGTTTCTCAGGAGGTGGATGCACCGCATCACAAAGGAAGAAGTACGCAAGGTCTGTGATGACGGTGGATATGTTTGAAGACCACTCGCCAGAAGTGGATATTACGTTCACCAAGCAAGATCTCCGGGATGTTGTGCCTCATGACAACGATCCCATAGTAATTTCGTTGATAACAGCAGGAAGAAAGGTCCACAGGGTGCTGGTGGACCAAGGAAGCTCGGCAGATGTGATGTTCTGGCCGACTTTCACGCAGTTGGAGCTGCCCCTTTACCAGCTGAGGCCCTATGGAGGGTGTTTGTATGGGTTCGCTGGTGACCAAGTTGAGGTCAGGGGGTACATAGAGTTGAGGACAACGTTTACAGATGTGGCGGGTTCAAGGACGGAGAAAATCAAATACCTCGTTGTAAACGCTCCTTCAGCATACAACATCCTGTTGGGAAGACCCACGCTCAACAGGATAGGTGCCATACCCTCGACCCGGCACATGAAGGTGAAGTTGCCGTCCATGGAGGGGGTGGTTATCACCATCAAGTCCGATCAGAAGGAAGCAAAGAAGTGCTATGAGAATAGCCTGAAAAACAAAAGATCGGTGAGTTACGTAACAACCACCCTGCCTCCTGGTGTGAAGCCCAGATCGACGGTGACAGAAGAGGTCGCCGGAAGGGACGTGGAGATGGTAGACGCTGAGCTGGGGGAGGGAAATGTTGGTCTGGAGGAGGAAGAGGCAAGGAATCGCCTTGAGGAAGCGAGAGAGCTGGGAATCGCCAGGGCGGTGATCGCCAGAGAAACCAGACCAAAACCCGTCGAGCAGTGGCTCGAGAGAGAAATCGGGGGAAAGATCTTCAAGCTGGGAAGATCCCTGGAGGTTGGGCTCCAGGACCAGATCGCCGAGGTGATTGAGCGGCATCTGGACGCGTTTGCATGGTCCGCTTCGGACATGCTCGGGATCGATTCTGACTTCCTGTGCCATCATCTGGCGATGGACAACTTGGTGAGACCAGTGCGACAAAGAAGAAGAAAGTTCAACGAGGAGAGGAGGTAGGCGATCAGGGACGAAACACAGAAACTCCTCGCTGCAGGCCACATCAGGGAAGTCCAGTACCCTGAATGGCTGGCAAATGTCGTGCTGGTGAAGAAGAGTAACGGGAAATGGCGCATGTGCGTCGATTTCACCGACCTGAACAAAGCTTGCCCAAAGGATTCGTATCCTTTACCAAGCATAGACGCCCTGGTAGATAGTGCTGCAGGGTGTAAGTTGCTGAGCTTCCTGGATGCCTTCTCGGGGTATAATCAGATCAAGATGCATCCCATGGATGAAGAAAAGACAGCCTTCATGACGGAGAGATCGTGCTATTGCTATAAGGTGATGCCGTTTGGGCTGAAGAACGCGGGGGCCACGTACCAGAGGCTGATGGATCGAGTACTTGCACCAATGCTGGGAAGGAACCTGCAAGCGTACGTCGATGACATGGTCGTGACCTCGCCGGAAAGGAGCAAGCACGTTGCAGACTTGGAAGAATTGTTCACGACGATCGCCAAGTTCAGGTTAAAGCTTAATCCAGAGAAATGCATTTTCGGCGTGGAGGCTGGAAAGTTTTTGGGTTTCCTCTTGACTGAAAGAGGCATAGAGGCCAACCCTGATAAGTGTGCCGCCATCTTGGCGATGAGGAGCCCAGCTACGGTGAAAGAAGTCCAGCAGCTAACAGGTCGGATGGCAACCCTGTCTCGCTTCGTGTCAGCTAGCGGAGAAAAGGGCCATCCCTATTTTCAGTGCCTGAGGCGCAATAATAAGTTTGTTTGGACGAAGGAGTGCGAGGAAGCCTTCGTCAAGCTGAAGGAGTATCTGGCGAGCCCGCCGGTTTTGTGCAAACCGCTGGTGGGAACCCCTCTCAGGTTGTATTTTGCTGTAACTGAGAGGGCGGTGAGTGCGGTGCTCGCCCAGGATCAAGATCAGGCTCAGAAGCCTATTTATTTTGTGAGTAAGGTGTTGCAGGGCCCCGAGACGAGATATCAAGCCCTGGAGAAGGCTGCGCTGGCTGTGGTATTTTCGGCGAGGAGGTTGCGCCACTATCTCCATAGCTTCACCATTCTGGTGATGACTGACCTGCCCATCCAGAAGGTCTTGAAGAAGCCTGACGTCGCAGGAAGGATGGTGAAGTGGGCAGTAGAATTGTCAGAGTTTGATATTAAGTATGAGCCCCGAGGCCCGATCAAGGGGCAAATCTTTGCGGATTTCGTGGTCGAGCTCTCGTCTGAGGCGACACGAGTTGAAGGGGACGATTTCCGTTGGGTACTCTCGGTGGATGGATCGTCGAACCAGCAGGGTAGCGGTGCTGGAGTCATTTTGGAAGGACCCAACGGCGTGCTGATCGAACAATCTTTGAGATTTGCTTTCAAAGCCAGTAACAATCAAGCAGAATATGAGGCGCTGATCGCCGGGATTTTGCTGGCCAAGGAGATGGGAGCCAGGGTGTTAATGGCTAAGAGTGACTCGCTGCTAGTCACAGGGCAAGTAACAGGTGAGTTCCAGGCTAAAGACCCACAAATGGCGGCTTACTTAGAGTATGTGCAGGAGTTGAAGAGTTCCTTTGCCTCCTTTGAAGTGGTGCATGTGCCCAGAGAGCAGAATGCCCGAGCTGACTTGCTAGCTAAGCTCGCCAGTTCAGGCAAGAGGGGTAGGCAGAGGACAGTAATTCAAGAAACTCTGAAGACGCCAAGAACATTTGTAGCAGATCACCTGGTCCTTCAGATAAGCAAGTCGACGGAGAAAGCAGCGAGAAGTCATAAGTCCCTGACGCAAGAAACATTGAGATCGCCGAGAATTAGAGCATGTCGAGGAGAGAAGGTGAACATGACGCAGGTCTGCGCTATCCATGAGCCAGACACCTGGATAACACAATACAAGCGGTGCCTTGCAGATGGCCTTCTCCACCTGGAACCGACAGAGGCTAGAAAGGTAAAGAAAAATTCTAGCAAGTACACGTTGATCAATGGCGATCTGTACAGGTTTGGGTTCACTCACCCACTCCTGGAGTGCGTACATGGCGAGAAGTGCACGAGAATCATGGCAGAGCTCCACGAAGGTATATGCGGAAGCCACGTCAGGGGTCGAGCTCTGGCCGCGAGGACTCTCCGTGCAGGGTACTACTGGCCATCGATGAGAGAAGATTGCAAGAAGTATGCCCAGTGTTGCAAACAGTGCCAACAGCACGCCGATTGGCACAAGGCGCCTCCCGAGGAGTTGAAGTCGATCTACAGCCCTTGGCCGTTTCATACTTTGGGAATCGACATCCTGGGACCTTTCCCGTTGGCGATCAGGCAGATGAAGTACTTGGTGGTAGCGATTGAGTATTTCACCAAGTGGATCGAAGCAGAGCCAGTGGCCCAGATCACCGCACACAAGGTCGAAGGTTTCGTGTGGAAGAATATTGTGTGCCGGTTTGGAGTGCCCAAGCGCCTGGTGTCGGACAATGGGACTCAGTTTGCAAGCCACTTGTTGAAGAAGCTGTGCGAAGGGGTGGGAATTCAACAAGTGTTTGCATCCGTCGAGCACCCTCAGACGAATGGCCAGGTGGAGTCAGCTAATCGGGTGTTGCTGAGGGGTTTGAAGAGAAGGCTTGAGAAAGCCAAAGGAAGCTGGGCTGAGGAGGTACCCCGTATAGTCTGGGCGTACCACACCACAGAGCAGTCAGGAACCCGTGAGACCCCTTTCAGCTTGGTCTATGGGTGTGATGCAATGATTCCAGTAGAAATCCAGGAGAGCTCGCCGAGATTCCAGAACTTTGTAGAGGAAGACTCGAATGAAGAGAGAAGGCTGAACCTGGATCTACTGGATGAGGTCAGGGAAGAGGCGAGATTGAAGGCTGAAGCAGTGAAGAGAAGGATCGAACGAAGATACAACTCGAAGGTGACGCCGAGACAGTTTACAGAAGGCGACCTGGTGATGAGAAAAGCCCACCAGTACGAGATGGAGAATAAACTGTCGCCCAAGTGGACAGGGCCGTTCAGAATAACCGAGGCGCTCGGGAACGGCGCCTACCGCTTAGAGACATTGGAAGGAGGGGCGATTCCTCGCACTTGGAACGCCACGCACTTGAAGTTGTATTACAGTTAAGAAGCCTTGTAAGTAAAGACAAACACGAAGTTATATTACAATGTCTCTGTTAAAACAGTTTGAAGGGGGCACTCTTTTTTCCCTAAGGAGGGTTTTTAATGAGGCCACCCAATAAAGAGAAGTTTTCGAAGTACAAGTTGTTTTAGATTGCGTGCCTGTTGTTTTCAGAAAGTTTTGAAGAAAGACCTTGTCACTTGTAAGTGGCTTAAGGCAAGTTAAAGATATATTGCACGCCTTCTAAAAAGTTTTAAGTCCTCATCGTCTTTCGGCGATCGGAGGCACCAGTTAAAGTTTTAAGTCCTCATCGTTTTTCAGCGATCGGAGGCACCAGTTAAAGTTTTAAGTCCTCATCGTCTTTCGGCGATCGGAGGCACCAGTTAAAGTTTTAAGTCCTCATCGTCTTTCGACGATTGGAGGCACAAGTTAAAGTTAAAGTCCTCATCGTCTTTCGGCGATCGGAGGCACCAGCTTAAAGACCTCAATGCCCTCGCGCGTCCTGAGGCGAGTTAAAGACCTCCTCGCCGCCGAGCGAGTGCAGGCGAGAAAGAGCGAAAAGTCCTCAGTGTTTCTGGGGGCGAGGAGATGTAACCCCTGGGGCAATGTAGAGGCACCAGTGAAAAGTCCTCAGTGTTTCTGGGGGCGAGAAGATGTAACCCCCGGGGCAATGTAGAGGCAAGTAAAAGACCTTCTCGCCTATGAGCGAGTTGAGGCAAGTAAAAGACCTTCTCGCCTATGAGCGAGTTCAGGCAAGATAAAATCCTTCTCGTCTCGAACGAGTTCAGGTACGGTGTTAAGGGCGGACGAAGTTTGGAAGGTGGCTAAGGTAGGTTCGAAGAGAACGCCTAGCCACCCAGCCTTTTGTTCTGAAGTTCAGGAAGGTAGAGAAGGATCCGAAAGGCGCCTTTACCCCCAGATAAAAGAGCAATGGCCAAGGCATGAAGCCAGAAAGAAGCTGATCGCCAAGAGTCCTTGACGACCAGGAAAAGTTCAAACAGTGGCGAGAAAGTTAAAGACCCGTTTTGATGAAGCAGATTGGGTGAAGCAGTGTTTAAGCCAGTAGCTGAGTTAAAGTTTGTTGCTTGAGGAATATTTCTACGATAAGGTTAATTGCCTTAAGATTACGAGTTGTTAAAGTGATTGTTGCTTAAAGATGAAGTGGTTCGAAGCAGTTAAGTCAAAGATCGTGCCTACAGTTTCGCTAAGTCATTTCTTTGAAGTAAAACATGCAAGGGAAGTTGAAGCAGTTGAAGAAGTCGCAAGAGAAAACACACAGACTTTTGTCATTAACGGTAAGTATCAGTTCAAAACATATGTACGAGAAGACATAAAGTTTGTTACAAGCTATACACAAAAGGAAAGTATGAAAGCAGTGGATGGAGTAAATTGATTAGTCTTCGACGGGAACCACCTTCCCATCCACCACCTCGTTGTTTAAGGAGACCATGCTGAGATCCAGATCGGGGAACAAGCATGCAAACTGTTCCCGTGCAGCAGCGAATCCAGCAGCCAGAATTTGGGCAGAACTCATATTAAGATCCTCAATCTGCTTCTGGAGTCCTTCAGTTTGTTCCTTCAGTCCCTTATTCTGCTGCTCCAGCTCCTCAACTTGCTTCTTGAGTTGTTCGTTGATTTCTTGAGCCTGGAGAAGGTCTTCAGCGACCTTCTTGGATTCTGCTTGCACCTTACCCAGTTCAGCTGCAAGCTCCCCTTTTTTCTTATTGGCTTCGTCGAGCTCAGCCATGGCGTCATCCCTCGCCTTCTCCACCTTGCCAAGGAAGATCTCCCGGTCGGCTGACCTTTGCTCCAGTTTCTTCACCTTGGCGGCGTCAGTTTTTATAAGAGCCTCCAGGTCAGCCACCTTGACGCGATAAGGCACAATCTTGCTCTCTAGTTCGATCTTTTCTTGAGCAAGTTGCTGCACCTTATGGCGGAGTTCAGTGGCCTCCTTGCGCGCCATCCTGAGCTCGGTGCTCATTGCGTCCTCTACTCGGGAGTGTTCAATCTCCGCGAGTGTCAGGTTGAAGGACAACTTCTCCACCTCAACCCTCATGGTGTTGTTTTCAGTTTTAAGGTTGAAGAGGTCGTCCTGGAGCTTCCTGGTGGAGCTCTCCACAGCTCTGGTTATGATAGCGGGGATGTCTTCTGCTATCGTCTTCAGCTTAGCAGATAAAGGCTCCCACATCCTCGTGACCTCAAGAGGGAGGTTTGCTGCGTGTAGAGGCGCTGGGTGGGCCTGTTGTTGGTTTTCGTCGCCACCTTCTTTAGTTGGTTCTTCAGTAGGCGCTTCTGCTCGTGGTGGCGACGTCGGGGACTCGGTGATCAAAATCGGAGAGGTGTGGGCAACCTCATCCCCGATTGGAGCAATATCTGCGGCTGAGGCGTTGGAAGGAGGTCCCCCTCCAGCTGATACATATGGCGTGGAGGCGCTCGAGGGGTCCTCCATGAAATTTGGCTCTTGGGCCTCAACCGCAGGTGGCGCAGTTGCCAGTGGAATGGCTTGGACTAGTGAGGCAGGAGCTGGTGGAAATGGCAAAGTTGGAGGTGGAGCTGGCGTGGATGGAGGTGTTGAGGTTGGAAGAGGGGGTGGGGCAGGTGGTGAAGAAGGTGCCACCCTCTTCCTCTTTGTAACGAGGCCATCTTCGGTGACCTCGTCATCTTCTTCCTCCTCCTCGTGGACTACCTGGGGAGCTTTCCTCTTGGGCCTTTTGAGGACAAGTTTCTTTCGTTGAGTGGCGGGTTGGACATCGGAGGGAGCTGGGTCCTTGGGTGGCGATCGGCCCTGTGTGGCAGCGATCTCCACCATGGAATTTGGCACTGTTTGAGAACCCGTTGCCAACCCGTGGAGTCGGGCGAGCGTCCGTAACTCAGCAAGCTTGCCCTGGCCCAACATGTTATCTGCATAGAGCAAAAATGCATGGATTAGTTCAGAGAGAAGATAAATGCATAAGGCAGTATACACAGCAAAACAGATGAAGGGTGCAGAAAAATAAAACCAAAGTCTTGCGCACAACGCACAAGACGCCCAGAAACAGTTAACAGAAGCAAGTATTAAAACAAGAGCTTGAATGTTCTAACCTATTCGAATTTCGAGTTGGTCCTCGAAGAATTCGAAGCAGATCAGGGTTGTGGTGAGGAAGGTGATGTTGGCATCCGCCACACTCTTCCAAAAGAAGCAGAGATCCCTGTCCAATGCACCCATGCTATCAGGACTTCTGGGTCTCCTGAAGCAGCTCTTGGACTCTTTGCTCCCCTTGTTTACCCAGTACAAGGGGAAGCCGTCGAGTAAGGAAGTGTCCTTGTTGTTGGGGCGCACTTGGACGAACTTTCCCTTCCAGTCTTTATAGGATTGCTGGAAGATGGAGAAGATCGACCTCCCAGCAATCCCATTTAAGCTAACCCACAGGCGGTCTCCTGGGTGCTTGGCTTCAAAGAGAAACAAAAATACATCTACGGATGCGGGCAACCCCAGATGATCGCACATCACTTGGAATGCTCGCACAAACGCCCAGCTGTTGGGGTGGAGCTGGGCGGCGGCAATGTTGAGCTCGGTGAGGAGCTCCCTCTCGCAACGTGTAAAGGGAAACCTGAGTTTCACCTTCTTGAATAGGGTTGTGTAGACGAAACAGAAGGCTCCGCCGTTGTTTGCCTTGTCGTCGGCGCAAACTGGCAGACCAGGGGGGCAAGGTAGCACTGTCATCCTCTCGTCGTGCTCCTTGTGGAATGATTGGTGAGGTACATCCCCCTTAGTCAATCGCAAAACTGCTCCAGCAGTGTTCACGGAAGATGTTTCCCCCAACAGGGTCGAGTTGGCCCAAGGATACAGTTTCTTGAAGTCTGATGGGGGAACGGAAGCTCCTCCGGTGACAGGCGGGGTAGCCTGGGCCAGATTGGGGCGGGAAGGTGCAGGCCTCTCAGCCTGAGAAGATGAAGCACCGCGTGCTCGCAGTGGGTTGAGTGCTTGAG